>NC_057936.1:36720434-37028768 GCF_018555375.3 Anguilla rostrata
CTTCCCCCCTTCACTGTGGGAAAGTTTTCACGTGAAGTTCTGAGTCGACTTTGTTTCTCTGTCTGCCTGAGCTGGAAGAGCATTGGAGCTTTTATTCACCTGTTAAGTTCCACTTCATAAATATTGTTTGTCCATGTATTTACTGAAAATATGCACCGTTTCCCTTGGTATCGGTTGCGTATCGACAGCTCTGTGCTCGGCTTCCAAACGGAAGTGAATGGATGCACAGCGCAGCTTCTGTTTCCTTGCCACTGCGGGTTTTTTTTTTTTAGGTCAGCTTTACTTTTCATCAATTTAGAAAAAAAAAGACAACGAAACACAGCATCAGCAGCGGCCGCCGTGTAATGCAGTAATAAGGCTATGCTAGAGTGCATTATTAATATTGGCTGGCGCTACGGAGAGGGGACCAGGAGTAATTATCTGTTTATTGGCTCGTGCAGGATTCGCTAAACGGGCTGTCCGCCCCTCCCGCCCACCCCCCGCACCCTGAGCCGTGTAATATCCATGGAAACGGGGGCGGAGAATAAAAGGGGGCGGGCCGGGAGGGCTCTTAATTTGAACAAACCGAATTTAGCGGCTGGCCCCAGAGGACTGGCTGGTGCTGAATGGAGCTCCGGATGTGCGTGTTTCCAGCTGAAGTACGGGGACGCATTGACCGCGTATTCATTTCAAAAACACACCCTGCCGATAAAGCATTTATCCGTTAAATTCAGCCGAGAGTAGTGAGGGTGGTGAAAGGAAAGGAGACGGGAGGGGAAGGTTGATTAGAGAGAGGGAGAGAGAGGAAGGGGGGAGAGAGGCACAGTGAAATGTGTGAGAGAGAGAGGAGGGAGAGATAGAGGGAGAGTGGTATGGGGCAGAGGGAGGGAGGGAGGGAGGGAGGGAGGGGAGCTCTCTGGCGTGACGGTGTCCCCGCAGGCCTGGTTCTGATCCATTGTGCTGACGCGCGCTGATGGTGGAGATGTGTGTCTGTAATCACCGTGACGTCGTGTCAGCCGGCGCGGCGGCGCTGCTAGCGGCCGCGTTCTGCCAAAGAGCAACGGCCTGAGCACACGACGGCCTGAGCACACAACGGCCTGAGCACTCAACGGCCTGAACACGCAACGGACTGAGCACTCAACGGCCTGAACACGCAACGGCCTGAGCACTCAACGGCCTGAACACGCAACGGCCTGAGCACGCAACGGCCTGAGCACGCAACGGCCTGAGCACACAACGGCCTGAGCACTCAACGGCCTGAACACGCAACGGCCTGAGCACTCAACGGCCTGAGCACGCAACGGCCTGAGCACGCAACGGCCTGAGCACGCAACGGCCTGAGCACACAACGGCCTGAGCACGCAGCGGCCTGAACACACGACGGCCTGAGCACGCAGCGGCCTGAACACACGACGGCCTGAGCACCACGCCTGAGCACGCAACGGCCTGAGCACGCAACGGCCTGAGCACGCACGGCCTGAGCACAAGGGCCTGAGCACGCACGGCCTGAGACACAACGGCCTGAGCACGCAGCGGCCTGAGCACACAACGGCCTGAGCACACAACGGCCTGAGCACGCAACGGCCTGAGCACAACGGCCTGAGCACGCAACGGCCTGAGCACGCAGCGGCCTGAGCACGCAACGGCCTGAGCACACAACGGCCTGAGCACGCAACGGCCTGAGCACGCAACGGCCTGAGCACGCAACGGCCTGAGCACACAACGGCCTGAGCACACAACGGCCTGAGCACACAACGGCCTGAGCACACAACGGCCTGAGCACACAACGGCCTGAGCACACAACGGCCTGAGCACACAACGGCCTGAGCACACGACGGCCTGAGCACACGACGGCCTGAGCACACGACGGCCTGAGCACACGACGGCCTGAGCACGCGACGGCCTGAGCACGCGACGGCCTGAGCACGCGACGGCCTGAGCACGCGACGGCCTGAGCACGCAACGCCTGAGCACGCAACGGCCTGAGCACGCAACGGCCTGAGCACGCAACGGCCTGAGACACACAACGCACTGAGACCACGGCCTGAGCACCAACGGCCTAGCACGCAACGCCTGAGCACTGCACACGCCTAGCTCCACTGCCTAGCACTCACTCACGTGCCTTGACTGCACTCACGTCCTCTTACCACTCTCTCTCTCACTCCCTGCACCACGCCTCACTCCGTCCTTGACTTACCACTCTCTCTCTATCCCTCATCCATTCACTGCCTCTGACACACACTCACTCTCTTACTCACTCTCTTTCGCTCACTCTCTCTTTCTCTCTCTCACTCACTCCCTCTCACTCCACTCTCACTCTCTTTCTCTCTCTCTTATTCACTCTCTCTCTCACTCAGTCTCTGTCCACATCTCTGTCAGTGCTGCCTCCGAGTCTCTGCTGTCTCTCTCTTCCTCTCGCTGTCCTTTCTTTTCTTCCCTCGCTCTCTCTTTCTCCGTCGCCCGCTCTCCCCTTTGTTCTGCACCTCTGTCTCTCGTCCGGGTCATATCAGCGGGGTTTCTCTTTCGCAGCCTGTCACCGCAGCCCTAAACGGCACGGCGCGCCTGGGATGCGGCAGAGCGCGTTTTTCAGATTAAACGAGACGGTGTCTAAATTAAACGCGCCCTCTCACTGCTGCATTGCAGGCTTATCCTGGGCTTGTTTAGCATTAGCTCCCCTGCACCTGAGCAAACAAGTGCGCGGCTGCGTTGTGTGCGACACGGACTGTCCTGTGGGGGGTAGCAGCATCTCTGAAATCTATATTGGAGGGGAGTGCAAGGCCACACATTACTTTGTCTCTCTGCTTCTAGTTACTAATATCCAAAATCGCATTAATTAACCATTCCATCACGGAGAGCACTAATGAAAAAACTTTTGCATACACCCCCACCGTGTGGTCAGTTTGGGAATTGCATTTTAGTTCTGAAAGTTCATCCAGAAGGCTCTACTATGTATTTTTCTTTGCATTTTCATGGAGGAGGTCAGCTCGGGAGGTGGACGGTTGTTGTTATTTTTGTTCAGTTTGCTGTCTCTTTCTTCCCCTGGAGGGCTTAAAGGGAAATGAGAAATCCAGCTATAGGAGCGATGGGGGCTGCTCTCACTCTGAGGAGTTTGTTTGACAGGATGTTCTATGGCTGTGCGATGCAGAGTAGACTGTGTGGCCACAGGCTGGATTAGCATGTGTGCGTGTGTGTGTGTGTGTGTGTGCGTGCACATGCATGTATGTGTGTGCATTGGGTTTGGTGTGTGTGTGTTTGTGTGTTGTGTTGGTTCGGTGTGTGTATGCGTTTGTGGTGCTGGTTAGGGGTGTCTGTGTGTGGGTGCACATGCATGTATGTGTGTGCATTGGGTTTGGTGTGTGTGTGTTTGTGTGTTGTGTTGGTTTGGTGTGTGTGTGCGTTTGTGGTTCTGGTTAGGGGTGTCTGTGTGTGTGTGTGTGTGTGTGTGTGTTTGTGTGTGCATGTGCATGTTGTGTTGGTTAGGTGTTTGTGTGTGTGTGCGTGTGGTGCTGAGTAGGGGCGTTTGCGTGTTGTCTTGATTAGGTGTGTGTCTGTGTTGTGTTGGTTAGGGGTGTGTGTGTGTGTGTGTGTCTGTGTGTGCGTGTGCATGTTGTGTTGGTTAGGTGTTTGTGTGTGTGTGTGTGTGCGCGTGTGGTGCTGAGTAGGGGCGTGTGCGTTTTGTGTTGATTAGGTGTGTGTATGTGTTGTGTTGATTAGGTGTGTGTCTGTGTTGTGTTGGTTAGGGGTGTGTGTGTGTGTGTGTGTGCGTGCGTGTGTTGTGTGTGTGTGTGTGTATATGTTGTGTATATGTTGTGTTGATTAGGTGTGTGTATGTGTTGTGTTGGTTAGGTGTGTGTGTGTGTGTGTGTGCGCGTGCGTGTGTGTTGTGTGTGTATGTGTTGTGTTGGTTAGGTGCGTGTGTGTGTGTGTGTGTGTGCGCGTGTGTTGTGAGTGTGTGTGTGTTGTGTTGGTTAGGTATGTTAATGTGTGGTGTTGTGTTGGTTAGGTATGTATGTGTGTGTGTGTTGGTTAGGTATGTTTGTGTGTTTGTTGTGTTGGTTAGGTATGTGTGTGTTTGTTGTGTTGGTTGGATGTGTGTGTGTTGTGTTGGTTAGGTGTGTGTGTGTGTGTGTGTTGTGTTGGTTAGGTGTATGTGTGTGTGTGTGTGTGTGTGTGTGTTGGTTAGGTGTGTTGTGTGTGTGTGTGTGTGTGTGTGTTGTGTGCGTGTGTGCGGTGCTGGGCAGAGCTGTGTGTGCTTTAGTCCCTGGCTGACTCACTGCTCTCAGACTGCAGGATGCTGGGGGACGGTGCGCTGAGCCCCAGTCTCTGTGCTGCCGAGTCCCGGCTGAGGAGAGGGGAGAGCGGAGAGGGGAGAGGGGGCTGCGTGTGAAAGATGGCGCCCCCGCACACATTACTGCGCCAAATTAGGCCTGTCACATCTGTGAAAGGCTGCCGCGCGCCGCGCCGCGCCGGGCGGGAAGCCTTTACATCTGAGCTCAGCCGTCATATCTCACTCTGCCACACGCTCCGCACTGAGCGCGCTCCGCTCCGGGGAGCCCCGCCCCCGGCATTGCCGCCGATGCTGACTAAACTGAGCCTGATCACTGTAATCAGATCGTCCCTCCGCCCCTGCGCCCACCTCTCCCTCTCTCTGTCTCACTCTCTCTCTCTCTCTGTCCCCCTCTTTCTCTCTCACCCCTTTCCATGGCTCCCTCTTCCCCTCTCACTCTTTGTCTTTCTCTCACCCCACTCCCTCTCTCCCTCTTCCTCTCTCACTCTTTTTTTCGCTCTCCCTCTTCCCTCTCTCTTTCTCTGTCCCTCTCTACCCTCAGCCCTGAACAGATGCCTTCCGTTTTGCGCTTTTACGCCTCCTGCTTTCTGATCTCGTTTCCCTCTCCTCCTCCTACGCGGCGGTCCTAGGGCTGCTCGGCGGCGTGGCGCGCTCCCGCGATCCCGCGAGCGGAGGCGAGGGCCCGGCGCGCAGCGGCCTCGGTAACGAGCCCTCTTAACGAGGGTCGCGCTACGTCAGAGCGCTCGCGTCCTCTTTCATACCTCGTCACATACGTCACACCGCGGCATAACAGAGCCACGATACTCACGGGCTCATCGTGGCGTCCGGTCTGGGATTTGAACCCGCAGCTGCCTCGCCATAATCGCTAATGTGAGATATTTGATTAAAAAAAAACAGCTTAGCCTTTTTTTTTTTTAACCGGCTCTGTTCAGTTGCAGTTGTGTGCGTGTGTCCTGTTCCACACTCACTTTGACCTTGGGGATGAAAGTGAGTGTGGAACAGGATTGCGTAGGCAGTCAGGTGTAGGCGGGAATGATTAAGTGGTCAGGTGCAGGTGTTAGAGGAGTGGAGATGCAAAGAAAATGGTTTGATCTGTCCGTAGAGCGACTGGGTGCAGCCAGGAGTGACTCGGGTTAAGGCCCGGACTCTCGGGGTCGCAACCAGAAGGACAGGTCTTGTGCGCCGCTTAGGCCGCATAACGCTGGAACCAGAGGGTTGTCGGTTTGACTCCCAAGGTCAGGTCCAAGGCTGCTGCACTACTGGGCAAACTGTTTTTGTTTTGTTTTTTCAGCCCAGATTTCTGCTGTAAATTTCTGTCTGCATTAAAGGAGCGAGAAACACCCAGCATGGGGAATCTGGACGTCGCTGAAGAGGACCGTCTGCTTTAAGCAAATAAATTGATGCAAATATAATGAATATAATGAACTTAAAAAGTGTTCATTACAACACGATGGCAGCTCAATGGTGTGTGTGTGTGTGTGTGTGTGAGAGAGAGAGGGAGAGCGAGAGAGAGAGAGGGTGGGCGTGAGTAAGATTTTGTGATATTGTACTGTTTCCGTGTTACGAGTATAGTTTGCAATGCAAGTATTGCGTTATGTTCATCATGCTACTGAAGTCGTATTGAGGGTGAGATTATGGGAGAACGGGACAGATGAAGGGAGAAAGCGATGGAGAGAGAAAGGGAGGGAGAGAGGCAGATGAAGGGAGAGAGCGATGGAGAGAGGGAGGGAGGGAGAGAGGCAGATGAAGGGAGAGAGCGATGGAGAGAGGGAGGGAGGGAGAGAGGCAGATGAAGGGAGAGAGCGATGGAGAGAGAGAGAGAGGGAGAGGGGCAGATGAAGGGAGAGAGCGATGGAGAGGGAAAGGGAGGGAGAGAGGCAGATGAAGGGAGCGAGCGATGGAGAGAGAGAGGGAGGGAGAGAGGCAGATGTTGGTTGTGTTGCGAGCGGTCAGGTGTTCGGTTCCTTGCCGTCGGGCGTGGCGGCGCGCAGCGGGGAAAGCCAATTAGCCGAAACGACCGAAGCCTCGCCGCGGCGTCTCCGCTCATCTGTCCGCCCGTCGGGCGGGGCCTCTGGTGGTCGGCCTGTTAAAAGAGGAAGCTTGTTTACCATAGACGTCCGCTATCCGTTACAGCGGCATATGGCTCCCATCAGCAGCGCGGTCCTGCGCTCTGTAATATTTCATCTGCGTCCCGTACTGTTTGAGCCTTTCCTCCTCTCCCGCCCGCTTATGAATTTGGACTGTTTCTCCCCAGGGCTGCGGGATGAATCAAGATTAGGAGCCACTGTGGAGTCAGCAGAATGAATGATCTCTCTCTCCCTCCCTCCCTCCCTCCCTCTTCTCCCCCTCTCCCTCTCCCTCCCTCCCTCCCTGCTGAGCTCAGGACTGTACTTTATTAATGACTTGTGCAGTGCGCGGGGTAAAAATCTGAGAAACGGTGCCTTCGAGAGCCGCTGACAATTAAGCGCGAAGGGGCTTTTATTTAGAAATTTTTTCCCCTCCACGGAATCCCGCAGAGGAACCGCCCACGCCCCAGCATCCCGAGCAGAGGAGGCGGCGGGCGAGGTCGCGGGGGCGGAGTCAGCCGACGGAATGCTCCGTAACCCGCAGAGCCGCGAGTGAAACGCGACGTGGGGCTGCCCACCCCTGGAGAGGAAAGGGCGGGACCGCGGTGTTGGGGGTGGGGCGGGGGGGGGGGGGTCAGGAGGGACCGGCGCCTCTCCCAGGGAGCCTGCCCTCACGAAAAAAGATAAATAAAAAATCTGAAAATGTGCAAACTGTTAATCCTCTGATGTGGAATTAATTGGCTGATTATGATTAAATAAATGAGCTCGGGTCTCTCGCAGAATGATTAATAGGGAGACAGCCCATCTGGCTGGCTGCTGCATGGATCCCTCTGTTGGTGTACTTAAAAGGCCCCCATTAATGCAAATATGCGTGAGGCCCTGTACGGATAAATGGAGTTCAGCATCAATCAGCTTCATTATCAGAGCTCTTCCGCTTTATCACATTAGCCTGCAGTATGTCTGACTAGCGCGTCGTTTGGGACGGAGCGGAACTCTGCCTGCGATCGCGAGGCGAGGACGTAATCGAACGCGCTCCGAACCTTCCCGCCTGCCGGCAAAGGCCCCACGCAGGGGGGGGAATTGGGGCGGGGGGACGGCGGATGGTCGCGGCCCGGCGGCCCCGGCCACTCTCTCTGGCCTCCACCGAAAACGGTGCGTATCGGTCGGCGTGGGAGCGACGGCGTCTCGATCCGCCGGGTTGAGCTCCAGAGCCTTCTCTCTATGCTGGAGCGCGTCCGTCCGGGACAGCCAAAGTCAAAAGGCTAAGATTAAGCACAGGGAGAACGCCTCTGTCCTGTGCGGATGGGACGATGAACGGTAGCACTCCGCTGTGGCCAGTTCTTCATTTCTTTAGCCGCTCGGGTCTACTTCTGCTCCTCACCTTCATCCCCCCGGTCCTGCTTGCCGTTTGCCGATCTGTGCAGCGTCTGCGCTTGCCTTAACCCTTTGAAGAATAGGGTTGGAATGTTTTCGTTTTTTTTCAGAATTCTGTGTCAGTGTTCTAGAACACCGCTTTCAGTTACCAGCAGCGATTGTTACATCAGCATTAGAACGTCCAGTTAAGAACATTCTAATCACGTATCTGTGGTGTTAACTCCCTCCTTCCCTCCCTTCCCGCTCCCGCAGGAAGTTCTACTACATCACGCTGCTGCGGGACCCCGTCTCCCGCTACCTGAGCGAGTGGCGGCACGTGCAGCGCGGCGCCACCTGGAAGACCTCGCTGCACATGTGCGACGGGCGCACGCCCACGCCCGACGAGCTGCCCGCCTGCTACGAGGGCACGGACTGGTCGGGCTGCACCCTGCAGCAGTTCATGGACTGCCCGTACAACCTGGCCAACAACCGGCAGGTGCGCATGCTGGCCGACCTCAGCCTGGTGGGCTGCTACAACATGTCCTTCGTGCCCGAGAAGAAGCGCGCCCAGCTCCTCCTGGAGTCGGCCAAGAAGAACCTGCGCGACATGGCCTTCTTCGGCCTGACCGAGTTCCAGCGCAAGACCCAGTACCTGTTCGAGAGGACCTTCCGGCTGCGCTTCATCCGCCCCTTCGTGCAGTACAACAGCACGCGGGCGGCCGGCGTGGACGTGGACAACGACACCATCCTGCGCATCGAGGAGCTCAACGAGCTGGACGTGCAGCTCTACGACTACGCCAAGGACCTCTTCCAGCAGCGCTACCAGTACAAGCGCCAGCTGGACCGCCGGGAGCAGAGGCTCATGCTGAGGAGCCAGGGCGGGGCGCCCGCCCGCCGCTCCCGCCCGGACGCGCCGGGGGCCGAGGGGCCCGAGGAGGGGTCGCGCCTGCCCACCGAGGACTACATGAACCACATCATCAACAAGTGGTAGCGCGGGCGGGCGGAGGGAGGGAGGGAGAGGGAGGGCGGGAGGAGGAGACAGAAGGTCCTTCTGGCGACCGCGCGGGAGGGATCGCTGATGTTTCCGTTCCCAAATTATTCATTCACGGTGCCCTTAATTTCCCCCCCTCCCCCCCTCCCCCCAGCCCAAGGAATGGAGTAAATATGACTGATGCACCCCTCTCCTGCTCATCAAACACTGTATCATTTTTATGTATGAAGAGGAGCTTTGTATTTAAGAGCTTTGTATCTTGTCAGGCACTCAATTACCCATAGTTCCTAGCAGTTCACTCTGAACCGTGAGGCCAGGGCCATCTATACCTTGGGGGGGAGGATTGGTTGGGCAGAGAGCCCAGTGGCTGAGACAGTGCACAGATCTGCATGAGCTTGGGTGCTCCTCAGGACAAAAGCAATTTCAGATAATTTGTAAAAATAAAAGAAATGTGTTTTCAAAAAAAAAAAAAGTGTTTCGTTAAACACTGAGCGAACGCGCGCTTCAGTGACTGTTCACGCTTTTGTAAACGATGGACGGTAAATGATGGCTTTTTGCGGAGGGAAGGTTTAATTAGAGCAAGACCAATCGGGCAGCCTGAAACGCTTTTTGAATGCAATATAATAGCTTCTCAGATCATTAACGAGAGACCTTTTTATAAAATGGCCTTTTCCCCTTTGTTTTTAAATCACCTTGAAGCGGTATATGGATAAGGAAGTCCCGGCTTGGCAGGGTCGTATTAAATTTGTCAGTCTATCTGGATCAAATGTCTAATGGTGTACTAACGTATTTTATCAGAGATTTAGAGCTATATCTTAATATAAACAGACTTTTTTCTGTATAAGTGTTTTTACCAGTTTCTTTAATACATGTATAAAATGGCCAGTCATTCCAGTGTTCTCGTGTTTATGGCATTTTGCAGGGGACCATTCGATTGTGAAGGTGGTGTCTTGGCATTGATGACTTCTGGAAAAATGAGCCACAATTAACTGTCAAAAATCTTTAAGGGTTGAATGCTACTATTGCTACTATTTTATTTTATGAAATTCAAGTCCTCTGTGTCCTACTTCAAGGGTCTGTCAAAGGAATGGATTAATTGTATTCCTGTAGTACACCAGTCCCTCTTTGCTGCCCTCTTGCTGTGAAGAATATAAAGGCAGTCCTGAGTCGTGTTGCCTCCAAAAACCTGAGTCAGTCTGCAGGGCTCTCTCTCTCTCTCTCTCTCCAGGTCCTGTGTGTGTGTGTGTGTGTGTGTGAGAGAGAGAGAGAGAGAGAGAGAGAGATGGAGTATTCTGGGTTTAGATTCCAGTATGGCTGCTGTGAGGACTTTCCCCTGGGTTATTTTGGGAGTGCTTTATTTACCACAGATGGCTATGTAATAACCATGTCAATATCTGGTGATATTTAAATTCTACAGATGGTATTAACTGTCACTGCAAACAGTTATGACGGAACTGCTACTTTTTTTTGTATGCAACTCATTGGTGCTCTCTGGTTACTGGTGTTTCTTGTCGAAACGAACTATCCTTTATGTTTGTGATCACATAGTTTTCACAAAAACTATCACCAACAGAAAAAAACGTACCAAATAATGGCAATAGGGTGTACGTGATTATTTACATACTGTGAATTAAAGCTTTTGTCCCCCCAATAATATATTTTTTTCCTACATGTAAGTGAGTTTGTTTCCACCGGTGAAGTTTGTTTTTATTTATTTTATTTTTTTTTTCGGTCCTTTTCTTTTGGTTTATTCTCATAAACATGCTCCTTGGCATTTCAGATTTCAATTGTTGTGTATCTGTAAAAAGCTCTGTCAGAATGAATCGACAATGTTCCAGATGGGATGCTGTTTGCTACCCAAGGCCAGCTCTTTGAAAAGTCTTAAGATGGCTTCTGCATTGTATTGTTTTAATTGGATGCGCAAAGAAACAAAACGAAACTTGTTTCAACTCGATAGGTTTCATGCTTTTGCATTAACTGCATATTCATAATGCATACATAACATATCCATAAGCACTATGTAAGAATGCCACAGCAGCTACGTAAGTGCTTATCTTGCATTTGACATTTCGCACAAAACAGAAAGTGATCTAAACTGTTCATGGTGTGCAATGGTCTTACTCTACTTTAGTAGAAAGAGCTTCTACCGCAAATGGTATCTACAGAAGTAGGATGCATTATAGTGGTCATTTTAATTTGGTGCATGACCTCAACACTTGCACTGCATTTTGTAGATATTTTAGAATCTGTAATTTTAGTATACTATAGTTTTTTTATTTATTTTTTAATTGTAGTGCATACGACTGTGTTATGTATGAATGTAATACATTACAGAACTATATATGTTTTTTCTCATGGCAACTGATAATATTGAGATTCCTCTGTTGCAAACGCCAGTGCAATATAGATATAAAACTGATCTGTGTTGGGTTTTTTCATTGTTGTCCATAAATCAGGAAAAGGTCTGCAGGCTAGTTTTATCCCCAGAGTCTGTTTCTCAAAACTGGATTTAACCTTGACAGGAACCAAATCCATTATGGCTGTGTGTGGAGTCCTCCCATGGCATCATGGGACAGTTTGGACCAAGTCCTCTGTGCCGCCAGTTAGCCCTGATCATGTGACCAAGCAAGAGAGACCACTTCAGGATGACCCTGCCCCTTTCTCATGAGCCTGGGATCAAGGTCCTTTCATTAACTGTACAGAGGGGTTTGAATTTCGGGGTTTTGAGACTATGGGGTGGGATGGAACAGGGGAGCTTGTTACCTAACGCCCAGTGTGAGGGATGGTAAAAAAAAAAAAGAGTGGAACACATTAAAGTACGTTCCCAGTTTGTGCCCTGCTCCTACTGTGATGTGAGTATTTTTACCATTCATGCAGAATGGATCATCCATCATCCAGCCAACATTAAAGAGATTTCATTTTTTAAAGAAATCAAGGAGTCTTGCCTTTCTTTACTGAGTGCTTGGGGAAGAAAAAACTATTCAAATTTTCTTTTGCATTTATTATTCTTTTGTTACAATAGTCATAGTTTCTGTGCTAATTTATGAATTTTGTTTAATTGTTCCCTGTCACAGAGGATTCACTGTAACATATTAAATTAGTAACCCTCGTCACACACCTATCTGTACATACAGTATCACCCACACTGAGACATCCACATTGAGCTATGACTGAGAGCTCTTGTCGGCTGAAAAATAATCCTTCTCTTTCACTTAGGGAACCACAGAAAACGAACACCATTATTTGAGGGGAAATCGCGTTGAGCAGAAAACCAATAGACGAATGTTCACAAAAGCTACAAACACTACTTGCAGAACAGCAGAGAGAACATTGAGATTAGTCTTGAGAGATGTTGTTGACGTATTTGCATAATGGAGTTTTGATGGTTTGGAGCGGACATAGCAAATGGATATTTTTTTTCTGATTTACAGTCAAAAAGCTTTCTAGTAGAGTGCTGTGGTACGCCTAAAAATGGAAAGTTATAAATACAACTAGAACCCATTTTCACTTTTTTGATATAAGAAAATCTGATCTGAATTTTATGTATGAAAATGGCTGTGAATTAACTTCAAAACCTAAGGTTTTACAGATGTGTATTAATGACCATTTTAGGAAATGACTAAACAGATTATTAATAATGTGCATTGCCACTTCATAAATGATGTAACGATGCCTGACTTGTATGCATCAATTACACATAGTTAAAATGCATTACTAGGAAAGGAGTGAAATTGCTGGTAATTGTAATTTCCTGAAGCAAAAGAAAGCACATGGATTTTCTAGAACAAACTGATCAGAGTTTGCTGTACAAGGTGGATGCTGTATTTAACTGAAGGTATATTTCCAAGTATATAACACAAGATGTATGCCAAAGTATTTAATACAAGATAAACGGCAAAGTGTTTAACACAATCTATTCCAAAAAGTATTGGGTTATAAGGGACGTCAAATTGTTTTTTGGAAACATTTTATAATATTTCACACTCACACCCCAATGAAACAATTGAATTTAGTATTGGCCGCATTTTCCTCTTTAGCATTGTCTGGTTTGTTTTCACCATTTCTGGAAGCAGAGCCTGAAATTGGAATCAAAAGGCATGCCCATTAAGTGAGAAATCTCGGCCTTTGAGTCCCGTGACATAAACCTAGGTCTGATAAATGGCGGTAAACTCCGCTTCGCTTGGCAGAGAGCGCGAAAGTAATATGTTTTATGTCGAATGAGCTCCGTAGGGCTATGCGCGGCCAGGTTAGCTTTTGCCCCATCGTTGACATGATTGCAATTCCAGAGTCACAGTAAAATCACGCAAGCAAGGAGTTAACTGGAAAAGCACTGATGCAAATCAGATTAAAAGCCCTGCGCACCCCCATCCGCTCACCGCTGCCACAAGCCGCTGTCCAATTCCTTGATCTACGGCGCATGGAACCTTGACCCCATATTAAACAATCTGGTTCATCTTTGGACCTGTCATACTTGATCTACCGTTTAATTCGGGCCGAGAGTGTGGCTCCTTGCCCCTCCCCACCCATAGACTCCTGGAAGACCTCTTTTACCCCCCATCCTCCTACCCCCACCCCTCCCACCGTGCACTAAATAGCACGCGTGACCTGCACAGGCCAGGGACCTGACTCTAATAACCTTAGAAATCAGGGCGGCTGTTGCCGTGCCTCCTCGACAGTGCGCTTCCTGCGACACCGGCCCCCGCCCCAGGTCCAAGTGATTTAGAGAATCAGAGCAAGGGCCCAGCCGCTCCCTGGAAGGTCAGGCTCTTTAATCTGTTTGGCTGCTTTGAGATTTTCCCTTCAAAGTGGTGTGTGCGCTGCAGACACTTCCAAAGGGAGGGAAATCCACAAGCTGGGATGGAAGGATATCCATTTTGTTTTATTTCATTTTTCAGTGCCGTCAAATTTTGTGTCATTCGTAAAATTCTGTTAAAAAACACGGTACCCTTCCACACCCATACCCACATACACCGAAAAGCAAGAAAAAAATAATGATAATCGGATCCAGCAGTTTCAGTGTCATAGCCTCTGTGAGTGAGGAAGGATGAGACAGCTTTGCCTATATAAGCCATTACGCCTCAGATATGGGAGTTGGGCCTTCACTCTCCTGTTAAAAAATAAACAAGCAAACAAAACAGCACCTTCTGGGCCTTCAGAAACAGGTATCCCTTTTCTTTTCTTTTCTTCTTGCATGGAGAAAGGTTTAAATTTAATGGCAAGCACCGGGAGCGGATACGCTAATGAATACCTGCCTTGTAAACTCATCGGAGGCAGAGGTCCCAGGGGGCATCCACAAACACTCGGGGTCAAGGCGGGAATATATCATTCCCAGCATGCATGTGCTACAGCCATAGGCAGCTGAGAGCAAAGTCCCCATAAAAAAATGAACGGCCCTGGAGTGGGCCTGGAGAGGAAGGGGCAACGGCAAAGGGCAGGGAGTGGGAGTTGGGGGGTGGGGTGGTGGTGGGGGGGTGGGGGTTGTCAACAGCAGCTGTAGGGACAATCTGGAAAATTTAACAATCCTATTAAATTTGAAATATCGACACGAGGAAGATGAGGGAATTGGGATTACGGTTTGGGTTTGAGCTCGTCCCTCCCGACAGATCGAAAACAGATGGCAGCAGCCGTGCAGGTTTTTTGAACATCGGTTGAAATCACTTCAACACAGGGCGTCGCAAGGGCAGCTCCGTCAATCATTACGTCTTTTTGTTTTTTGTGCACTCGTTTTTTCCCCTACTAGAGAGGTAATAGGCATGTTCATTGACCAAAGAGGAGCATCGCCACCTGCTGGTGGACCCAGCTGCCTCTGGTAGTGAAGCACTGCTCCCATTAACCTTGTGTTGGGTGGGAAGGAACTGGCTGCCTTCGCTCTTAGCCTCAGCTACTGCATGAGGACTGCAGACGGCAAGCTGGAAATCCTTCTGGGCACTCAGTTCTGTAACCCCGCTATGATGTCAAAGTTAGAGCTAGATGCAATCCTGACCTGGATTACTGCTGCCTGGGGAAATCTCAATATGGGTAAAATGAATAAATACATTAGCATCCCCCTCCTGAAATACACGGCCAGGGAGAATTGACACACATTCAGCCAGCAGAACATTCCAGACCTGGTCTATGAAGCTAAGCTTTGCAGTTTAATGCTTCTTTTCCAAAGGGCTGCCTTTGTCTCACCTTTAGATAATGTGGATATCTTTTTCACCTAATGGCATTATTTTGTTCGCTGCTAGCACACAATTTGCTGGGATATCCTCAAAAAGTTGCAAATCACCAATGTACCCTGCTGAAGCCAAGCAGATATAGCATGAGAAAATAAATTTGCTGGTTCTGTTGCAAAATAGCACCCATGCAGGATACATTTTCTTTATAGTGATGGAATGTAAACTTTCACAATGATTCTAAGCATTTAAACATTTCTCAAAACAGCACATAAACTGCACTGTAGGAAGCTGAGTTAAGTGCTTTATTTGTGGCGGTTCCTTACCTCTTGTTACGGAAACCGTGTAGAAATCAATTTTAAAATGTTAGTGATGCAGTCTGTAAAGTGCATAAAATAAATCAATCTAGATAGGTTTAACAATACAAACATAAAAGAAAATATTTGACAAATATTGCATCAAGTTACTGAGTGACGAAAGTGCAACTCTTGCTCGTAGGCCTACAATTAAAAAAATGATAAGGCAATTAATTTACACCATACCTGATATGAAGGTAACACTTTCTATGAAGTAAAATATATAAAGCCTTATAGCTGCAGTTATAGGGCCTTATTATGCATTTATAATGCACTATAAACACTGCTATAACCACCATTAACGACAGCAATTATAACAGTCTTTATCCAATCACTGGAAAGATGGAACACATGTTGAGGAGTTGAAAATGTCCGTCCTCTAATTCCTTGTAGATGTTTCGAAGTAGGAAGGTAATCACTGACTATCCTTACAACCTGTGCTCTTATCCAAAATAATTTTCTATTACAAAGAACTAACACAGCTGGCGATCTAACAATCAAAAATAGCATTCGCAGAGTTGACAATGTCATCAGGATAAACAGATGGCAGACAATAGACAGCAGACAGTAGACTGTAGTCGGTGGACTAACAGAAAAAGATTAACATAATCAATATACAGTCCCACATAATCTTTTTAATAACGCCTCTCTGTGGCAGTCCTGGTACTGTCGGTCTCCCAAAGAAAGTTGTCAGGCAATGACATGTATCTCCCCTTTGCGCATCTTCCAATCAGGATCTCCACAACGAAACCATGACATCATTATCTCCAGATGTAGGGGAGACAGAAACAAATGTGGCAACAACAATACACAAAGAACAAAAACACTGAGATGTACCAGCATATATAAAACATACACAGTAATATACAGTTTGCTAGCAATTATACCCCTGGTCCTATAGCATGATTTATATAACATCATAAAGGCTGTTATAATTACCTATGAGTTGTTATGGGTGCTTATTGCAGTGTTTACAGTGCATTGTAAGTGAATCATAAGGCACTGTAAATGCTGCTATAAGGCATTACAGAATATGTTTGCTTCAGATAAACTGTTACCAAAATGAATATATATGGTTGGATAAGCACAGTCCTCTCCAACATCAAAAAATATTACATCAATAAATGTTTATTTACTGGAATTGTTTTGTAGCTGCTGTAAAATATGAATTCAGAAGAATTAATTCATAATTATTCCGTAAGTTTTCAAATTACATTCTCTGATTTAATTTCGGTAACTGGCCAAGCGTGCGTATTTAAGGAGGCAAAAACTGAAGTAACAACTTTATGGAGGGAGGAATGAAGAGAAAGAAGAGTTCCAGAAAAGAAGAGAATCTATTTTTCCTAAAACTGAAATATATCCAAATTAAGAAGATCTAATATCTTAATCAAGGGGTCCAAACTACAGTATCTGCAGTCATATGAGGATAAACACTTTATTATTATCTGATGGTTGTCCTCCCAGCTGTTGGTTGATGGAAGGGGGGGAAATGGGGCTAATGATGCACTAAGATGCTCAGTGGGTGGTATGGTGCAAAGCAGTTTTAAATGAGCGTTGAGAGACTATAATATTAACAATACATCTCATGAGGGTTCTTAGGACAATCTGAGCACTAAAATGGTTCTGGTGCTACAGATCTAAAAAGTGAAAGGTTAAAAATAAATTGCATCAATTATGGTTATTTTCTATTATAATTATGAATTCTTACAATAAATACATTAAGAAAAGTAAGGATGAATTTGTGTCATTGTCATTATCTGTAGCTAAACTAAGTAAATGCTGTGGATATATTTAATTTTCTTTATTTGACCTCAATGTGAAGAAATGACACCTTGTCAAATGTACACACACACACACACACACGTACACATGCACACACATGCACACACACACACACACACACACACGCACACACATACACACAAACACATGCACACGTGCACTCACAAGCACTATTTATTTTTTTTCCCCTGACGGACAAACAACCCCACCAGTCGTTTGGGTGAAGGTCATTGCTGTCATAGTAATTAATGAGGCAGGTTTTTCAATCAAAGGACCAAATTACATGAGAAGCTTACAGTGCTGACTCTATACCCCAATCTCCCCACTGCCTTAAAACTAAAGAAAAATCTTTAAGGCTCAATTAGAGCAATGTCAAACTGCAGCATTAGGCTGGCTCCAATTGATCACATCACAAAACCTGACCTTATCTGACTATGTTCCCTGATCAGGTGCCTATGCATCTTGCATGCAATCAATGCTTCACAAAAGAAAGCGAGACCCAGAAACTATGGAACAAAAAAAAAAGAAATAATTAGTAAATACTAACCCACCCTGTTATTATGATTATTAGCTTTTTATAGCTTCCTCAAAGAAGTACACATGGCTTTTAGGTGTGACCACTTCCACTGCAAAAATGCCATCCTTCCCTTGCAAAAACACACATGATCTACAGGTAATATTGAAGAACCCTACCCTATGCCATAAGCTAAGTGTCCTATGCTTTACTCACTAAACCACATTCCCTCTGTCCTCTGTCCGGAGGAGTGTCAGTGCCAGCTCAGGGAAGTTTTTTCCCCTCTGTCTCTGATGTTTTCATTGTCTTTGATGACATCAACTTTGTATTCCCTCAGTTATAATTAGCTTCCATGCACATAAGAATGTTTAGAAGATCCCAGTTGTGCAAAGGCCATTATGGAAATATGTGTAATGTAAACATGTAAACATCTAACAAGTACACTGCCTTAAGGTGTGAACATCACAGGTGTGAACATCTCCAACCCAGACCTGACCAGAATCTCCAGCCTGAACACAACAAGTCCAAGACAGGTAATTATGACCAACCAAACCTGACCTGACCCTAAATGAACAGGACATCCATAGGCAGGGCTCTCCAGAGGCCTTCAATTACAGTTCAATTTTCTTGGAGTTTAGCACATTACGTAGCGTGTGCCGTAACAGAAAAAATATATGCACATTAGTTTAAAAGTGTGTTCCAATATATACTTAAAAAAAAAAAAATTCAGCACACTTTGGCTTGAACACAGTCCCTTCAGTTAGGAAAAAGGGCACAGTCCTCTTTTGGGATGAAACAGAGCAAGTGTAAGCCAAGTGTTCGCCCACGTAGCTAATTGTTCTGGCACATGTATTTTGAATATAGTATAGTATCAGTATTTTTAAATGTATGATAATTTGTGGGGAACCTTGCAAGGAGTCCCAGATACACTGCACCCTGCCAGCGTGTGTGTGTGCGTGTGTGATGGCTGCAGAGCGAGTCATACAGACAGGTCACTGCGCTAAGCCCAATCCACCCCATTTACCATACATTTACATTTATACATATCATTTAAAATAACTCGCCACACGGTTTTTGTTTATCATAATCCTTTATTTACTTTCGTTTTATTAAGTGAGTGCACGCACTTAGTTTAACGTTAAGTTTAACAATGTAATTGCGCGGTTGTTTGTATTACCTGTTTTTAAGTTTAATTCCTGCAGACGGGTCCGCCGCAAAAGCGATCGCGGGCGGAAACAAGGAACATATATTTGTTTCCTAGTGGGAGGGCTGATCAGTCCACTCCATCTGTGGCCTGAGGGGACCACAGGACCCACAGTCATCTTACAATCATTATTAAAATGTATTCATTTTCTTCTTTTAAAATTATAAGTCAACCAATGCAATACAAATATTAACTATTATATGTATATTTTGTTGTCATTCATCAAAGACCTGTAATAATTATTATACATATTTATGTCCCTTTTTCTTTCCTGTATTTTGGTGCTGGCCACCATTATATAAATGAGTATTTTGGGCCCCCTTGGTCTGTCTTGTTTTGGGGTGCCATGGTGTGAGTCGGTCAGGCTAAAATGTTCTATAATTGCTAAATCTGCTGTATGTTAGATCTCTGAATTTTAAGAGGCAAGAGCAGAGTTAGAGGCATTTTGTTATTGGAGCATTTCATACTTCTTTAGTTTTTTTTCTTGTTATTTTTTTACATGTTGGTTTTTTTCCCTTGTTGGTTGGAGACATTTTTTTGGGTGGTCAACCTGTGCTGGGAATAATAAACCCCTAACTTTTGCACCGCTACTTCTGTCTCTGGGCCTTTCTCTGGCACGTCCATTACAACTTGGTGGCAGCGGTGGGATGTCCAGTAGGAGGCAGCAGTGAGCAATAGTAGAATTTTTTTCTTTTTATCTCTCGTGAACTTTTTCTTCACCCGTCAAAATGGGACCAAAGAAGGTCAGGTCAGAGCGACCAGAAGAGGGAGCTGTTGGAGGAGCCATAGGGGGAATGGATGGAGAGGAACCAGAGCTGAGGAGCATCTCGGAGGAGGCTTCCCTGCAGGAGCTGAGGGATATGTTCCAAGCACACCTGGCGATGCAGCAGGCCCGGGACAGCCGTCTGGACCAGGACGCAGCCCGACAGGAGGCACGGTGGAAGGCCCTTCAGCACCAATTCAGTCTTCTCCAGCAGGAAGTCCATGTCAGGACCACCCCTGTTCCAGACCAGAGGCAGGGATCTAGGACACCAGAGGACACCTCTCCCCAAGTAACTAGCCGACAAGCTCCTTCTCCTAACCTGGATGGCCGGTATGGTCAAGGTGGTAGACAGCCAGGGGCTCCTCAGGGGCCACGTCTGCCAGAAAACCAAGGTATAGGACAGTCAAGGGCTATGCAGGAGCCACGCCTACAGCAGCTAACTGATGCTGATGATATAGAGCATTTTCTTACAACATTTGAGAGGATAGCAACGGCGTGTCGGTGGCCAACAACTGACTGGGCAGTGAGATTAGTACCTTTGTTAACGGGCAAAGCTAGGAGTGCGTATGTGCATATGGAGTTAAATGAGTCACTCAATTATGATAGTGTGAAGGCAGCCCTTTTAAACAAGTATGACATTAATCAACATACCGAGCACGTTTCAGGTCCACTGAGGTGGGACCAGACGAATCCCCCAAAGAACTCTATGTCCGGCTAAAGGAGCTCTACCACAAGTGGGTGCAACCTCAGAAGAGGACCAAAGAGGAGGTCGGAGAGGTTATCATTCTCGAACAGTACCTTCGTATGCTTGCTCCAGAGCTGCAAGTATGGGTCAAGGAGCATGACCCTAGCTCTGCTGCGGAGGCTGCTGGTCTAGCAGACATTTTTGTGGCAGCTCGTCGGAAAACTCAGCAATGGACCTATAATAGGTGGAAAGGAGCCAAGGAGCCTAGGAAGCTGGGCATGACATCCCCTCCCCCTTCGAAGACCAGCACAGCCGTGGGTAAGTCTGTGGGTGATTGGGTTGGTCCTGCCAGTGGAAGCCCTAGTTTTAGACCTAGTAATGCAAAACCCTTGATTTGTTATCAGTGTGGTCAGGAAGGTCATACTAAGTTTAAGTGTCCCAACAACCCATCCAGTCATTCAAACATGTGTTGTGTCCCCAGACCCGTTCCCTCTGAAGGGAAAGATAAAGTTCCCCTGCATTGTACATCAGTTGTCTTGAATGGTCAAGAAGTCCGGGCACTAGTTGATACCGGAAGTATGCAAACTTTAGTTCAAGCCGGGTTAGTTCCAGCCCATCTTTGGAACCATGCGTCTCCGGTGGCAATTCGATGTGTGCATGGTGATGAAAAGAATTACCCTACAGCTGATGTATATGTGAAAGTGCAGGGACAGTCTTACTTGATGAGAGTAGGCCTCTCTACAGATTTGTCCTATCCTGTGATACTAGGTCAAGATTTGCCTGTATTGTTTGATATTCTGTCCCCTAACTATGCTTGCAATATGGCTGTAACTCGAGCAATGGCAAAGTCAAGTGAGGTTGATGTGAAGCTTCTTGGTGCTTTGCCTTTCTTTGAGGTAGACATGGAGTGTGTGCCAGGAAAGACACGTAAACCTAAGAGCCGAAAACGGCAAGATAAATTTCACCACACGGTTGTGAGCTCTCAGGATGAGCCAGGTCCTAAAACCCCATTAGGCCTTGAGGTTCCCAGAGACATAATTCTGTTACAGAAAAATTACCCCGTAATAGGCCCCTTGTACAACCAGGCCCAGGAGAAGTTGCCGTTAGGCCACACTAGAGCTGAGTGTGGCGAGGGCATGTTCTACCTCCAGAATGGGGTGTTATACCGGAAACAGGGTCCAGAGCCACAGATGGTGGTCCCTAAAAAGGTCAGAGAGCTGGTGCTTACCTTGGGTCATTCCATTCCATGGGCTGGTCATCTGGGGAAACAGAAAACCATAGCACGGGTAGGTCGCTATTTCTACTGGCCAGGTTTAAGAAAAGATGTGGCTCGGTATTGTAAGACGTGCCCAAAGTGCCAGCAGACGTCCATTAGAGGCCCCCCCAAAGTCCCTCTTCAACCACTTCCTGTTGTGGGTGTGCCCTTTGAGCGACTTGGTATGGATATAGTGGGCCCCCTTGAGAAAAGTAAGTCTGGAAACCGTTTCATGTTGGTGGTGTCGGATTATGCTACTAAGTACCCTGAAGTCTTCCCCCTTAAGACTATTAGGGCCAGATCTGTAGCTTTCTGTCTGGTCCAGCTATTTTCAAGGGTAGGGTTCCCCAATGCCATAGTCACTGACCAAGGGTCTAACTTTATGTCCAAACTGTTGAAACAAGTGTACCAGCTTTTAGGGATTAAGGGCATAAGGACTACACCCTATCATCCACAGACTGATGGGCTGGTTGAAAGATTCAACCAGACCCTGAAGCAAATGCTCCGCAAGTTTGTCTGTGAAACAGGTGCAGACTGGGACCAGTGGCTCCCGTATCTCCTTTTTGCTTACAGGGAGGTGCCCCAGGCCTCGACTGGATTTTCACCCTTCGAGTTGTTATACGGCCGTGACGTGCGGGGACCCCTGACATTGCTGAAGGAAACGTGGAAGGGAGGCCAAGATGCGGCAGAACCAAAGAACATCATTGCCTATGTGATTCACATGAGGGAAAAACTGGAGAGCATGACTAAGATAGCCCAAGAACACATGGCAGAGGCTCAACAAAGACAGAAGGTATGGTATGACCAGAAGGCTCGAGCCAGGAGTTTTGAACCTGGAACCAAGGTGCTGGTGATGTTACCTACCGACTCCAGCAAATTGTTAGCCAAATGGCAAGGTCCTTTTGAGGTGGTGCGGAAACTTGGACCTACCACCTATGAAGTCGCTACCCCTGGGCAGAAGCGATCTAAGTGGGTTCTACATGTCAATCTGCTGAAGGAGTGGTTTGCCAGGCCTGTGGAAGAAGCAGAGGCATTATTGATCCGAAGTGTGGGAGATGAGGAAGAAGTAGAAGAACAGTACTTACCTATCCAGCCCGTCTCTGCCCTGGACCTCAGCCACCTTTCACCTGAGCAGAATTCTGATATACAGAGACTGTGTAGCCCAGAAGTCTTCCAGGAGCAGCCAGGACACACCACCCTTGTAGAGCATGATATTGTGCTCCGAGAAGATGCTTGTGCAAGGCGCATGAGTTATCGAATACCTGAGCGCCTCCTGGTGGCCTTGAAAGAGGAATTAGACCAGATGTTAGCCATGCGCATCATTGAGCCATCCAAAAGTGAATGGTGCAGCCCGGTTGTGCTGGTCCCTAAGAAAAATGGTAGTCTTAGGTTTTGTATTGATTTTAGGTACCTCAATTCTGTATCAAAGTTTGATTCTTATCCAACTCCAAGAATTGATGACCTCATTGACCGCCTGGGTAAGGCCAAATACTTAACCACAATTGATTTATGTAAAGGCTATTGGCAGGTTCCTTTGAGTACTCGATCCCGAGAGCTGACTGCTTTCCGGACCCCCTGGGGTCTCTACCAATTCTCTGTGATGCCCTTTGGTCTGCACGGAGCTCCAGCGACATTTCAGCGACTTGTCGACCAGGTATTGTCCGGCTTGAGCAACTTTACATCTGCATACCTAGATGATATTGTCATTTACAGCTCGTCCTGGGAGGATCATCTGAGACACCTGGAGGTGGTCTTCCAACGTATCCAGTCAGCAGGCCTCACCATCAACCCGTCAAAGTGTGCCATTGCAAAGACTGAGACCGAGTACCTGGGGTATGTAATAGGCAATGGAGTCATCAAACCCCAGGTTCAAAAGATTCAGGCAATTCAGGGCTGTCCCCTGCCACAGACTAAGACTCTGGTGAGATCCTTCCTGGGAATGGCAGGTTGGTACCGAAGGTTTGTGCCTGATTTTTCTATGCGAGTTGCTGTCCTTACTGATTTGACCCGGAAGAACTGCCCTACACAGATTCGATGGACGGAAGAGGCGGAGGGAGCCTTCCAAGACATAAAGGATGCTCTATGCAAAGGTCCAGTGTTGCATTGCCCTGATTTTGACAAACCTTTTGTTTTACAAACTGATGCCTCTGAAACGGGTGTAGGAGCTGTTCTTCTCCAGGGAGAGTCAGATGATCGACACCCGGTGGCCTACATCAGCAGGAAGCTGTTTCCAAGGGAGGTTCGCTATTCGACAGTTGAGAAGGAGTGCCTTGCGGTGAAGTGGGCCTAGACACCCTAAAGTACTACCTCCTCGGCCGAGAGTTCCTCCTTGAAACAGACCATAAAGCATTGCAGTGGATGGATCGTATGAGGGATTCAAATGCTAGAATCACTCGTTGGTATCTGTCCATGCAGCCCTACAAGTTCTCCATTCGACATGTCCCTGGGAGAAGCAACACCACAGCGGATTTCCTTTCTCGCTTACCAGCAGGAAACCAGAGGTAGGGGGGTGTGTGATGGCTGCAGAGCGAGTCATACAGACAGGTCACTGCGCTAAGCCCAATCCACCCCATTTACCATACATTTACATTTATACATATCATTTAAAATAACTCGCCACACGGTTTTTGTTTATCATAATCCTTTATTTACTTTCGTTTTATTAAGTGAGTGCACGCACTTAGTTTAACGTTAAGTTTAACAATGTAATTGCGCGGTTGTTTGTATTACCTGTTTTTAAGTTTAATTCCTGCAGACGGGTCCGCCGCAAAAGCGATCGCGGGCGGAAACAAGGAACATATATTTGGTTCCTAGTGGGAGGGCTGATCAGTCCACTCCATCTGTGGCCTGAGGGGACCACAGGACCCACAGTCATCTTACAATCATTATTAAAATGTATTCATTTTCTTCTTTTAAAATTATAAGTCAACCAATGCAATACAAATATTAACTATTATATGTATATTTTGTTGTCATTCATCAAAGACCTGTAATAATTATTATACATATTTATGTCCCTTTTTCTTTCCTGTATTTTGGTGCTGGCCACCATTATATAAATGAGTATTTTGGGCCCCCTTGGTCTGTCTTGTTTTGGGGTGCCATGGTGTGAGTCGGTCAGGCTAAAATGTTCTATAATTGCTAAATCTGCTGTATGTTAGATCTCTGAATTTTAAGAGGCAAGAGCAGAGTTAGAGGCATTTTGTTATTGGAGCATTTCATACTTCTTTAGTTTTTTTTCTTGTTATTTTTTTACATGTTGGTTTTTTTCCCTTGTTGGTTGGAGACATTTTTTTTGTGTGGTCAACCTGTGCTGGGAATA
This sequence comes from Anguilla rostrata, assembly GCF_018555375.3. Taxonomy (NCBI): domain Eukaryota; kingdom Metazoa; phylum Chordata; class Actinopteri; order Anguilliformes; family Anguillidae; genus Anguilla; species Anguilla rostrata. The sequence continues at coordinate 36,745,148 of NC_057936.1, forward strand.
ATAAACCCCTAACTTTTGCACCGCTACTTCTGTCTCTGCGCCTTTCTCTGGCACGTCCATTACAGCGTGTGTGTGTGTCTGTCACCTCCCACCCATGTTCCTATTTCACATTAACATGACTACACTTACAGGTAGTGTTCTAGGCTAAAAAACAAAAAAGAAGTCAAGAGAACTTGTTCACCAGCCTGCTATACTGCTGATGCCACTATTACTTTTGGAGAAGATCACTTTCTAACCCCTAACCACTCCGTAAGTACTCTGCGCTGTGAGAGATCACATGAATCAAACTGTCAGATATGGGAGAGAAATGAAGTTAAGTAATGTGGGAAAGATTGCTAAAGCCAGACACCAGCAGCAGAATTGCTGCAATGCTATGATGTGTTTCCCAGCGCTTCTCGAAGTTTCACAGCCCATCTCCTCCAAATAATTGTTCAGGCAAGGAGCAGCTGGATACGATTTAGTAATTTTGTTAAAGTTGACTGTGAAAGTGACATTGGAAGGGATCACGCCTGTACAGTTTCCTGTTTACTTTCTTGGTTTCAGCTCCTTCTTTTGTGTCATTAGGAGAAGCTTATTCTAGGATTAGAAAGTCTGCTGGTTAAGTCTTTTTAGCTTCACAGACCCTTGGCAGTCATCCGAATCAACAGGAAATTCTTGGTGCCAGGAGTTTTTGATGGTGCTACAGTATCTGGGATGCTCAGAACAAATTAGCATTTTAATCATACTCTCATTATTGAAAGACCATTATCATTTCCTTAAAATGACATTCAAGAAATGAAACAGTGCTTAGCTGAGCAGAAAGCATTCAAGGGCCTTTATGCTTTATGGAAAAACAAAGAATGACATATAATTATTGCAATATTTATCATAACTTGTCACAGCAGGCTGATCAGAACTAGCTGGGCTTTTTCTTGTTTGTTCTATAAGACTGCTGTATTTCTGCACCCTGGTAGCAGAGATGATAACCTCTGCATGTTGTTTGCGTGCACAAGAAAATAAATGCAGCACAAATTAAACAAACCTGAATTCTCCATGACTGAGATAGACATTTTTACAAGCAGGCGGTCACAAGGACACCCAAGTTCAGTCTATGTTCAATCAACCCGACGTCACGCTGCAGTGGCCAATCACGTAATCACGTACCATGTAGCATTCCGCTGTTTACCAAGCAACTGTCAGATGAATTACTGACGCGATTTATTACCTAAGATTTGATTTTATGATTGTCATCGTGATTTTGATTTAATAGGCTACCAAAACAATAATTAGGCTACTAGCTAAATATCAAGCTGTATAAAAGATTCACTATTTAGCAGGTATTGCATGTTAGTTTATTGTACCTAGCACTATGGAGTTCATGGACCAAACAATGACACTCTCCCAGTTGTGTCCTCACTTGGTTTATTTCGTGTACCCAGCTTCGATGTCTGCGTCTGGCTGGCAGTCAAAATAACGATAGCAAGAAGCTTCCTTCGGTTTGCATTTGTGTCCATTTAAAAAAAAATTTAAGTTAGAGGACTGGAGGGGGGGTTAAAGATAACGGCTCTGAGACAACTATTCAGCTACATTCCCAATGAACGGTTTCTCTCTTCCCTCCAGAATAGCATGACACTACAATTACATCATTATACTGTAAGCAGTCAAACACAGTGACTCTTTGTATAGGGCCAGGTATGCCCTTCATTATAAGAGAGCAGTAGTGTTTCAGTTAGAGTGGATGGTTTGTAGGTTAAATCTGATTTTCAGAGGTATTATAGTACATTTGCAACGTACGTCATAAATTTGTGAGTGCTGAACACATTTCTGTCTGTGATGAAAATAACATACAGTACAGACAGTAGTCAAAAAGTGGTGTGTTGTTGGAAAGCGCTATCGCTATATAAGTCAAGTAAGCATGCTTTGCTGCTGGAACATGGATTTTCCATCTTGCGGTAACTTAAATGTACCTTTTTGCCTGAAATATTAAACTGGAGGACAAAACAGTATGTGCACACTCAGGAGCCTGACGAAGGCCCAGATATGTCCCTGTGGGGATGTTTTCTAATTTGTTTGTTGCTCAAGCGCATTAGTCCATGGGGAACTTGGCTTCTGTTTCAGCGAAGTGCTTTGGTTCGGTCCAGTATCCCGAAGGTGTTCATTATTCTCTGCAGCTTGCCCAGACAGCAAGTTGGGGGTGGAGTTAGCCATGAACACAGGTCTACTCCAGCACCAACTTAATCACCCAACCTTCAGCACATCCACACATACACATGCACAGATGCACACACACACATGCATGAATGCACACACACACACATGCACAAATGCACACACACACACACACACACAGTGGAGAGGTGCACCAGAGATTGATTTTAATAAAACATTCTAGGTGTGTGTGTCTGTGCACGTGTGCACTTTTCTGATCTTGTGAATCCCTGATGCTCATCTTCTTCCTCAGAGCTGGCTGCCTAAGCCACACCCCATGTCCTGGCCTGTCCATTGCTTCTACTCCACCCCCAGTGTCTCCTGGGATGAACCAAAGGCGGTGTTTTCTTTGTCTTGGCTGTACTTCTGCACCTCGAGTAATGCTGGGATGAACCTCATTTGCAATGATGCTAGGTGCTATTCTGTAATGGATAGTGCTCACTCCACTGCTATTCAGTCTGACTGGGTGGGATATTAACCACCTGATCCGAATAATATTATTAGTCTGCAGTTCAGGCTTCCATCTGGTGGTTCTCTCACAATACTGACAGCCTCTGCTTCCATGGTGTTTGGAGAACACCCCCCCCCCAACTTTCCCGCTTTTTTTTACTCCCTCACCACCCTCCTAGTATCCAGAAACCCCGTCTTCAGAAGGAATGCCCTCCCTCAGACACAGGACACATCTCATTAATCTTTTCTCTCCCTGAGGAGAGGGGAGGGGTAGCTTTGTTAAGATGATGCAACGCTATAATTCATCTTTGAAATAAAAACAAAACAGGCCACCTTGGGAAATTATGGATTACTGCTGGGAGGTTCGCTGTACCTAAAACACTGAAAAGGCAGCTTGTAATTAGGACTTATCATTACGAGGCATAGTGCTGTTTGTTGGCTCTTTGGAGGGCCTTTATCCAGGGCACATAGCAAGGCTTTTGTTGTGCTGCAGCATTTTCATATAGCTGAAGAATACCAGCATGACGTCGCTGAGGTAATTACATGTTATACATAGCAGGGGGACCATAACGGAAAAGAGTTTTTAATCTCCAGAAGTAGCCTGACCTGGGTCAAAAGAAAATGATGCTGCTTCAGCAGAAAATCCTCCCAGCTTACCTCATATATGTTAACTGTAACATATAAACTGTTTAAAATATGCCGGCTCAGTTGTGGAATCCATTCTTAATGTGGTATTTGTAATGATAAACCCATACATGCAGCCTTTTACAGACAGATTAGCATATTTTTATCTTATCATGTATTGCGTATAAAATCAAATCGCTACATATGTGGCCAGTGGGGCACAGTGTGGAATATAACCTATAGAACCTAGTTTGTGACATAAAAGTGGCAGTTCAGGGTGCTTAACCCGAATGGCTTGCTTGAGTACTTATTTAAGAGATGTATGCCAAAGGAGCAACGCATGGGGTCTGACCTGTAAAAGTGAGGTCTCCTGGACCTAATAACTCATTCAGTACCAGTCAAAGCATGGGATACTGCCTCAAAGCAGCATCCATATTGAAAAAGCAGCTCAGATGTAGGTGCTGCGAACTTTAAAATTCTGTGAGGAATGCAAATTTGGTCCTACATTTACAACTAAAAATAAAAAATAGTCTTTTTTTTTACCTTGAAAGTACTGACTCAGCAAGTAGCAGTATTTATGTGTCCCTGCTTATCCTATATAGATAGCTATGGCTGAGCCCAGCAAGCACATGCTGCTATTGCAACAATTTACAATGTTGCAGTAAGGTTGTGTTGAATAAAAGTGTTGCAACAACATATCTCTGTTTGTCTCTGTCTATCAATTTTGGTTTTGTGGCTGACTGTCCACCAACTCGACCAACAGAAGGTTCTTTCTCTTTACAATTTGGTTTTCTTCAGGAAGAACCAATGTTTGAAAATATCTGAATCTACAATGTGATCATTTTATAATCAAGTTGATAAAGTGGCACGTGTATTGTCTGTTCATGTGCATATCCCAACTGCAGATTGACATTAGAAGCTTGTGTGTAAATTTCCATTAGCTTGAAGTGGAAATCAGGAATTAAGGTTGCATTTTATGAAGAAAAAAAACTTGAGAAATACAATTTTAAAAGCAATAATAAAGACCAATATTAGTTGAACAATAATTTAAAACCGAACAATAATGGAAATATGTTTCTGAATTTATGATAGCCTCAGTGCTCACAAATTGCATGGTACCTCAATGACAAGTGCTGTATTATGAATTATGTTGCATCTATTCACTTTGGCTATTTTCTTACTTTTGAGACGTACCAAGGAAAACATCAGCAAGACTACGTACATTCATTACATTGCATGCCGTTACTAAAATAAAATGGGATCTACTCATAAAAAAACTATTTTAATCCCCACTGAAAAGATTTATAAGGACTTACTACCACCTAACCTATTCTGAGGTAGGATGTCTTTTAGTTCTAAACCTCAGTTAAACATGATTCCTAGGAGTAATGCTTCATAAATATGGGCCCAGGACACATTGTGGTCTACAATATAAATTCTCAGCATCCAGGTCTATTTTACTCTCTCTCACTCTCTCTGATTTTACTTTAATATCATTCTGTTACAGTGTGCTGGTAAGTCAGGAATGTAATGATTGACTTAGTGGTGATCGGCATTATGGTTCTGTGTAAGTCTCAGAGGTGCACAAGACCTTGCACAAAGTGGTAACAGCCCTTCTGCACTTTACTGCTCTTAACTTCCTAACAAGCTTATGACAGCTGACATACAGTAGCCTGCTACAGAGCTAACGTGAACCCAGTGACCTAATATGGCCCTATCCCTATCCTATCCATGGCCCATCCAGTTTTAACTTTTTTCAAAGAGAAGTAGTTGTTGATTTCTACAGAGTAGCGTTAGCTGCATGTCTATGAAATAGATCCCTATAATCAAGGACAGAAAGAAAAGTGGATTCAATTAACTTATTTCTGGTAAACTTTGTGTTGGGAAGTTTGATTCTTTAAAATGAAGCAGTCCATTCGAGTCAGTACATCAAAATGAATTGAGCTTTTGAATTTTCGAGTCGCTCAATTTATTTTCTCATTAATAAATAAAACATACACTTTACCGAATATACTATTTATTTTTTATTTCTGCCTCTCCAACTCTGGTTGTAGTTATTTACTTACAGCTCTTACCATAAAGCAGGTGCTTGCAACAATGTATCATAGCAATTCGGAAAGACGGCATTCTTTTCCTCACATTTACATATTACGAAGCTAAGCTTCATCTTCAGAAAGCCGTGTGCTCTTTAATCAGTGAGGTTAATAGTTCCAGTTACCACAATGCAACAATGTCTGTTCCTCACACAGCCAGCTCTCACATAGTGTTAGTTCACCCATAGTTCAATAACTATCTAAACAGAAGCTGCTATGAAGCACTTGAACATTTTTAGCGACTGTAACAACATTTATTCTGCAATGCCATTTTCAATCTTGCTGCACCGCTAAGGAGTCTGGGAAAGTGGGTGGCACTAACTGGTCGCTACAGTATGAAACTTGACTGAAAGGCTACAAGTAGTGATGACTGATGAGGTCCCGGCTGTGCATAGTAGCATAGCATAAATAGTTAGACAGCTAGTTTGCAGTTAGAAAATTACTTGGTATGTACAGTATATAGCCTACACTGTTGATGCAATCAACTGAAGTGGGTTTTGTATTTTAATTTTATTTATTTTTCGGTTCATATATTTATTTTAATTATCCTTATTCGATTATTCATATTATTAATCCTATTGACTGTTATTTCTTGTTTGTTGATCTTGCCAATAGCCTACCTTAATTATATAATAAAAGTAGCCTATTATGTTCCACATTTAATATTAATATATTTCTATTTCTATTGATTTGCTGTTGTTGACATAATTACTTGCAGTTAAGGCCAACATCATTTAATTGCCTAATATCAATCGCGAATAAATCAAATTTAATTGCTACAATCTGTTCATATTACATAATTAAGAGCAACGCTGTATCTAACAACAAAACAAAAAAAAATAGCCTGCTAGGCTGCATCCATTCATTTGCTTTTGTTTAGAGAAACAGCCCAAATGCTAATTAATATTTACCAAATGAGGGGAATATGCCCTCATAGCACTGTTTAAAAAATTCAAGTTGTCATCAAGGTTGTCATTACCGTCATATAAACATCCCTGTAACATAATTTTTCACAAATCTGAATACTTCTTTTGCCTAACATATAGCATTTCCTGTTTCTTTTTATCATGCTGCTGCTTGCATGAGTGTAGGTTGCTATATTCGACTCATGAGCTGTTTCAGTTCGTACTTTAATTAATCTTCAGCATTGAGTTATCATTCAGCATTTTTAATTTGCTGTTTTCAATCAGACGATATTAATTTCGCGGTTTTCGTATTAATAATCAGTAATCGTATTGCAGTTCATTTAGTCATTTGAGTATTTCATATTCAGCACACATCCAAGTTTATCTCAATTTTTCATTTTGAGTCTTTTGAACTTCAATCAAATTGAACTAAACAAACCTAAGACTGGTCTGACGGGCTTCTCCTTCAGCACAGTAGTACATGAGCAACTTTGTATCACTTATTTAATGACATAATAGCATTTGCAAAAACCAGATTGCAAGTAGGCATATGCCTGTTGCTTACATTTTGATAATTTAGTGTCTAATGATATGGCGGTATTAGTAATGGAAGTTATGCATTTGCTGAAGAAAGAACCTAACTTGGTCGCATAAGCTCATTCTCGAACTGGTTCAGTGAAAAACTGTTCAGCATTAAGTCACCTAGTGTCCTTTGTTGATTAATTTCTACAATAGTATACACTGTTGTTTAGGCAACATTGAGCCTGCATTTAAAAATAAAAGTTATAAGCAACAAATTGATTATTAAAATATAATCTATAGGCTATTTTATTAGAAGGGAACAATATTTAGCAGTGTGAGACCATTTTCCAATGAATGCGTTACTTCTGTTTGCAAACGCATACAAAAAACATAATCTTCACATTTTATTTAGGCTACATTATATCATGCAATCAAAGAACTGAGTTAATATGTAAGCCAACTGTTTTCAATTTTATGCAGGCAAGTGTTTCTCATTGCAAACAAGACAGTTAGGGGTTAGGTGTCTTGCTCAAGGACACTTCGACATGCCCAGGGCGGGGTTTGACCGGCAACCCTCCGACTGTCAGACAATCGGTCTTACCTCCTGAGCTATGTCGCCCCTGTAATATGTAAGCCAACTGTTTTCAATTTTATGCAGGCAAGTGTTTGTCATTGCAATACAAAGACATATAGGTGAGGGAGAGTAGTAGGGCTCCAGCAACTGAATAACAGCCATTTAAAAATTTTACAATGTCATTTATGTAAATGGTGAATAGCACTGGACAGAGTATGGACCCTTGAGGAACAGCCTTTGACAACTGTAAACACTCAGACTTTATATCACCCACTTTCACACACACAGGTCTGTCCAAGTGGTAATTATGAGTAATAATTGAACTAGCATTTGTATAATGCCCTACTCACCAGCGGGGAGGTCCTGCACGACTTTTGAAAGGTAATTTACTTTATTCACCGATAGTATCTGTGAACTGAGCTGGTTTTGGTGAAGACTAAAGTCTCAAATAAATAATTATAATAGAGGTTAAATTTGTTAAAACAAAATATACCTTACTAGAGTTACAGGCAGAGTAAAGCCAGTTTTTTATTCTGAGTAGCCTACTAAATGCCTCATCCCACAGCCAGATGTCAGGCTTGGGCCAGAGATAAAAACCTGGTCTATGTTTCATGATATTGAAAAGTTTGAGAAAGTCTCAGTTTATCAGGGAAGGAATGCCTTGACAAGGAATGTTGTTTGTGGATAACAACCCAGTCAACATCAGTATAGTTATTCAAAAAGCCAGGGACATTTTTTTAGCAATGCCCTGATGATGAAGTCACTGATAATCATGGTTGAATATGAATATGACTGGTGGGGGAGGGTGGTGCCCCATAATTATCCTGGCTGTCCGGGGGTAGCACAGTAACTAATTGACTCCACCGGAGATGAGCGGTGGACCAGCCGGGCCAGTGGCACCATCCAGGGGCAATGGAGGCGGAGAGGAGGCGGGAGTGGACCCAGTTGGAGACAGAGTGGAGCATTCTGCCACCAAAGAACAATCTTACTCAATCAGGACTTGAAATCTGTTTACCAGCTGGATATTTCGGGGATAAGGATGACAAGTAAAACACCTGCAGCCATGCTTCCCACCCTGTGAGGGGTGGAACATCCCAGGGACTTTGGGCTAGCACCCAGATTAAACCCAGGGGTTGACAAATTGAGTCACGACAGCTTCGGGGAATGGCAGTGTAGTAATCAACTCACCAGCAGCATCGGGAGCAGTGGCAGTCAGGTAATCAAGGAGCTGTTCATCTGGCCTTATCTGATGGAGAAAGAACCTTCCAGTTTAGTGATCTTCTGACTTAATTTGAGGCAGCTCCTTCATTCTGAATGGGAAGTGAGTGGAGGCATAGCGTGAAAGCCTTATTCGGGGCTCAAAAAATCCGGTTAGTGAGGCAACTTGGTGCAGACTGGTGGCCTAGTAATCTGTCCACAGTTTTGTTTTAGTCATTGTCAAGTAACAATGAAAACAGCTAAGATCAGATATTGATAAAAACAATAAAAATCACAGCTGCGATCGCTTAAATTAGAGTAATAAAATGGACATGGTTAAGGTAGTAGACGGAATTGTGGGCAGTCAACTCACACGAAAGCCATGAATTACCCAGGAATCAATTTAGCGAGTCAGCAGCACCGCTACTTGTTATAATAAGTACTGTACATTTTGGTTGCGTGATACCTATCCTAACACATTTTTTTTTAGATATATGATTACATATATGGTTATAAATTAAGTGTCAGACATTTGAGTGCGCTTTTCCTTCTGGAATTGAATGAAACGGCCAACTGCTGAGAGGAGAAGTGACACTGACTTGACCATAGGACATGAAGGGTGTCCCCCAACTTCACTGCACAATAGCAGATCATCTAGTGAGGTATGAAGTACAGTCCTTCTGCACAGCTTAAAATGAAAAGAAGTTTCTGGCTGTGTTTTCTTCTAAGAACACATCACAAGTTGAATTAATTAATTGAAGACCAACAAATACATTTGGAAATTTGAAATTAGGAAGAAAAAAACAGGGATACAAATTAGTTTAAAGTAATATTCCAGCTTTTTTTCCAGATTTTTTTTCTTGTGCTTTGTTTAGTCAGTAACATCGAACAGTAAAAAAGAATCCCCTTCTGGTTAGTTTTTCCATCTGATCTATAGCAAGAACAGGATCAGGTTGCAACCAAATAAATAAAACAAATGATCTGGAAAGAAACACGACTAAAACCAGTAAGTAAAGCGTTTATAATTTCACTCGAACGTACAACACTGCAAAACAACGTTTCCCTGATGTATCATTCCAATAAAATATTCAGACTGTGTATTAATGTGTCTACAGAGCTTCTTGAAGAGGAAATAACTCTTGTGGCCCTAATTGCATTACATGAGTCCATAGAGATCCCTGTTTTACCCAGAACTGTAATATTACTAAACATTAACTACAGGCTGCATATGTTTAAATGTTCAAAAGGAATGACTCAACATGAAAAGTGTGATGGTAGACTGCTAAAAAAAAGTGTGTGCTGCAAGGAGAAGTGCCCGTTGCTGTATGTTATGTTAATAGAATGAGGGATTGTGGCCCCTTTGTAAGCCTGGAAAAATGCCTAAGTGCACATTTCTTTTTGTTTGCCAGTGTTAAGCTTAATGGCATAATTATGGTGCCTGATTTTTGTTTGTTTTCCATTCATCATTTGGGTTATCCTTGTTGTTGGTTACTGATGGAGGTAATTTTATCTCGCCATAATGAAAACTTGAAATGTCTGTGTATGTGATTTTTCCGGTCCAGCAGTTACATATGTTAAAAATAGCTGGATAGGAAGGTTATGCTACCAATGTTCTTCCATAGTATTGCCATCGTATGTGAATGTGAACTTAGATCAGCAAGTTATTTACATATATGCAAAATTAAGTTTGCATATATGTTTAGTTTCTTTTGAAAGGTCTGTACCATTAATGATTCTGTTAGAAGATTTAACAAATTGAAGAGCCAGTGGATTTGGACTTGCAGCCTTTTGAGAATGACATCAATTTCCTAACCGCATGGCCCATTGGGATTGGTCGTTCCTTTGTTCCTTACTTGTACCCTCATCAAGGAATTTTTAAATTGTTTAGTAAAAAGGAAGGAAGGACTCAGGATACATCTTTGTCTCCTGTAGAGAAGGGTAAAATGTTGCATCCCTTGCAGAAGGGATATACATGACTGCTAGTCCTTCGATGCATCTCTTCAAGCAAGTGATAAGAAAGATGATTGAGAAGTCCGTGCTTAACACTCCTAATCTCATTGCCAACATCATTTGATCATTAATTAACATAAGCATTTCCTGGTCCCTTGTTCACCTTCTCCACACTTGAAAATAAGGCATGAAAATAAATCTGTTATTTCTGCTGTTAGCACCCCCTGCAGCTCTTCTCTTAACTGGTGGATCTTGCTCCCCATGGACCGTATGCAGTCCTCCAGGCCCACGTGATATGACCTGTCTTCTCGTTTCTTCTGGCTGTGGGAGGATGGTGTAGCTGGACCTCGTCAATCGCTGGACCTCGTCAATCGCGTAATCCTAATATCCTAGCCATCCGCTAGGCCTTAGCCCACATGAAGCCAAATCCTACCAGCATTCAGTAAGATACTCTCAGTCTCAACCCCTGGGCCCTTGGCCTCGGTGTTGCCAATGTGTCATTTTCCTAGTGGGAGATGTCTTGTGACTAAGACATGAAAAAACACATTCCGGAGTGAGTAGGAGCGTGAGAGCGGTATTCTCAGTGCATGTCACAAATTAAATTTCACTGGTTTCCTGCTTATTTTCAAGCACATTGGCAACAGAGAACTGATTATAGTTGATTTCTCCACACCAAATTCCAGCAAGCACCTGACAAAAATTTAATTTAACTGTGGGAAACAAGCATCACACAAATGTGAAAGACTGTCACATCAAGCCTTGCTTTTATTTAAACCTTTGGACTAATCTAATTAAACTAAACATTGTAATTAGATAAAACAAATCCTCATTGGTCAGTTCATTAATTTGTCATGAAAAAAACGTTTTAATCAGTGTGACACAAACAGCCCTAGTCATTGCTGCACATAAACTGAAAGGGCCTATTCAACTCAGTTTGACTGAAAATGTGCGAATGTATGTGCAAACGTACGCAACCCCCACTGACTGGATTGAATCGATGCAGTAGATCATTTGCTGGAGATGAGATTCTAGGACAAAGGTTGGATTCTTGAAGTATTCACAGATCTCACCCACACTGCATTTCATGCTCCTGTTTAATGAGGGTTCAGGATGTTTCATCCATAAAATAAACCCTAAGGAAATGTTTGGTTGAACACACTTAGGGCCAGATTTGCTACACATTTTGTGACTAGTTTCAGGCACAGATATATGGTAAATGGACTGCATTTATGTAGCGCTTTTATCACATTCACCCATTCACACACATACACCAACGGTGAAAGACTGCCATGCAAGGTACCAATCAGCTCGTTGGGAGCAATTAGGGGTTAGGTGTCTTGCTCAGGGACACTTCGACACTCCCAGGGCGGGGGATCGAACCGGCAACCCTCCCACTGCCAGACAACCGCTCTTACCTCCTGAGCTATGTCCCCCCCCAGATATGATGCATTCTGCCCCAGAAACATGCATTTTATGTATCAGACTGGCGCACGGCGCTGGAACCAGAATGCACATCATCTAAGCGAGTCAGTGCAGTGTGTGCTTCTCTTCTGAATGCATATGCATTTAAGGGGTGATCATGCAAATAATCGTGCAAATGACTGTGCACTATTTCAACTCCCTATGCAGGAAATCAATGGTAGCCTACAGATTAAGCGGCCATAAAATAAGGCTAGGTGTTTGTCATGGAATATATTGGCTAAAGTCACGGCACAGTCCCTGGCAAAGCTGTTTAAAATCTTGGAAAACTGAAAGAGGCAGAAATCATGGCATTTAAAAAAATGTATTTATTCAATTAACCAATAGCTCTCATGTGATGCAGTGGAAAATAATTGAAATAACATGCGCAACTGTAGCGACAATAACAAGTGCTTGATTTTTAAAAAGATCAGTGGGCAGTTGCCAATAGCAAAAAGAATATGAGTACATGAATTGATAGACTGGTGCATTAATGGCTTTTGTCCATCTTGGAAAGAGCATGCTTTTTTCCTTTAACAGAACATTGTTATTAAAATAACAAAAATAACAAAGAAATAGGGTTTCAGTGTTTGTTTTTATTTTTTGAAGTTAGATTTGGTACATGTTGTGGTCTACATTGTTAGGTTTGAGTCTTTGATGGAGCGCTTGTTGCCGTAGACAGCGTTACTAAAAACAGGAATGGGGAACTGTCAGAAAAATGACAAAAATCATGGAATCCGTGACACCTGAAATTTCTGTGACAAACATCCAGCCATAAAAATAATTACTCTTCTGGAAGGAAAAATAGGTGACCTAGAACATCCCACACAACATTACTATTCCAGTCAAATGCATCTGGATTAATTCATTCAACAATTTAAAGAACAGTTAGAATACCACAATCTTGATTTTGTCCTGTGCTGTCTATAGCATTGGATACATTCCTATGCTGCACCAGAAGACACATCAATTTTTTAACATTCAATGAAGATATTCAATATACGAAACAGGACTTTTTTAAAACTGTGCATTAGATGCTCTGCTTCATACGCAAAAAGTCAATAGTAGGCATTCGCTGATTGCGTAATTAGTAGTAGCCTTAGCAAATAAGACGTCAATTTCAGGCAGACTGCATATGCACCAACATACTCACGTCAGGCTGCATTTTGCACTGCAAGTTTTATGTACGTACATCTGGGCCCTAGCACCTTGTACACCAGGGGCCACTGGGTTTGTGAGTGCTATGTTTTGTATGTCCTAAACACATACCTAAAATATCTAAAGACTTATCTTTGGATTCATTTTCAGAATTATGCATTGTATGTTTTGTATTTTCTTTTCACAGAAATGTAAAATTTTAACACAACAAAACATTTCAAAGTCACTCACATACACACAGCTCAGCAAGCACTAATACACAGTCTCTCTCTCTTTCTCTCTCTCTCCTTCTGTCTTCCTCTCTCTCTCTCTCTCGCTGCAATGCACCGTTTTCCAAGTGATTGTGGTGCCCCCTGCTGTACTCAGGAGAAATTGCAGAAGGTTCAACAAAGGAGAATTAGCCAAGTTGAGCCAAGGCGGTGCATTGTGTTTGGCATTTGGGAATCCCATTCCCAGCTTAAAGGATAAGATTGATAAGATTGCTACACGACAGCGGGTAAATTGAACGGGCTTTAATGATACAGCAAACCTCATCTGCACATCTCTGCTCTGCTCCGCTGACCCGACACGGGTCTGCTCGCCATGTCCGACTCGCCTTTAGCGTCAATCATCTTTCCAGCTCGCGCAGGGAAAGAGTACAGCTATGCTCCCTGCTAGAACCTTATCATTTGCCCTTTTCTTTTCCCTTTTACTGGAGAATGGCAGCTACTTTCTCCTTGTTAAACCAAACCTCTAGTATAGTAGCTATTACTCTTCTGAAGCTCAATAAGATGTATAGTGGGAAGGAAAGTATGGCATATTTCACAGGTTGTATATTTTTTTATAAATCTGTGTAAGCAAAACTGTATGTGTTTGAAAAATTAATGTATATCTCAGTGTATGTGTGTGGTCTTGTAAATGTGAATACATTTAAAGTGTGCTTGGAGTGCACTGCTATAAAAATGATTGGTCCTTCACCACATGATTAAACATTAATACCCAATTAGTGAAACTTGTGCTGTGAAAAATGTGGATGCTCACGAAGCAGATGCCTGTCCTCTGAGGGAATGAAACGCCTTTAATAAGATCCACTTCCTGTTTCTGTACGACAACATACAGAAATCGTTGAAGGAGAAAGGCAAGGACATGTCCAGCACCTGAGAGTGCAGAGCAACAACAGGGTGATGGACACATCTCTCCCTCTCTTGATCCTTTAACCCTATCTCAGTTCCTTCTGTCTCCTTTGTGCAGGGTATGTTATAAAAACTTTCTTTCTTTCTCTTGATCTATCATGTCTTGTCTCCATCTTTGAATTTTAGACAGGGACAAGTAATAGCATGTTCTGTCTAATAACACATTCTCCACCTTCGCACAGGTAAAAAAAAATAATAATCCAGCCCATCGGAGAAGCATGATGCAAGCATGTGACTCTTTTAATATGCTCCTGTTTGCAAAGGAAGCACAACTAAAGAGGATGTGGTCTGATCTCAGTGAATTCTCCGTAGTTATTATGGCTGATTAATGAGGCGAGTCCTTTTTTTATTTTTAAGGGCCACCATTAATTTAGCTTTTTATACAGTTTCTGGAAGAGTGGGCTCTGAAATTATGTGTAAATTAGCCTAAGAGTAAACATTGGAGGGAGAAAGAGCGTGAGAGGGTGAAGGGGGGTTGAGGAGGGAGGAAGAGTGGGGGTGGATAGTTAGTTCATTAAACCACTCAAAGCACAAAATTTTCAACAAACCTGCATGGGGTCCTCAGGCATCACTGGTCCTGAATGCATTAAGTTGCTTACACTGCCACATTCACATTAAACTATTCAGAGACAGAGTTCCCTCACCTAACAGGTCATGAAGTTCACTGAACATAGCAACGCCACCATCAGTCAGCTTTAGAACAACCCTACAAGAACTAGTTAGAGAAAACCAAGAAAATACATGCTTGCAAAATATCCTGTCGCTGTCCAAAAAGGATGTTACTTTTGGTTGTCTTGATTATTAAAAACAATAAAAGCAAAAATATCAAAATAATAATTGGAAAACAACCTAGCCATCAAATAATGCAAATACAGGAAAACCTTGTCAGCCAGGCTCTATCACATTGGAAGCAGAGAGGTTGCGACAGATTCAATTTCTATTGTGCTGCAATAAATATTCCCAGGAAATGTAAAACTTTTACACCGACTCCCATTTTTATCAACTGTT
Source organism: Anguilla rostrata (assembly GCF_018555375.3). Lineage (NCBI taxonomy): Eukaryota > Metazoa > Chordata > Actinopteri > Anguilliformes > Anguillidae > Anguilla > Anguilla rostrata. The sequence goes on from NC_057936.1 coordinate 36,760,446, forward strand.
CTCCTACGCCTCTACTCAGATATGACAGATTAAGAAAGGTCATGAATAATTCTAGGGAAAGGGCCTACAGCCCTAATAGTGACCATACATGTACACATTCCACTACATAATGGATGCACAGCGAAGACTGTGCAGCAAAACATTCTCTCCATATAGCTGTGAATATTACAACATATTATAACCTTCTTCTTCTTCTACTGATTATTATTATTATTATTATTATTACTATTATTATTATTATTATTACTACCTACTACTATTACTTTACAACTACTACTACATTCCATCTAGGCATGTCCATAATGGATGTTGACAAAATCATAGTAGCTTACGTTATATGTTTCACATGTTTTGTGCTTTGGCATTACGGCTTTGATTGTCCAGGCAATAAAGCACCACTGAATTGAACTGAACGGAACTGAGAAAGATGTCTTGTCGGGAAAGAGGCCAAATAAATGGCCCCTGGTGCAACCGGAGGCCGTTAGAGTCAGCACTGTGTTTTTGTTCAGGGGCAGTGACATGGTAATGGGAATATTCAGTTACGGGGGAGACACTGTACCACTATGAGATGGAAGGATCAGCTGTGATTCTGTTGTGCATGTGGTCCTTACAGTACCATGTACTGCATCTTCATAGTCCAACTTTATTTATATACTGATTACACTGTATACAGTGTGCATATGAATATCCATTATTATAAATGCATCAATGAAGCCAAAAAGATTTAATTTAATCATTTGCTCTTGGACTACTGATGTCATACCACCACAAACCCTCCCCAACCCTACCAGTTCAGAGTATCTATTTAAGCAATAAATGAGAGGCCATGCTATATTATGAATAGTCATGGCTAAAGGGCTAAAGGGTGTTGTTAGGCCCAATGCAAAGTACAGTGCCTACAACCCTGTTAGCCATGACTATATTTACAATATGGCATAGCCTCAAGTGCCTTATTGCTTATATAAAATGGCAGTAATAGCATTGACGTTATAGCCAAATAAGAAAGACACAAATATCCAATACATGCATCACTAATTAATAAAAAATACAATAACATTCTTCCGGCAAGCATTTTAGTTCTATAACAACATTATTGGAATGCAGTGGAAATTTTAACACAAGTTAGCTAGTGTTCGCGGCCTACAAGAGTACGTTTCAGTAGGACAATGATTAGGGTAGCTAGCTAACTTTCTAAAGCCGTTAGATGTGTGAACCACTTTTTACATAATGTTATTTAATGTAAGCTTATTAGAAACATTTTAACATGAATCCGATCTCTCCCTGGACATGAAGCCTATGACGTTGTCTTTTGTGTGACAATTGAAAGCAGATGGAAGATAGCCAAGATAATATTAACTAACGTTAGCTTGTTAATTAAAATTCACTCATTTTAACAAACTAACATCACTTCTGAATTTTACAGTAGTAATGTTAGCTACATTATACACTCCTTGTCAAGTTTGCTTGGTTATGCAAACTTGACAAGGAGCCTAAACAATAATAAAAAAAGCCAAATTCACTAATTCAATATCAGGTTAAATATTGCAAAATGTCTGCTAGAGTTAATCCCATTTGGTGTATTCGTCTTTATTAGGTTAAAGCTATGGTCCATCCCTGGATTCCCCCCTCTTTTTAATTTTTTTTTTTTTTGCTTGTCTATGCTTGAATTATTATGTTTGTATTATGTCTTCATATTGTCTTGTTCACCTTTATTAGTCTCCATTATTGTTTCCCAATGAATGAATGCCATAATATGCTCGTATGTACACTTTGTATTTGATTTTTGTTATAATTTAAAAGCAAAAACTCAAAAAGATATCATCTGCCGATAGCTGCATTACCTGTTTTCTTATTAAAAGTAGTTAATGTTAAAACTGTTCATATGTCCTGGTTTGTATATTTTTTATTGCAGGTTTTATTATGTAACCCATCTAATGTTAAAAGTTGTCATGCCAATAGCATTAGCTACTGCCAATGGTCCATTTTCTTGTTAAAGCTGTGCTGTGGTGTCGCACACAGTAAGGTCTCATCATAGATGTTACTATATTGTTGATTATAACACGGCTTTGAATGCTTGATTCTGATCGGTCAAACTACCCATTTTATAATTACCAATAATCTTAAATAGGGACAGGATGAAAAACCGGAGGTCTGCTATCAGAGGGAAAATAAACAAGACAACAAAAAAAAAAAAAAACAGAACAAGTTCACTTCCTCTAGGAAAGATGACTCTCCACTGTAAATAAGTAAGGGACAGTGAGATCATTTTCTGTTTGGTTACAGTGCTGACAATGTTAGTCCCACTGTCAAGCTATGAGCTGAGCCCCTTGACAGCAGGTAGAGAGCAGCTATACTGAGCTGCACATGCTGCCTAAGGCCTAAGCTGTCTCGGCAGACACATCACAAAACCCCGGCTGCCAGAGAGCTCACTTTTCCCCATACACCTCACCTAATCGCCCTACTCTCTCTACGCACACACACAGCTGACAGGTGTTGAAATGTTTGATCTGCAAATTGGTGTAGTGATTAGAATGCTGGTGTGCCGAGGCACACACTAGCAGAAGTATGCACACACACACGCACACACAATGTGTGCATATGTATGTGTGTGTGTGAGTGTGTACGTGTGTGTGTGTGTGTGTGTTTGTATGAGCGTGTACTTGTGTGTGCACTTCTTATAGATTTCCTCTGTCTTCGGTCCCTTTGTTTTGTGCGTAATATTTATGATAGCAATTTTAATGCAGGATGAAATTAAATTAGCTTCAGACAAAATGTGCCCTTTTGTTTCTGGTTGAATTAACTAAAGTTCAGCTGTAAAAATCCACTTCTGGTTGATGCAATACAGTAATATGATTTCTCATAATTATATACTTATTGTAATGTCATAGATTTAGCTGATAATTATTACATTTTGCTGAGAATCATGATTGCAGTATTATTTTGGCAAGAGCACTAAACTTTAGTATTAAGGAAAATGGTGGAAAAAGATATTCAATAAAAACAAAAAGATACATATTCCCCAGTGAGAGTCTGAAGCCCTCTGAGTGCTTGAAATTTAGAAGAAAGCAGACTTCTCTGATAACATGCTTAATAACAATAACAGCTTGGCTGTTCAGCACTTATGATATTTTTAGGAATGTTGGGATTGAGGATGAGGCAATGCTACCTGGTTGAAGACATCATGTTGGCAAGGAAAGACCTGCCAAGACACGACTGACAATTTGTCAGCCTTTCACCCCAGATGTAAAAAATCGATCGGAAGATGTATTCGGTATCTAACAGCTGTCATGCATCTTCAGAGTCTTTGAATTATGGGCTTAGCCAAGAAAACTGTTCCATATCCAGATTGGCACGTAATATATTTCTTTAATTTCAGGGAGAACAGAACTCATTAGGACGTGCTATAAGAATCAGAAAAATAAATAATGAATACTTCCTTTAATTTGTGTCAGGCCCCGGGTTATGCAGAAAACATTGTAGCGACTCTCTGCCCAACGCTGATGGTTTGATTGTGTTCCAGAATACCCTGAAGAACACTAATGATTAAAGTCAACGCGAAGACCACAGGCTCCCCTCCTTGCGTTTCAGAGCAGGTGATGGAGCTGCATTCCTTAAAACACTGTGTGTGTACAGAACGGCTGTTCCGATCTCTGTTCGCACCCAGAACTTCTGTTTCCGTCCTGTCTGACAGGCTCGTTAAAAGCCAATTGTGAGATTTCAGTCATTGCTATTGCCTCTCCAGGCACTTTTCAGCACTTCCATGAGATTATAGGTAATGTGGCTGCGCTCAGTGCCAAATTGTGATTAGTGGAAAGCCCTTACGGCAGTTCTGGGGAGCTGGACAAAATGGCTACCTACCTTTGGCAAAGCAGATTTTTTTTTCTCATTCTGTGAGCAGTAACATATGCTTTCTAGGTCAGGTTAAACACTCTTACTCTATTTGGTAGAATTGGTTTAAGAGATTCAATTAATATGTTTTTCAGAGCATATTTAAGTTTACACATATTGATTGGGGCCTGTTTTATGTGAGCACAGAATATTTCAAAGAGGTGAAATTTCTTTGATACATTTTAAAATATGCCCATTCTTTTAAAGGGGAGATGGGAGGTGGTCATGAATCCCTTGCAGCTAATAAAGTGTGTATTGATGGATCCTAAGATATATACTTATATCCTCCTGAAACCTGACAATGGATTTTTGTCCCTTATAAGGAACATGAGTCTCTGGTCTTAATCTCATAGACCATATATTTTACTATGCTGAAACCTACAGTGCGGCATAAATAATATTTTTGAAAATATTTTCTCTGCAACATGTTTGATGCTCCTGCAGGATCTCAGGAGCATATAACCGAGGCCAAACTATTGAGGCAATGATCCATAAATAGGAAAAGTTAAGTATCACCATGGACACCTACACTCAAACAGGACATGTGTGGCCCTTCTCTCCCTCATTTTTCTCAGATCATTGGCAATGCATTGCGGGACCAAGGGTTGTTGCTCTGAGGAAATAGTCATCTAGGTCATCTGGGGTAAAACAAGCTGCCTGGGTTGAGCGGCTTCAGCTTGTGTCAGTATGGCATTATCACGGAGGACAGACTCATCCTGCGTCACTCCAAATTGCCACCCTGATGAATAAGTCACCATGCAAACCTGGTAGACAGCTGCCACTCCTATGTTTGTCATGGTGTGTGTGTGTGCGTGTGTGTGTGTGTGTGAGAGTGGAGGGGGGTTTCTTGCTGTACAGTTCATTAAATTTGCTGTACTGGAACTAGGTCTGTTTAAGATACAGTACATCATTCTCTTTTTGGTGATCTGATTTAACGAGAGTAGGATGGTGAAATGGTGGATGGTTATATTAATATTATAGTCACGGTATAAGAAGCAATATTTCAATTTGTTGCTAACTCTACCAAGGAAGTGTAAGGAAGTGTCAAAATGTATTGAAAATATGGTATGCATGTGCGAAATTTAGATTGATATAGAAATTGAGCAAACAAGAATGAATGATGATTTCCAAGGAAGTTCAGACAACAAGAGCAATTTAGTAATCATTCTTGGCATATTACCACCACAAGATCACGATACGCACAATTAATCCTTGCTCTAGATATTTCATTTTAAATTCCTGTAGGAAAGATTAAGTATGTTGTTGAAATTCTGGTATTGCAGTTGTGGTTGGAAGGGGAGCCAGTTTACACAGGGGTCTAACTTGAGAACAAGTGTCCTAACCCACCCAAGAAAATTATCAGTCCGAGCTGTCAAAATTTAAGAGAGACAGCTCCAGTTTCAAGTTTGAAATGCTGGTACACCATTTTTTACAAGCTGCTCATGAGCCTACTCCAGGGAAGCCTGAAGAACAAACGCTGAAAGTTGATTATATATAGAGGCCAGCATTTTTTTCTGAAGACTTGGAAAAGACAAATGCACTCATGGATTACATTAGTTAAATCATGTATCAGACCTTTAGTAATTGCTGGTCCAATTGACCTTCCACCTCATGGCCTTCAAGCAGTAGATACTGAACATTTCATCTTCCAATGACCTGGCAAGGAGGAAGGTAGGAGAGAATGTGTTTGATATCGGCTGTAATTTAACTATTTTAATTGCTAACATTGAAACTTTTAACCACCATTCTAAACATCCCATCATAAACATCTGGATACAGATTATGACCAAATACCTCTATTATAATTGTGTGAAATAGTCTAAGCCTTAACATTTAAATGGTAAATTCTGTGGTAAGCAATTCAAATAGCTTTTACTCAGGGAAATTTGGTTTTATTTGCAAGTAGTTGTCATTCTATTCATTATCATACACCCTATATGCTATAAATCTGAGAAACATTGCGGTTGTTAATTGCACTATATCTACATTGCTTAAAAAATCAATTGTCACACTTTTTGCTCAGCTTATAACACAACATATATTTAAACTCACCATCTCCAACCAGGCTCCACAATTTTCAAGCCATACCTTTTTACCCATGGGGAGCATTTGTTAAATAAATAAATAAATAAATAAATAAATAAATAAAGCTGGTTTTCTGCTGTGTTGATATCAAGGCTTTCCTCAGATATAAAATCTTAACTGGAATAGTCCTGCATAGAAATTTTAAACTGTGCTTTGTGGTTTCTTAGTTTTTCCACAAGAGGGCAATATCAGCCCAATAATTCAAAATTCGAAAAGCAGACAGTGCATCTCGCTTGGTGCAAGTTATGACAAAATAATATAAACTGTGAATTCCAGAGCTTAAATCAGCTGTACTAACTATTACAATCCTACTCTTGGACTAGATAATGCTATTGTTTGTGAAGGCTGGTACTCTGGCATCTGTCACTTATCAAGTTTAACTGATAAAATAAATCCCTCCCACTTTATTACAGATGATGGGAGCTGAGTGTTTTGGTTCATAATAGCTTCCCTGAATGCTGAATGGGGAGTGACCACTGACCATGAAGCCAGTCCATGGGAGTGTCATGCTGCAAGTTCATAATCACAGCCCTGTCTTTGCTTTAGCCCTCCTGGTGACAGGGTGATGCGGTTGAAAGCCCTCTGGCTGGCCTGGAATTCACCCTCTGGGCTGGTTAGGTTGTTCACTAGTCAGATGGCATCCTGACACCTGGTGACCTAGTACACTTCAGTAAGGACTTTTATATTGTAGAGCAGTGGTAACAACCCTGTTCCCGGAGATATAACTTCCTGTCGGTTTTCATTTCAACCCTAATTTGCCACACCTGATTCTGCTAATTAGCAGCGCCACGCTTTCTAGCTGTTGAATGAACGCTTTGTTAGGGTTAGAGTGAAACCAACAGGAGGGTAGATCTCCAGGAACAGGGTTGGGTACCAGTGCAGTAGAGAGAGGCAGAGCTGGACATGGAGAAGGGAGACACGGGAAAGAGCCCAGCAATATTCAGGGCTGCTGACCTTCCATCGGCCCAAAGCTGAACAGGCTGGAAAGCGTTATTGTGTTAAGGCAAATTGGATTACGCCGACGATCAGCTCCAGTATCCCATAAGGCAGTTGTGTGCCGTAATGATAAGAGCACTGGACTCTATAAGCTAAGTCCCGGGTGGGACAATGCTATCATGACCATACCCCTCAATACCCCTCCCCCAAACAAGGAATGCACTGTATTTTTACCTCTTTTTCTGCTGTTTGTGTGTGTATGCATGTGTGTGTGTGTGTGTGTGTGTGTGAGAGAGAGAGAGAGAGAGAGAGGGACCACTGAGAGATCAACTGCTACTAACATACAGGGAGAGAGAGAAAAAACTTGATTCCTTGATAACCTTTTCAGATAGTGTGCTTTTGTAAAAAAAAAAAAAAAAAAAGAGCAGTCCTCCAAAAACAACCTAGCTGTGCAAGTTGTGACACCTGAAAATGCCAATTTACCCTAACTGTAATGATTCTTTTAAATGTCTCTCGGGAGACAAATCTTGCAGCAAGATAGTTGCACATGATGGAAATGGAAAAAGTTAATAACAAAAAAAATGGTATTGCTGGTAGAAAAAATTGAGCACTTGCAGAGCAGAAAGCACATGCATGCACTGCACAGGAGAGTGAAATAAATTTAAATGCCTCTCATTAAGGTGTACAGCGAAAGAAAAACTTGTCCAACTGGGTGCTCTCTGTTAGACAAAACTTGCCAGCATTCCAGGTAACCCTGGTCTCAGCCCTTAAAGAAATGGAATGTATAGAAATATTTCATGTACATACATACATTCTGTTATCAAGTGGTATGGTGGTGCAGTGAATAGCATTGTCACCTCACAGCAAGAAGGTACCAAATTTGAATCCCGTCTGTGGAGTTTACATGTAATCCCTGTGCCTGAGTGGGCTTCCTGCAGGTACTCCAGTTTCCCACAGTCCAAAGACATGCTGGTTTGGGTAGCTGGACAGTTAAAGTTGTCCTGGGGGTATTAATGTGTGTGAATGGTGTATGGGCCCTGAGATGGATCGGTGACCTGTCCAGATATATTCCTGCTTTCCACCTAATGTATGCTGGGATAGGCTCCAACACCATGCCTTGCCCAACCCATTCAACCCAGCAACTCCAATGGGATGGCTGCCCGTACCAGTAAAGATCAATCATCACATTTAACAGCTGGCAACAGATATTGTGGGTTGAAGGCTTTCTTTGGCTTTCTCAAGATGTAAACCTTTCCAGATGTAGGAACAGTGAAAGGAAACTCATCACACCATGTTACTTTTCCCCATCACTCAGGGGTCCAGGTTTTGTGCTCCTTACACCAGTTTAAGTGTCTTTGTGTGCTGGCCTTGGATACAAGCAGTTTCCGATTGGCAGCCCTGTCATAAATACCAGCTTTGTGAGTCAAATGAGGAAAAGCTTTTGTTGAAACTGGGTCACAGAGGTGTTGACTCAATTCTGTGGTAATTTTCTAAGCTCTACTTATGGGGTGCCTAACAATTTTCCTTTTAAGTGCTAATCTGTCCCTGTCGGTGAGCTTCAACTTGCACACTCTGGTCCTCTTTGACCTAGGGGCCTATGAATCTATCTGTCTGTCTGTCTGTGTAAGTTTGTTCATTTTTAGAATATATTGTCATAATTTTCAACACTATTCCCATTGCCACATTAAACAAGTTTGCCGTTTTTCCAGCCAATGCACCTGCAATTCAGGCACTGACTCTTTGGCCTATTTGAAACCGGCTTTGATAATTGCCTTGTGTTACTTTGGAAACTCATACTGATGCTCCAAAGTACTGATAATCAGATCTCTTCCATAGAGACATATACTGCTAATTGACATGAACTTAATATGATTCAGCTGCCTTTGTTATTGTTATTTAATCAGTACAATGTTTAAGACCTTTTTAATATGTTATTTTTTCAATTATTTTGTCCAAGCCCTGTATGTGTCATGATGTTTAAAAAGAAGTCCACATATTCATATGATATAGCAGTGCATCCCATTTCCTGAAAGGAGAAGCCTTATTAAGGACACAGATGTGTAACAAATCTGGGCTCAGGGCCATTTCCAGAGTTTTCTGCAGTGCTGTAACTGAAGAAAAACTATATTCTCAGCATCATAAAGAAACCCACGGCCTCCATTTTTGTGATTATTGAGTTCAATACACAGAAAATAAGGCGTGCCTCATCAGTTGAGTATTGTCAATGGTTCATGGCTCTGTAACTCAAAATACTATGGGCCAATTTCAATTCGCATAGCTGGAGTTCACACACCAGGTTGCAACCCCAGACCACAGAACTACATTACACCTGGAACATCTAATCCTTATTTCACAGATCTGGATATCTGTTCCAGTTGAAATTCATTCTGTAATTTAGAGGTAAGCACATTACAATTCTGTGGTTTAGAGGTAAATTCCAGCTAACACATTGCAATTGACGCTATGTAACAAGTCTAATGTAACTATTATGTTTTTTATGAAACCATGCTGCTGTATATACACGTTACCTTTGTGCTCCCAGTGCCAAAACAGCACTGATACATTGTATCCACAGAGATTTTAAAATATTAATAGGGGATGCTTGGAATTGTGGCAAACATTCAGACGTAATAATAAAAAAAGCAGTGCTTGAGGTAAGGTTTTGTACCCTAAAAGATAAGATTGCAGAATTCATTTTTCTCAAAGATGTACTTATCTCATATTTTGTTAGCTGTTCTTTAGTCTGCTGGACATTTGCTAGCGGCCTTGCTGAAGGGTACGCAGTGGCAGTGCCGCACCTTGTGACACCAAACACCAAACAGCGTATGGAGCTGCCAGGCCAGATCACCGATCGCCACGGCAAACTGCTCCCCGCGTAGCTTCTCTCCCTGATGCGTAGAGCGACGGCAGGTGCTCCGTCAGACGCTGGGGGCCTGATTAATAAGCGGTGACGGGCTTCACACGTGTACCGCTGCTCACCGCTGCTCATCGCTCTGCCTGTGGGCACATTGGGTCACAACAGGTCAGCGCTATCATCCAACTAGATGGCTGACAGGGGAGTTGAAAGCACCAATCTGCTGCACGTATGTAAACAGCATCGGGGGTGGCTTGGAGACAGAGAGCGGATCGTTCACGCGGGATGACAGTTTAAGCCTGGATCCGCTCCCTTTGTTTAAAATTCAGAGTTACCATGACTACAATCAAGCTATTTTGTTTTGGTCTCTGTTGTTTGGGGAGATATATTTGCATTGAAGTGGTTTTTGGCTCTCTCTCTCTCTCTCCCTCCCTCCCTCTCTCTCTCTCTCTCTCTCTCTCTCACTCTCTGTCTCTCGCTCTTTTTTTATCTATCTCTCTTTCTCTCCATTCTGCCCTTGTTGTGCTTCTCCCCAGAAAGCATGGAGATGTAGCATTGAGGTTGGACTGGAGGGACACAGACCGTCTGACGAGGCAGGGGTTGCCATGGCGAGCTCAGCCAAAGAGACACACATTCTGAGCGTGCACGTGTTGCAATCGTGCACGTTTGAATGCCCAGATGGGCTGGCCAGCCAGCCTGAAAGAAGACTCTTCAAACAACAAAGGGATCACACATCTGTCCCTCTGATTGTGTTGCATATTCATAACTATATTATGTGACTACATTACCATATTTTTAACTTTGTTACATGTCTTCATAAAAATGCCCTGGCTTGTTCTCAGAACAATTTCATGCTAATTTGCTTGGGCGATGGACTTGCTGCATTGCTTATCCTTTTATTTAAGCATTCAGTTGTACATTTTGGATGCCAGATTTTTAACTTGGGCCACAATGGCACTGTACGTAAGTTTGTTTCTTCATCTTGCCAATTTAGAGTTGGCAGTTGCTCTGCTGTATTTTCAACTATGCCACCTGCACACCTGGAGCACTGCAGCACACATGTACACAAAGTACTGCAGGTGAAAGCTCACACCGATGGAATAATACATTTTTAATTTAACAATGTCTCCTCTCGCAGTGCTGGACAGGGGTGCTAAGAGAAAATAATTTAACAGTAACCAACCCTGGCAGAGACAGTAGAGCTTGCCTCGTCAGACTCAGGGCAGACCCAACTGTGTCTTGCTGCCGCTGTTGATGAAGTACTATAGACAAAGACAGGTCTTTAAACCATGAGCACATGGTCTAGTGTGAGCTGAGCTGAGACACTCAAAAGACTTTGGTTTCATGCTTCAATTAAAGATGTAACAAAGTGAGGTGAAAGTGAGGTTTCATGACTTGGCATATACTGAAGATCACTGACATACTGTATGTGAACCAATCTTTCTCTTTATAGCAAACTACTATGGTTGGTTTATATCAGTGAGCTCCTGGCACAACTTGACAGCTCCCTAGAATATTAAAACAAAAAATATCCCACTGGGGTTAACTGAAAATGCAAGAGTATCCTTTTTCAGCTCTGTCCACTGGGTGGTGCTCTTTTCCTTTCTAAAAGTAGTGTTCTTTTGTCTCTAGAACGCTGAGTTTGGGTGCCTCTGTCATGAAACAGAAGAGAAAAGGTATTTTGCATTAATAACGATTTGGAAAAACGTGTTCTCATTCCGGTTTGCTTAAAAAATGGTTTAATATTCTTTGCGACCCTCCTCCTAGTAACCCTGAAAAACTATAAAAGAAATAGAAGAGCAAAGGATGCTGTTATGCTAATGGTTTATGGTAAATACAAATTCTGCCTCTGCTGATTTATGAATATTCCTTGTTACAAGATGCAATATGAGTCATATTATGTTGACTACACTGTATTTCAAACCTGTCACATGTTGAAAACTAAGGACAAATTCTGCAGATTTATTAATGCGCACAAGCCTTCCCCCTCTCTTGGTGTCTATCTGTCTGAACATGCAAAGGAGCCATATCCCCTAAAGTATTACCCTTTTTCTTGCTCTATCCATCTTTTCCATCTCCCTCCCCTCCCTCCCTCCTTCCTTCTTTTGCTCTTTCTCTCTGCCACCGACTCTCCTTGTCTGTCTGCTCATTTTACCCCTTCCATGGTCTTTTGCTCGAATCAAAGATGCTCTCCTTGTTCTCTACGGAGCTTTCCCTTTTTTATCCTTCATTCTCAGTTTCTCTCTCCCTCCATGAGAAAGCAGGTGAGAGAGGAGCCAGACAGACGGTATCTTGATGCACAATGCACATGCCTCCTCGGGGAGAGGGGCTGCTGGGATATGTACTTGTCCCATGAGCACTAAGGAAGGGTTAGAACTACAGCAGGATCTGTGTGTGTGTGCGCATGTGTGTGTGTGTGTGTGTGTACTTGCAAGCATGTATGTGTGAATATATGTGTATTGGCACATATAAACAGTATGCACATGTATGTTTCTGTTCTGTAATATGAATGTCCACACCTGCTCTATCTGCATTATACATTTCTGTGGTTTGTGATGTGATGCTTGGGGAAGTGGCCTTCAGCCTTCATTCACAAAGACTTACTATAGGGCTGATTACAATTACAGCTCATGAGCTTCTGTCATTGTCACCTCTGCTGTCACCCATCACCCAGCCTGGCTGGAGCGACACCTCTTTGATTATGCTTTTATTTCACAATGAGCCTTTCCCAACACCTCCTTTCCCCCTCTTTTCTCTCGTCAGGAATGAGCAGAGCCCTAGGTCTTGTGAGAATACATGGATTGGGTCATTTATTTCCAAGCTATTTTTTCCTTTTCTTCTTCTTCTGAGTAATACTGCTACAGCAAAATTGAAGTGCATACCATGTCCTCATGAGCTGTCACGCTCAACACTATACTGTTCACGTTGAACCACTCGCAATGATAGCGCTTTCACTCTGTGTAGCATACTGTGACTTTTCCGACAGAGAACTGAAAAATTACATTGTAGATCATCATTTAAAATCATAAAGGACAGTGTGCTCCATAATGTTTAGGACAATTATTTCTTGATTTGACTCTGTACTTTAAATTTGTAATGAAACAATTCACATGTGATTAAAGGGCAGGATTTTTATACATTTTGATTTCACTGTGTAGAAACTACCACACTTTTTATACATAAAAGGGGACCCCCATTTCAAGGCATCGTTATTTTTAGGACAAATGGCTTCACAGGTGTTTCTGATTAGTCAGGTGTGTTCAATTGCTTTCTTAGTGATGGTATAAGAGAGCTTTTAGTATCCAGTCTTGATCCAAGGCTTTTGATTGCCTTTGGAGTCTGACATTGGCTTTTTGTCAACATGTGCCAATGAAATTCGAGGAAGCCAATATGAGGTTGAGAAATAAGAAAATCTGTGGACTTACAAAAATGAACTGTTTGTAATATCATTCAGAAGAGAGCACAGTTGAGAGCTCAGTAATTGCCAAGGGTCTGGTAGGCCAGGAAAGACCTCTACATTTGATGACTGAAGAATTCTCACCATAATGATGAAAAACCCGCAAACACCAGTCAGACAGATCAAAAACCCTCTTCTGGAGGCAGGCATGAATGTGTCAGTGACTACTATCAATAAAAGACTTCACAAATAGAACTACTAAGGCTACACTGCAAGATGCAAACCACTACTTAGCCACAAAAACAGGATGGCCAGGTAAAAATTTGCTAAGAAATAGCTAAAAGAGCTGGCAAAGTTTTGGAAAAAGGACAGATGAGACCAAGATTCACTCGTATCAGAGTGATGGCAAGAACAAAAACGGCAAAAAAAGGCAAGTACACCTGTGAGGCTTACCAGTATATCTATATGGCTGAGGACTTTGTTAGCACTGCCACGCCTGGTAGCTGTGGGGAAGAAAACGTAATTTATTTGAATTCATGGCTACAACTGTCAAGACTGCATATGAGGCACGTAACATAAATAAGCTCCATAGGTACGCACACTTAAGGAAATGTACTATCTCCACATTCAGTATGTGTGTATATAGATAGGCGGACTGTCCACGGTGTATTCCTGCCTCTCGCCCAATGCACGCGGGACTCTGGGATAGGCTCCATCATCCTCTGTGACCCTGCCCAAGATAAGGAGATATAGATAATGAATGGATGTGTATTCCATTGTATGACAGTGAACACTTCATTTAGCATAACAAATAGCCTTTTGCATGTCTTATTTTTACAGCAGTCTGCCTTATTCAAGTGTTGTGTTGGCTGCTCTGCCTTTGAGTCAGTTCACATCCATTCCCCATTTACACATTAGCTCAGGTAAAATAAGGCAAAGTGTGACCCTCACCACCATTTGCTTATTAGAGAGGCAAACCAAATTGCAGTGAGATCCATCAAGTGTATAGAAAGGAATAGATAAATAAAATTTGCATTGATCCATCACGACAGACTGCTGCTGCTTGGCCACAAATGCTCGAGACGAAATGGCAGATGTGTTGTGGGTGTGGGTGTGTGTGTGTGTGTGTGTACATGCATTTTATATGTGAATGTTTGTGTTGTATGGGTACACATTAACAACATGTGTATTGTCTGTGAGGGAACACGCTGTGTGTCTGTGTGTGTGTGGGAGAGAGAAAAATAGTGAGAAATAATGAGAGAGAGAGAGAAAGCATGTGATCTGTGTGTTTTGTGTTTGTGTGAGAGAGACAGTGGAAGAGAGAGTGACAGACAGACAGACAAATAGATAGGCAAATAGATAGATAGATAGATAGATAGATAGATAGATAGATAGATAGATAGATAGATAGATAGATAGATAGATAGATAGATAGATAGATAGATAGATAGATAGATAGATAGATAGATAGATAGATAGATAGATAGATAGATAGATAGATAGATAGATCATCCCTAAAGACAAATTGTTTTTTAAATGAAAACTCAGAGAGGAAAAGAATTAGAGCTGTGCATGTCTGATAGCGACAGCCTGTGCAGAAGTAAGTATTCTATCTCTGACCCATCTTCTTTGGTCTGTAGGGTGTAGTAAACAGTTGAGGAGTATTCGCAGACCTTTGGCCATTGTACATGGATCTGCTCCCGGAAAAAGCTCATTGCCCCTCGCTCAATACGCGGATCCAGGCCTCAGGAACAGTTTTCACACTCTGATAGTCCTCAGGGTTAACAGCTGCGTACCCATTCTCCCCTCCGCTGTCCTCCCTTAGACACAAAACACAGCAAAGGTTGCAAGCGCTAATGGAAAACATCAGGCCACTGGGCACACAATGATCAAAACATCACCAATGAAATATGGATTATTTGTCTTTCCTCTTGCTTTGTTTTTATTGATACAAACTGGAAAGCTTGTGTGGAGAGGGTAAAGAACTGCCTTGTTTAACTTTGTTAGAGGTCCTCTTGAGTACCAAGCCTGTGGTTTGACGCTGAAATAAATGTTTCATTGGATAACGCTCAGATTTTTCACTCCATGTGGTTACACCTATATTTTTTTAGGTTTTCTCATTTAAAAAAAAATTTCTCATTTGAATTTGAGAAACTGAATTTGAGAACTGAAAAAAAACCTAAAAAAAACGTAAAATCTTATATTATATTTCTCCAAAACACCTTTTTTTTCATTGTGGGCCTCTGAGTCCTTCTGGAATTGTGTGTTCGGGGGGCATAATGAAGGAGAGAAAAAGGGAAATGTCTGATGTCTCTCCTAATCTGATCCATTGTGCTGATGGAAGGAAAGAGAATTGTGTCATTTAATGAAGCCCCAATGGTTGAGCACAGCAGAGCTCATACAAAGTTCATCAGAATTTTTAAGTCAGGTTAGCCTCAATAATGATGTTGCTGCACTTCTAGCAACATTGGAATGGGTCCCATTAGAATAATAACATTAGGTAAACATTAGTAAAATTGGTTGCCGACATTAACTTAAGCAGAGCATGGGGCTCCCGATAAGGAAACAAAACAAAAGAAAGAAAGTAAACATATTACAGATCCTGAAGTGACTACTAAGGTTGCAGTAAAGCACAAGGTTAATCATTAGCCCCTGTAATATGTTTTATTTCATTCCTGTTCTGTTCCTGTCCTTATACATTTCGAAGGTATCTGGATGAGGAGATAGGAGTCGAAGAAATTGTTTTATACACTTTGCTGTCTTGGGCAAATGCACTGACCTTGCCCTAAAGTAATACATTGTAGAATTCCTGATCAGAAACAAATAATAAGAATAACAATTCAAAGCTGATAGCGGTTGACTTCAGTACGATGCATATGGTGCATAGCTGCAATGTACTGCATACCCCGAGACAGTTCAAGTCAGTGCGTTCATATTGTAAGTAGATTCAGGTTTCATTATTTTAATGGACTTTATTGAATGCTGATTTGCAGTTTGCTTGTTCATATTGATTTGCTAGTTTTCCTTATCCAAGGTATCTTGCATTCACAGACAATCATGGTAAAATGCTCTCAATGTTCTAGTGTGACATGGTCATGTCCCTTATGAAACCCAAACCTACACTTTCTGGTTATCAGCGAGAATCTTCACCCGCTGCCATCAAAGCTCTGCATGTCTGTTGCCTGGGTGAAAATTCCAGCCACCAGCCTAAGATGGAATCTACCTGGAACCAGCTTCTGTTCAAACTGGATACCGTCTGGAATTTGGTGTCGAGTACTGATAGCTGAAATGTAAAAAGCTACCAGCTCCAGCAAAGCTCCCCAATACATACAGCAAATTCTGCACTGGCAGTTAACTGGCAGCAAGTTATATCTGCTACCAGGAAAACAGCAAGTGATTTCTCTGCATTTATTTTTGCACTGATCATATATCATCTATTTGATAGGATAGCGAGCTTGCATGTACTTACAAAGCCATCCTGTCAGTGTCAGGCCTCTTTATAAGTCTTGTTGAAGGTGAAGTCCTGGTTTTTTTTGACAGTTTGTATTGCCCATTGCAGCAATGTTTTGGCATTATCACAATATCTGTAAGGAAAAATGTATTTGCAAATAGAACAGACCTAATGGACCTGCTGAAAGTAGCTAGATAGATTTACCTCAGTCTTAGACAACATTCGTAGAATGGGCTGGCCTATGCTTCCACAACTAATTAAAAAACTATTTTGGATTTTGACACATTTTTATTTACAATACAAGGAACCTGATAAATGCATATTTGATGGAAAATGTAATGTTAAATGCATACAAATCAAATTTTTAAATGGCCTATTTTGAAGGAAGGTCCATGGCAGTCTGATATTAGACAAAGACATCACATTTTTAAGCAATATCACACAAGAGGGAGTATTGTAATACTGTATATCAGCACACCTCCCAGATAGCCAGCGAGTCCGGCCCGGCAGTGCTGACTCCGGGCCAGAATCGGTGCAGATCCGGCCCGGAGTCACTGGCTATCTGAGTATCTGGGCTGTGATTCGGTCATAGCCAGTCATCGAAGATAATCAGAGCCATGCCGATATACAGCAAAACAGCTCTCCGTCACGTGATATTGCTTTTATACAACAGTTCTACTAGCCTATGAATTATTGTAAACTATTTATTCTCAATAAGTAATTGAGACAACAGATTATGATTTTGTCATTTATTCAGCTGTCAAAAAAATGTTTCTTCAGGATACCATTAACAAATATGTTGCAAAGCAACCTATAAACAGTTAGCTCAATAACAGTTTTTCCAACAATTTAACAATTAGAACATAAAAAGTGGAGTAAAAATCTTTACAGTATATTATAGTAAAAAGATGTTGTAAAAAGTGCTGTTGTACTGTATAAGCACGCCTAGAATGCCTCTTGTCCAATCAAATTGCCCTGCTGGTACTAGCTGTTGTATAATTCTTAATAGATCTTCATTGTGACATCACAAAGCTTTATCACAAAGTTCCATCTATGCTCCCAAAATCACCCCCTGTCATGCAGTCACAAGTAAACCCCTCCCCACCACCACAACCATCAAACTGGTGTGTCTGTCCCCTCTCTTATCACAGATCTGGGTGATCTGACTATGGCAGGCATGGGCCAGCTGGTTTGATGACCTGCTGGAAGACTGACTGAATGGAAAGAGATGGGATAAGACTAAAGTTTGCATATGACTCAAGAGATGGCTATCAAATCTGTGATAAAAAGCAGATGTCTGACAGATTTAGGGGTTGGGAGACCCTGCAATGATCTGATCTTTATGCTAAGAGCTGGGTAGTACCAAGACTATGACAGTCATAAGGAGCACCAGTAATCTTTATTAAATGCAGCACTCATGGCAGTATTAAGCATCATCAATGACCTCCCTTTATGATCTCACCACTGATATGCCTTTTCACATGCTTTTCTGCTGTTTAACAGGTAACGTGTACTTTTAACAGATATTTGCTGTGGACTGAGGAACCTTTTCTCTGTGGAGATGCATTCAATTCCTTTTCAAGAAATACCATACCCCCCCCCCCCACCCTGACCACCACACACACGCCCCATACATACACACATTTAAATGGACACACTAAACACAATACATGCACATTTTGAAATTAAGACACCCACAGCATCTGACATGCCCTGTCCCTCTATATTCCTTTGCAATCAGGGCGGCCCATACATTGGTGCTGAGCCTGCATGATATCAGTCTCATGGCTGAGTCACACCAGGTTGCGGTTGCGACTCGGTAATTGTGCTGGGAACAGAGACCCCAGAAACCCGACGCTCTGACCTGCTGCTCTGCCATCTGGCCTGCCGGGCGCACAGGCAGACCACCGGGGGGAGAGGCCACGCCGCCGGCGGAGCGTATCAAGGGCCCTCGTGTCACGGCACAACGATTTTCGGTCTGCGCCGCGGAGGGCCGGCTGACACCTCTCCCGGTGTGCGGCGGCAAAGGTCCGGCGGGTTTGGCAGGGTCGAGGCAGTTATCGTCTCCGGACGGGGGGGAGAAGGGCCAAAGGCACTGCCCGGTTGACTCTGTGACCCCTGGGCTGACCGGAGGGCTGGAACCTATTGACTAACTGACCAGCAGGCCATCGGCAAGTGTTGTTATAAGAGGGGGAGCGGAGGGCTAGGGAGGGTCTTGTTAGGGGCCCACAGAGTGGGGGAACAAAGTGGATTATGATGACACCACAACACAGTCGCAACACTCGTACGAGGACCCAGATGTACATGTCCACTTTCACGCAAGCACAGATGAGAGCTTTGAATATAATAATAATAATAATAATAATAATAATAATAAAATCTCATTCATGCAAACATGGTGAAGTTTGTCCACTTGCCAGACTGATTCTGTTTCTGTCTGTCTGCCAAAGTGACCTGGTGAGAAGTTTTATCCCTCGTCATATGTGTCCGACTCCAGGCAAATCAATTTCCGAGTCTAAAATAACCTATTTTTATGAATAATCCATTATCCAAAGGTTGATTTGTTTCCAGGATGTACAATTCCTGGGTCTGGGGCAAAGGAAGAATACAATCCATTATTTATAGTTGGCTCATATTCATTAGCTTATAAACATTGATGAATGATTAATAAGTAGTAACACACATCTCATCTGGGAGGCTGTCGGTAAAACTCACAACGTTGCTGGTACGGATGGGAACCCAGAATTCCCCTCTCTTGGCTATGGATGCAAATGAGGGTGTTGTCAATCTGTGAAATGTCACCAGTGTACAGTAATGAAGAACCTTTGTAATGAATCTGCATCACAATGACAGGCATCTCTGTCTGTAATATCCAGAGAGTCCCCATGGATTTGGTTGGCACCAGTACACCTACGGGATCCCACTGCTGTTTGCCTTCAGGGTCTTAATTCTGACTCGTAATAAATATCACTGTAAAAGCTGTTTTCTCCACAGACAGAATTTGGCGAGTTCATTTTGATGATTGTTGAATTCACCAAATTTTTTGTAAAGAAATAAGCTAATGCTTCCATTGAATTTTAAGTTAAATATAAGCATAAATGTTAATTAATTCCAGGCCCCTTTAAGCCATAATTGGAGCCCACCCACCTTTTTGTGTACCCCAACCTGTTGCAACAACCCACTGGCTCCCCCTCCTAATAAATGAGGAAGATTCTGGAACATAAAAAGTCACATACCCATAACCCATTATGTAACTATGCTATTAAAGCATAAACAGACAAGTGGGAGTTTCTGCAATACCAATTTTTGCAATTTACAGTGTGCCATCAGAGAGGGCCTCAGTATTTGATATAAAATTGACCCAGACTGGCATTAAAAAGGAACATTTTCAAGAAAAATAAGAGTGAAGCTAAAAATTGAAACCAAAAACAAAAGAAATTTGTGTGAAAGTTTATGAGGAGTGATGAGGGAAGAAAAATAACTTTAACAAAGATACATGTTTGATATTTGTTTGTCATACATGGTTCATAATCTACAGGGTTCAGCCATTCAACCAAAGGCTGGTCTGAATAATGTATTTATTTAGACGGGCTTGTACTCATAAAATAATACATATATATATAACACATAAAATAATAATAATAATTTTTTTGTGGAAGCACCTGTATCATAGTCACCTGTTTCTGGTTTTTTAAGGGTGAGGAATGATGTCATGAACCTCATGTTGAGGAATCATATGCACATAAGGAAGGGTGTTCACCTTTGATGTGGTCCAGTGGACACTCAGCTGGTTTTCTGTGAACAAGGGTAAATCATTCGTTTCACAGGGAATTTCCATCGGGTCTGTGATAATGTTTTTCCCATCGTGAAAATTGTGCTGTACTGGAAGATTTTCTCTTCCTGAGTAATTAATTTAAGATTTTATATTGCAGCCCGAGTACAAATACACAGATAAGAATGTATATAGATATATAGATAGATAGATAGATAGATAGATAGATAGATAGATAGGCAGACAGACATTTCCCAAAGGCAAATTGTTTTGTAAATGAAAACTCACCAAGAGTTAAAATGAAGGTTCAAAGACAGTAGAAGCAAGAAAAGAGTGTCCACTTATGCCGAGGAGGTGCACGTATTCGCAGCAAGCAAAAGGCAAGCCTTTCATGTTAAAGCAGGAGGTCCAGCCGACCAAATAATTTGAGAGTAAATGGGGCCTTTATTTCCTTAATAAGGTACTGCAGGTTGACAGAATCTGAAACCAGAATGTAACTGCTAATAGGAAATCCTAAATCTTGTTGTGAAAGAAGCTTTTTCAAAGCACAACATCAATACAGGAGAAAGGATGATTACAATGTACAATGTACATATGTACAATATGGATAAATATTTGTGTACAATCAGATGAGCTGATGGTGATCAGGAATACAGTATTTTAGTGAAATAGTAACCTGAGCATGTTATTTTATAATGAAATAAATGCAATTAGCCTAAATATCTATAATTTGCAATGATCTATCTTTGTTTAGCCAGGTATGTTAATTGAGAATTTTACTGTCTTTTGCAGTGTTAACCTGGGGAATCAAAGTGAGAAGAGAATGCAAAAGAAGGTATAGTCACTCAGACATGGTGAACGGTTAGATGGCTAGATGTAGACAGCCAGTTTTATGTGAGGATCTTTATTTATACACAGAAATAGTAATAGTGTGGTGTTCATGCAGTTCTCTTCTCCAGGGTATTCCATACACCTGCAATACCATACTGCTCATATATTATCCAGAAACAGGAAAAAAAAAAGCCATGGTCAATATATGAAAGTGTGGAAATTTATTTTATACCAATAAGTGAATAGAGATGTTTTCCCCCCAAGTCAAAAGAAAATAGCCATTAAATATTGAGCCATATTTGTTCCATCCCAGATAGCAAGTGACTCCGGGCCGGATCTGATCTGATTCTGGCATGAAATCAGCACTGCCAGGCTGGAATCAGCATTGATCCAGCCTGGAGTTGCTTGCTATCTGGGATGTCATGTCCAAACGGATTTTTTTTACGCTTATTTTCTCCCTATTTGGAATGGCCACTTCGACATCAATATGGAAGAGCTCAGCCTCACATATACACAGACTTTCCAAATCACATCAGCCGCTGAATTTCACCAGTTAAGCTTGCACAAGGTTGAGGTTGAGGTTGAGGTTGAGTAGGAAGTGAGTAGGAAGAGTCCACTTCATATGTGGCCTTTGACAACATGACAGCAGACTATGGACACCAACTTCCCAGGTGAAACCACAACCAATGAGGCTCTACCATGACTGGCCCCTAGAATACACCAGGTTCCATTCCAGATTGATGATTGTGAATCATCCACACAGTAGAGGAGCCACCCAGTAGCCTGATATTAATATGTTTAATCGCAAACCTATTACTAGAAAAGGTAGATATTAAACGTGATACATCACTTGTATTGCTACAAGAAGTTGTATATGGTGTATTGACTCATTTTCATCTATATGGTGTTCACTGTACTAGAAATAAATCTTTGCATTGAGTCAGACTATAAGTACAAGCACAAGTAACCAGCAGTCAGTATACTGTACTTTCTTCTTCAGTGAATGGTGTTATTTTGTTGATAATTTTTAGCTACGTGGCAAGCTTTGAACGTCACCGTAAGACTCTGGGTTAATTTTCGAGGAACTGCCACTGATTACCTCTGTTTTCATTAGGGCTCTTAATGAGTTCCTTACTCATTATTTTTATCAGTGTACTTTGTGAAATTCTTTTATCTATCCACCTGTATTTTTATTTTAGTTTAAAACATTGACAGCAATTCATTTTTTTAAAATTATATTTTCATCCAATGTTTTCAGCAGATTTCTTGTATCACATGACTGAAGATTTCAAGATTGTATTCTAAGACATTCCTCTTTCCAAATGGCTGGAGTAACATATGTAAACGTAATCACAACTGTCAATAGGGGGAGCTAGAGGCAACATGCAGTTGAAAAAATATTAGAGGAAGTAAATTAATCTTAATAATACACATACGACTTTTCTTGTGAACAAGGCTACAAGCACATGTGTTCAGAACTGATTCAATTGTCTCTTCTGTTTTGCTGCACACAAGAGGCCCCTGTGGACATAAGATGAACCTCTATTCTTGAATAAACAAGATTATTTTTTTGAAATTGACTCTGCAGCTGCATGTATTGGCAGTAGGGAAGGTTTTCTAAACCTTTTAATAATAATAATAATAATAATAATAATAATAATAATAATAATAATAATATTATATGTATGTTTTCTTGTCCAATTTATCTTGCCAAGCTGAAAAGAGAAATGAATGAATGACCACTGGCAATGTCTTTTAAGAAATAATACTTAGTGTAACTTAACTTTAGTGAAGTTTACGGAATTGGGTCACAAAGGTCATTCAGATTCACTGTGTGGGCTACTGTCTTTTACAGATAGCATTAATAACAAAGAGTGGGCTGCCTTGGCTAGTACATCTTGAAATAAATCATTGGGAAAAGCCAGACCCAGTGTAATTTCTATGTGATAGGCATTGAGGTGATAGCCATATCAATAAAATCTCAGACAAAATCCATATTATGAATCATAATATGATAATTACTCAAGACAATCAGTCATATACAGCTGATTCGTTTTAAAATGATGGAATATATTTATACAAATTTTTGTGTTTATGTGGGTGTGTGTGTGTGTGTGTGTTGGGGATATCTCCACTAATATTACTGAAATGAACACTGAGACAGAGAGAGAAATTGGATTCCAGAACAGTAGATTAGTGGGATGTGCCTGTATCTTACGGTTTCAAATAGGATCTGATTGGACTAATTAAATCTGATTGAACTAATTGAATCTAACGTTCTAATTTTATGATGTAATTGAATTGTGATTGGAAGATGAATGAGTATAATTGGTCCCTTTGTTCTTTTCACAATGTGTGAAGCACTCTGTGGAAATTGTATTCCAGTGGGTGCCACACCGTATTAATTCCAACTGATTGACGCATTGGACATATAATCACCTGCACTGATCTGCAGAAATAAGAATTAGTTCCTGTCCTGTTGAGTAAACACTCCAGACTATGCCACTATGTCATAGGTTGCCATTTGTTAAATTCATATTTTCAGAATTCAAATTTTTAATCCCCCTGTTTTCCAAATGTGGAATTCCCAGTTTGTGTGTGTTCATGCTCATCCCAGCAATCTGCTCTGTCAGTTGGGAGATAGTAGAGTATGCTTTCCAAAGCACGCTTTCCAAAACGTGATGGCTAGCTGCGGCTTCGTTTCACACCACAATCTACCAGTTAATCTTGTAGAAAAATTGAGCCGGGGGGCAGTTAATGGGTAACCTGTGCAGACAGTCTGTGGGCCCCCGATTGACAAGCGGAGCATCGGTGGTGTGCAATGAAATCCCTCTTTACCTGTGTGATACTGCAGCCAATTATGTCGTGAGCCTGTGGGGCTGTTGCCACTGACAACATCGGCACGGTCTGGGCTTGGTAACTGTGGGGCCGATCCACGCACTAGAACGGAGCCTTAAAAGGACGAGCCACACCAGCCATGTAATAAAATGTAATGATGAAGTAAATCTGTACCTGGAGTGAGATCAAGTCTCTGTTGGAAACAACGGTTATCATCCTGAATCAGACCAATGCTGTGGATATTCACTTTCCCCAACAAGCAGTAAATTGGTATTTCAAGATAAATTGTGTGTCTTCTCGCTTTAAAGAAAAAAATCTAAAATTACATTTATATTTGGAACTGTCTGTTGATTCAGTTATTTTTAAAGAAGCTCTACAGGCCACCTTGTATGCCACTGCACAGCCATTAGTATCCCTCCATGAGTGCTCCTCTGATCAGATATGAAGCTCAGCTTCACTCTGAAGGAAAGCAGCTATAATTTCCCAAAGTGATGATACAGTGACTTTTGCCATTATAATTACAGATAATAATTTTAGCTTTTCTGACAACCAAAATGACTTACAAAACCGAGAATGTCCGTCGTCGCTGTCATTGAAGTGATTCAAAATGAGCTTGATACCAGGCGCAAGCTTAGAATGGTATTTGGTCACCAAAGACAGGAACCCTCCAATGTCCCATAGCAAATTACCCTCCTTCAACTTCTCTCTCACAGTTTCTACCGATCACTGTTCTGTTTTGCTTCTCATAGTGGAAAACAGTAGCCAGAGCACACCATCAATATATAAAACGGGTACAGTGTTCTGAGGTCTGTGATACTTTGGTTAGATCTATTCTAGGTGGTGATACGGTGCATGCACACTACCGTATATTGCTTTGCATGGTTGTGATAAATGCATTATAAAGGAGCTCGATATAAATTCATGAATGTGCTGTATAGTTCAGATAACAGCATCATGGCATGATATGTAAAACATATTGCAAAACATTAAAAGCACTCAGTGTAATCACAATGCAATGCTTTTGTGATGATCAAGAATGCAGATCGATTTCATGTAAATTGTTCCCAAGAAGCGTACTGCACTGGAATACTTTCGGTAATTCAGGTAAAGTATTCCCTTAGCCACAGTAAACATACATCACACCAATTCAGCTTAGGAGGATGCATTAGGGCTGTGAGAACCAGAGCATTTTCATCTGGGAGGAATGTTCTCAAACGGCTATCCTCTGTGCAATTTAAGAGAACTGTGAGGGACCCAAGATTAATCCCATTCTATCTCTGCAGTGTATCTGACCTTACACCCTTGGTGAAAAGATCTGCCGCTTCAACTGTGGCGGTTCTGTAATGCGGGGCGCTGGGGCGCCGCCCCCCTAAATGAGAAATATATTTTAAATTTTGACAATGCCGGTATCTGTCACGCCTGCCAGCATTCATTAAAAATTGGTTCCAAAATCAAATTGTATTTGAATAATTTCTGTGTGATTATAGCCTACTTCCTGGGTGAAGGGCGCCGGCCAAATGAATGTGTATGTAAGTATTTCAACTTTTGGCAAGCAGGTGACCTGAGGCTGCTCTCTAAATGGTTGCTTCAGATTTTCCACGGGGCGCAGCTCTCTGCGCCCGACACTCCTACTTTTATTGGCAGCGAATTGGTATTGTTTTTATGTTTTTTGATCTAATGTGATTGGACAATTCTCTACACTATCTTTCGTGTTCACGCCCGCCATTAATATAACTACGGATGTGCGACTGTCACTCCTGCTCCTTAGCTAGCTGAGGCTACTTTAAGTATATGGCAACTTCAAGTAGAACTGTGGAAATCAAAGAAAATTTGGTTATTTCCTTACAAAAACACCATTTCACAAGGCGTTCACTGGAATAAAAAAAAGAGGATAAAGGAGCTTGGACCGGACCGACCCATTTTACAAATTCAGCAGCAGGCAAGTGATCGAAGACGAGCATACACCCGGAACAGGCTCTTGTTATGACAAACGGAGTTGGCTAGCTGGATGTGGTGTAAGTAATGCCTTTTATTGCTTTCCCTGTTTGCTATTTCAAAGTGTCGGCACCAAAGCGTTGTGGACAACAACAAGACCTATAACATCTTTCTGAAAAATGCAAACGGCACGAAAGTAGCCGCAGCCGTCTAGACAATAGTATGAGGCTAAATTGTTTTGGCAGGTTTAGCACTGCTGAACAGCTAGATGAAGGCTACAGGATTGGCATTAGAAGGCACAATGAAGAGATGACAAAATCGACACATCCTGTCCAGAATAATAGACTGTGTTAAATTTTGTGGAGCCTTTGAGTTGGATTTGCGTGGCCACGATGAGGGTGAGAGCTCCGATAATCCCGGAATATTCCGTGGGTTGGTGAATTTTGTTGTCTCCTTCAGCATTCACATTTTGTACAGCAGATGGCAGCAGAAGGTTCTATAAATGACATTGGAGTTAGCTAATATTTTCCTACTTTTTTATGACTTCATAGAATGTAGCAGTGGCAGTAAAAATGACTTTCCAGTAGTTCCATATTTAGAAATTGAGCTGTTGCCTGTTGGTAACTTTAGGTGATGTAGGTGAAATGGGCATTTTGTCATCTCTACATATTATTTTATATTATTAAGGAAGGCAAAAAATGTTCAAGTAGTGCTACTGGCCAGTGTTTAGGCAACATTAGCGTGTTGTGCTGTTTTTAGATTTATTTATTTATTTATTTATTTTGTTTTATTTTATTTTATTTGCTGAGCTAAGAAGTGCTGCTTCAGTTTGTTTGCCCCCCCCAAAACTGCGCCCCCCAAAAAAATTTTATCACCAGCCGCCACTGCGCTTCAAAAAATGTGTAATACACATACTCTAACATAGCTCCTCTGCTGTAAGTCCATAAAGATACGATTTGTGAAGAGAATACTAGCAGTAGACAGGAGACTATGTCTTCCTCATTACAGCTGTCAGGGAAAACTGAAAAAAGGAAAATGTAGACCCATTAGTGTAACATTCAGCACCAGTTGGTTGAGATTGCACTGTAGTGAAAAGTGCCTAGTCTGTTGAAGAATCATATAATATGAGCTGATGTCATTGGAAAGGAAGGAGATTATGAACAAATCACACTTAAACAGAATATTCTCAGAGTGTATAAATATTTTCAGACACAGCAAAAGCTAAAAGCCAACACAGTAAAAGTGGAAAGATTTATGTAACGAGGCCCCGCTGAAGCCTTTTCTTTCAAATTGAGACAGCACTTTTTAATCTCTCCCTCTTTGTTATTCTAATTAGCTAAGTAATTATATACACCGACGGTCTCTCGTCCATTCAGTTCAGAGCGGCGAGGGAAAAAAATAGAAGAAAGAAAACCCGTGGACCTGACGTGACGCATGGCGCTGAGGTCAGTGGCAGACCCGCTGCTCTATATCACGCTCACACTTGGCTGGTGAAAGGCTGTGAGGGCATGAATGTGGCTGTAAATAATGAACAATATGAACAGCCAGCCAGCAATTCAAGGTTCCATCAGGAGCGCGGGATCTGTGTTGAAATATGCTGGCCCTTTTCCTCTCAAGGCTGCTGCAGCTTGCAGGAAGAAGGGGAATAGACAACAGAGGGCCAAAGCAAACAGAATTTTGGGCAGAGATTTTTTGGTACAATAGAATACGGCTCTCACGAGGCTCCAGGGAACTGGGGCTAACAGTGGCAGTCAGCTTAGATCATGCTTGGCTTTTTTAATGGCCACCAAAGTTAAGCATGCACAATGTTGGTGTTAGTGTGTTAACTGCTAAGGACTGCACTCAGAACCATGTAAACATCACATTTGTTTTTGCTTTGAATTTGCAGGACCTTGCACTTTCTTATGCATTATTTATGAAGATGGATATCTACTGAGACAAGTCTGGTGCCAATGATTAAATTGCAATGATCCATCAACACACTTGAACTCACAACCTCTACACTGCTGTTCAGTAACATAGACTGCTATTTTGACAGATGCAAGTATATTTTACCTTTCTATCTCAGTACATTGCAGTACATTCAGACTTGAGCTGCTGCAATTGTAGAGATATCTGGAATTGTAAAATGTTTGCATAAAGATTCACATATTAATCCGAGGCAGTTGTGATGCTTGTCCATAGTCAGTGGCAATACATTGTTGTTCTTGAGTATTCTTGTTTATATTTCTTTCCATGATTTATACTTGTATTGTACCTGTGGAAATACGCATTTATAACCTCCTAAACATTTCTCTTATGATGTTAATAAAACATGTATCAGAGCAAAGTGACATTCTGTCTCATGCTTGACATTCTGTGGCTTGCTCTGTTAAGGTCAATCTGTCCCTTGTGATATAGTGTGCTATGGGGGAACGAGCAGAGCAGCTAAATGAGATGAAATGAGTCTAAACATCAATTTAACATCCCTCTTTAATGCTGCCATCTCTTCTCTACATTCCAGTCTTAATCTGGAAGAATTCCCGAGCCTTCCTCATTTCTTATTAACAGATAGAGACAGGTTCTGGGTAAGTGTCTGGCAAAACCAAAATGCCATTGTTGTGCAATTGACCATGAGAGACAGTAAAATCAAAATGGTGGAGAGATGTGAGCTGCCTCACAAGAGGCTAAATGTGCCGGCTGTATATAGAGGAGGTAAAATATCTGTATGAATTAGTCTGTTTATTACTGAGCCGTGCTAGGCATGACATAGGATGCAACAAAACAGATGGGCAACAGAAAAAAAGTGTAAATGTGTGTTTGTGCCTTGTCTGATTGCTACTTGTGCATGTCATGTCAAGAGCTGTTCAATAATAAACAGATGGCAGTCCTTGAGAATGAGAAAAACTGAAAAAAAGCATATTTCTGAAAAACATTTATCACATGCCATAATCCTGAGTGAACTGTAAAGACGGTCGGCAACAGAAAAATATCCTTGCGTACAAAAATATGATAAAATTAGTTGCGTTAGTCAAAAGAATGGAACTTTTGATTTGTGAAAGTGCTAATAAGACATTTTGTTATGCTCTTTCCCCTGTGAAAGGTTGATGGATGACCCACACATTGCAATAACAGTGCACCTGAGACTCCTCATAGTTGGCGGTGGTATCAGAGCATCTGGGATTGATCTACAGTTTCATCATTATGGCAATATTTCTGTAAATGTCACTAAACTCAGTCTTTCAATATTGCGTTACAAATCTTCTGTGCAGATGGAAGAGTGCCCCCCCCCCCCCCTTGATTCCTTGTTCAGTTATTGCTTCTGGTCTACGCTAGACGGTATTATCCGGAACAGCTTATTGACGTAGTGGAGGTGAGTTCGGAACATACATTTATCGTACAATAAGGGGGTAATCCAAAGCCAATTTATTTCTCGTATCTGTTGGCACCAGGTTTTAGGAACACAATCCTATCTTGGATGTCTTGAGTACCGGAGATTTAGGAAAGTCAGGTAATGTTATTACAGACATTTGTCCCTGGCCAAGGCAAAGCTTTCTGGGGGGAAATAGCTTTCATAAAATGATGGATCCTGGGGTGTACTGTGTTCCTGGGGAAAACTGTGTTTGAGTTACCCATTGATGGTTTAAACTACTGAGCATCTTACAAAAGCTTGCTAAAGGGTCCCATAAAATAGCAATTGTGGAAAAGTCATCACATGAGAGAACGCACATACTCGCACATCTTTTTGTCAGTGGAATGTAATCGGGCAAAGGTAATTTGTACAACTATGGTGTAAATCTAGTGCCACCAGACAAAAGAATTTAGCAGATCTAAGTTAGTATTTCATAGTTTGAAATTGTACTGTATATAAAGTTTTGTGATTGAATTTGATTACATTGGATTTGGATTTAATCATTTGAATGTGTATGTAAGGTTTTAAAGCTGAATGATGTGATTGAAAATTGGAATTTCTAAAACTTGAATTTGAATTTAACCTTGAAATTCTTTTTTTTTTTCAGTATTCAATTTAAGTTCAGTTAAAAGCTTAATTTTAAACTTGAAAGCTCTATTCAGACTTTCAGCTCTCAAGAGGCCACCATTTCAAATTCAGCTCTCCGACATCTTCCAACTGTGTTACAGTAATAACAGTCTCATAACAGATCTGTAACCAATCTGTTAGCAGAAAGTAAATATATGAAGTAGATTACATGTGGTTTCTTTCAGTAAAGGAATAAAAATATAAAGCATGGAAATCAGATAGAATAGATATCAACTATAGCTATAACTAGCATGCGGCTCTCTCAGAGATAAATGGGTACCCCTTAATAAACTGCTTATCTGAACTTTATTGCTCACTGACTTATTCACCCATTGATTACTGGCTTCATCTTATCGCAATGTAAAACTCTTCTGTCTCCTGGACCCTTCCACCCATCATGACCTTGATCCCAGGCAACCACACGTTTTATCTCTGCCGTCTTGTTTGCATTTTTATTGTTTCAATTTTGAAGTCACACAAATCAATTCAGGAACAATGGCTTTTGATTCTTCTCAATTCTGGTTGAGAGAACCCATTAGGATTGGTTCACAGCAATAATGTGCTTTTGGTGGTCTTGGGATGGATCACAGGAGAAAACCAGACTAATAGAAAAAAACTATACTGAAGAGTCCATCTGCATGTTGGCTGTACTGTACAAGTGTTATGAGCCAATAAGCTTTAATTTTCTTTCTACTGTAGGTGCTGTCCCTACCCATTCTGTCCTATTCTCCTATCAAACTGATCAGACCAACATGGCTCTGCATAAATTCCATTCTGTGGCCCTCCTGGTGTTCATTTTTCAATTGTACCCAAATACTACCTCTTTCCATTGCTGTGTAAAATCACCCTGTTACTTTAATTTGATAAATATTCATTGGTTGTACCATTTTCCAAGGCATTGTGCCAAGTATGGAGACATGTGATGGAGTTCAAACCAGCTTGCTTGTTTATCTATCATTTACACAGTAGGGATTCGGTGGGAAATGAAATGCATGTGGGGGATATGGTTCAGGTTGTTTTCATTTCCCTCTTTACCCCTTCAGCTTTTCCAGCATAGCATGAAACAGGTTCCCTCTCTTTCAATACGAAATTATGTCGCTCACAGCAAATGCTAAATATTATTACGACTTCCATGTTGAAAATATCGAGCCTTTGACTTTTAGACTGTAATGTAAATACAAGGTAAATGTATGTGGTGCTTTTACGCTGTCCTTTCATCGTTGTAAAATAGTATTTTGCCTGTCACTTCCAGAAAGCCTAGTCTAAAGGCTTGCTGATACAGATGAGTTTAACTGAAGCCAGCTTCATTTCCGTACTTCACAGAATTCACAATTGTAGTCCCCAGGGAGAACCACTGCCTCTACTATACTATAATAAATATTTTAAAAGCATTACACACACTTTGAAATATTTAGGAAATTTTATATGATTTAGATTTTGTATTTTAACACACTGATGACAAATATTACTTTATATAAGAAATTATGTTATGTTAGATTTTCACACATTACTAAGGGGTTTTCTGAAGTATTGGTTTCAAATATTTCAGTCTTCACATGGTTCTTCTTTTGCTCTACATCCTATCCCCATCTATGCGCTCAAAGAATTTGAATAAAACACAAATCATTCTTTCAGTGACACTGACACACACACACACACACACATACACGCGCACACATAAAATCCTCTGAGAATTTTGTTTGATTGTTTTTACACAGCAATATACAGTCAAAATCAATTTTAAGTGCTCTTTTAATCTAGTTTTCTTTTGTTTTTTGTTTTTCCTGATAGTTTTGCCACATGACATTGTATCTCTTGCTATTACTCCAGGAAAGAGCCCAGGGAAATATCATAACATTTCCTGTGGAAGACATGTGTGAGAGATGGTGGGAGGGTCTGTTCTCGAAACCCTTTTTTCAAAGGCCCAAACGCATTAGTAAAGCTAGCACTTTACTAATGTGTTTGCATTAGCGCTAACCCAGACTGACACTGCTGAGAGGCCCCTGCATAGCCCAACAGCCAGCTGTGAGAAAATGTCAGCTTCAAGGACTGGTTCAAGCTGCTGGATGGACACAAGGGAGATGGTCCCAACAGTCAGGAGCAGTTCCTTTGTTTCAGTTTTTCAGTTGGGCTGCCCCATGTACTGCATATGGAAAGGACATTACCTCTGAAGTCAAAGTTATCACAGAATCAGTAAGTACAGTAAGTATCCATTAGCATGGGTTGTCCCTCAAATAGCCCATTCCTGCCCAAAGAACGTAATGTCATGTTATAAACTTTCCCCAATCTTAAAGGTGTAACTTGTCTATTGATTTGCACAACGTTTAATTTTTCCACTATAGATATATACTATAGCCTACTTGACAGTGTAAGGATTTTGGATCAATGGCTCAGACTGATATCACAATCACATGATAACGGACAGACTAGTCACATGGACTGGGTACTTCCTGTGGAAATACACTCACTCTCTCTTTGCCATTCTGTTCTTTGTTTTCAGAGAAGGGTTATTGATAGTATGTAATGTTGCATTTATTATATGACTTGTTAGTTAGGTACAGCCACATAGCCCACAGAGCTAACGTATACACACTCACCGGCCACTTCATTAGGTACACTGTTCGACTGCAAATTGCACCCGTTAATGCAAATATCTAATCAGCCAATCACGTGGCAGCAACTCAATGCATTTAGGCATGTAGACATGCTCAAGATGATCTGCTGAAGTTCAAACCAAGCATCAGAATGGGGAAGAAAGGTGATTTAAGTGACTTCGAACGAGGCATGGTTATTGGTGCCAGATGGACTGGTTTGAGTATTTCAGAAACTGATGATCTACTGGGATTTTCACGCACAACCATCTCTAGGGTTTACAGAGAATGGTCCGAAAAAGAGAAAATATCCAGTGAGCGGCAGTTCTCTGGGCGAAAATGCCTTGTTGATGGCAGAGGTCAGAGGAGAATGGCCAGACTGGTTCGAGCTGATAGAAAGGCAACAGTAACTCAAATAACCACTCATTACAACCAAGGTATGCAGAAGAGCATCTCTGAACACACACCACGTCAAACCTTGAAGCGGATGGGCTACAGCAGCAGAAGACCACACCGGGTGCCACTCCTGTCACCTAATGAAGTGGCCGGTAAGAGTATATCATAACATATATATATATATATACTCTATTACTAACATTAGCTCACAGTCCAACTTCCTTTTAACCAAGATCTGTGCATGCAATCTTTCCTGAACTAATGTATACCGAGTCCATATATGGTCTCGTTTATAATTAGAATGCAAAGGTGCGCTGAGATTGGCTAGGCGTGGCTAACTTCAGCAGCCTATTGTACACACAATTCCCCTGGTTTCCAGGCCATATTTAGCACCACATGCTCAAAGCTGATTCATAATTTCATTCCAATTGAGAAGCTTTTGTCCCCTGCTCCAAGTGCATTGGTGAAGACACGATTGTACCCACACGCAACACTAGTCCCCTTTCATATACTCTCATATTTAGCCTTGTAGAATTTTAGTTTAGATTTGTTTAATAAATTCTATTTTATTAAACCCTGTCATCGGTCTGATTATTTTTCAGATAAATGTTTGAGCCTACCACCTCAAAGAACTTACACATGTTGTTACGTAATTGGTTATTATCTTAATATTTGATCTAAAATTCATAATTATGATTTAATAATTTTATGAAACTGATTAATTATGTGATCATGTGATCACTGCATGAGGTAATATACTTATATCTCCTGCATTCCTTTGTGCCTACTTAAAACGGACATGTTTTATTATTATTATTATTCATCATCACTATTCATCTATTCATAGAGGTATTTTCTCCTACATTTCTTTCATCTGCTACCATTTAATGGTACTAAGCATGACAATAAATGCAAATAGCTAAAAAAAAAAAAAAAAGATTGTCAAAGAAATGGACATCTCATCATCAAGCTACTCAAATGAGAGTTTCTCTCAGGTCTTCTTTAAGGACCTGTCAAGGATGAACATGATCTAAAATAGGTGCAGGTAGATTTACAGTTGCCAAACACCATGGTTGTGCCTTTGTATTTCTTTAAAATCCTGGATCACAGTTTGGATGTTTGGTGATAACCAGGTACATGTCTCAGAAAATCATTCAGATTCAGACTGAGATTCAAATGGTCATTTCCCACCCAGTATTTTGTGCGCAAAAAGGTGAGCAGAATTGAGTGGAAATGAATGGTGTGTGCACCAGCAATTCCTCCCAGAGCACGCCTCGACTGCAAACTGCTGCCTAGCACGGAGAGTTAACCACAATTCACTGTCTTCCTCTGACCAGGTGCAAAATGTGTTCGGACCACTGATTTGGAACACAGTACAATGGAAAATGTGTGCCTGTTTCCCTGTTAACAGAGACACCTTTCTTTGTAACGCCATTGATGCTAGCACCTGCCACCTGACGGACAAATGCTTCTCTTTTTTTAATTGGTGGAAATTTTTGAGCTAACCATTGAAAAACCTGAGATCCATTTGTAAATGTGGGGGGACATGAAACAGAGGAGAAATAGAGGTGGATGTGGATGGGAGGCAGGGGCAAGGAGGGGGGGGGGGGTGGAGATGGGGTGGGGGCTCGCTGTCACCTTCTCTATAAATTACTCAAGCATTGGTCATTGTTAAAAAAATATCTGCAACTAATGGAATTGATGCGGAGGAGATGTGCGATTAATCACGATTGTTTGTGCCTATCCCGATGCTATTGAATTAACACCACATTCCCTGTCTGGCTCATCTGTAGCCTGACGGCACGTTCATTGCATGACAACAGCAGGATACCGTCATAAAATATGACTGAATGAGGCTGAAGTACTCTGTTTAACGATCTCCAGCTTCCTTCCCGGGCTTTTAAAAACATGACAGGCTCTGTCCCGGTCAACAAGCCCTTCAGGATATTGGACAAACAGTTTATTATAAAAGGCCTGCAATGCAATTTATTTTGAGACCAAAAGTCATTAAGATCCTGATAAGGTAGAGTAAAATTGATTTGATTCACAAATAGATTTCTTTGTTGTTGCCTTTTTTCTTGCTGTTTGTGCTGAATTATTCCATGTTCATTATTGTCTGAACACTTCTAGAAGACATGTAGAGGTGTCAGCTATTAAAATGTGTCTTCACCCTTTTGAGTTATCAATCTCAAAGGATGATCAAGGTTTTCTACTTAAAAAAGAACACCAGTTAATGAACTGACATAAACAACACAGTAATTTTATGCTTGCAAAGGGAGGGTGCAAAAAGTATTGCAAGCAGAGGTGCCAATGATTTAGACATCTCTTTCGCTTATTTGCACACAACAACACACACACATCCACACATGCACACACACATGCTCATACACACACACACACACACTCACGCACGCGCACACCCACACACACACATTGCGAATTGACGTGGGGGTTGTCCCCTTCTCTGCTTAACAAATTATTATCTAAGGTAGGGATGCTATTACCACCCCACCCCAATACTTGCCTCTCATTTGAAATGTGTGCTTTAGTGAATCGCAAGCAACAAATGAAAGATAACACTTTTATACTTGTAGTACTGTTTTCTTTTTTATGCTATTGTTCTTGCGTAATTTACAGTTATTTATGGGTCTGCAACCACTTGCCGATTGCTGTGATTGCTTCCGCCGCCACCACCCCTCAAGTCTGCAATCGGCTAAGCCTTCCAGAAGCAGAAAATAAATACGCAATTGTATTACTTCATCCCAGAATGAAAACCAGGCCTGTATGAGAGGGAGACTGACGGCTACTGTCCTGCTGGTCACAGGATTGTAAAACAGTTAGATTTTTTGTGGAAGTGCGCATACCTGCTTTCGTCCTCTCCAGTTTTAACTGCAGCCTCTGTGTATTTTTGGGCCAACCCCCCAATCAACGCTGACTGTGGATAGCTGCAACGTTGTGCGGGGGGGGGGGGGGGAGGGCATCAAGGCTCATGGCAACCATCTCTGTCAGTCTGCAAGGTGGAGCGTGTATGAGCGGACAGTTTAACCATGATGAAAGGGGCACACTTTAGGAGCACTGAAACCCTTTCTGCTAGCATAATAGCGCGAGCAGTTTATGAACCGAACCACATCTCACAGGCTGTAAAATAATGGCCACCACAAGGAAGAGGAATGTCCCATTAGCCACCTGTGAAATATATTTTTTTGCTCAAAGAATGTAAAAGACTAAATGACCTGAGCTCTAAATAATTCTAAATTGGCGAGAGAATAATCCTAGCATGGGAAGCGCTGACCGGGAGCAGCTTCACCGTGCGCCTCAGATTAACATGTCCGCACTTCCTCATGACAGCCTTGGCAGCTGGCGAGACGCTTGCTGCTGCCGCCGGCTTCGTCTCCCTGTAGGCGCGTGCTTTGGGCGCACCGCTCTCTGACATCGCCGGCTCCTGGAAAAGACTCGACTTAAAGGCTAGCCCTCTGTCTGTTACCGCGCTTAATTCATCCGGTTACTGGGAAGATTAGCATTTTTAAGATTCATTTTTATGGGGCCGCACAAGTGGCTCAGTCTATTTCTGGCTGAGCCTTGTAGCCTAGGCATTGCTAGCTTGGACCTGAGCTATGTAATTAAATGACTATGACTATGTCTGGGAGTGGGGTGCAGTAAAATTTGTCCCGCTAGTTTTGTCAGATTCATCTGGTTACCATTATAGATGCCCACTAGCTAGTCATCCGGCACTTACAGGTTACCAGCTGTTGTTGGAAATTCATGTTTGCATGCACAGATGCATACATACACACACATGTACGTACACATATGTACGCAAGCGCACACAGACGCTCATACAAATACACATTATGCACATATGCACACACAGACACACATACGAACCTACATGCAAAAGCAAGCACTCACATACGTGTGCATCGCCTCCCCCCCCCCCCCCCCCCTTCCCCCCACACACACACATGGGTCGATATGAGGAGGACCTCCATCTGATATGTGTTAATGAATCTGGGATGAGGGGAGGGGATTCAGGATGTAGTATTGCTCTCCTCAGCATCGTTCCATCTCCCCCAGGACCTAAACCCCGTCCTTTCACAATCAATTAGTGAACATTCTTTCCAAAAGACAGCGGAGACTGCACCTGTCAGCACCCGCTCTTCTGCTCTCAACCCCAATGACCCCTCTCTTTATTCTCCCCAGTACAGCCATCATGCCTATTGAGAGAGAGAGAGAGAGAGGTAGAGGGAGAGGGAGAGTGAAAGAAAGCAGGGGAAAAGGACAACATCTCCACCAAATGAACTCGCTGTTACCCAGCGTGTATTTCTTTGACCATCTTTGACTGACGGTTCGTCTTCCAATCGGATGTTTTGATCAGCAGCGAGGGGTCAGATGGAGGCCAACGGCATGACGGGTGTCTTGTCTGCATTGCCAGATCTGTTAACCGCAGAATTCTTTCCCTTCCTGTTCTTCACACTTCATTGATTTGGGCCTTTTGTCTGATGCCTTCTTCTACCCCATCATTTTGCTTTGATTAAACCCTTCCTCTCAGGACTGTACCTCTGGCTCTGGCAGCCGCAGGGAGGGAAGCGCCTGTCTGAATGCAGGGCTGCCATCCTGACCGACCACATTCGGCACCTGCAGGAGGACAGGAAATAGAGCTGTTGCTTTGCAGTCGACTCTGAGCTGGAAGAGGATATCCACTCTGTCAAATTTATGATGCCATTCACGGTAGTTTATTCCTGCTGCACTGATTTTATTGTCAAATAGACATTCAATGCATATTTGAAACAAATAGTTTTTTGTTTGTTTGTTTGTTTTTCTTTTTTTTTGCAATAGTCTGAAAATTTAGTTTTTGTCTGAAAATGACTAACTAATGATTAACATTGAGGCCATCTGGGGCCTGTATCACAAAGCAGGATTTCTGGGTAACTGCACTGAATAAAACAATTTTCTTTTGCTTTAGCCCATGCTCCACATTGGGGAGGGTTCTGGGTTTTACTCCCCATAGTTATCCAGCCAACTCAGCAAACCTGCTTTGAGATAAAGCCCCCTGGACTAGCATAGGAGAGATGTAAGGGATGTGGGGGTCATACATAGTAAAATGTCCAATGTTGGACCAAATGTTATCAGTTAGAGCTGAAATAACACTTTTACTGTGTAGAATTGAAAAGCAGGCCACCCACCTGCAATGCCCCTCCCACTACCTCCATAATGTTGCACTTTTTGTTGTTCTTATTATTTAGTTATCCATCCATTCGCATCAAATTTAAAACATTGGTCCTAGCATACCAGGCAGTCAAGGGATCAGCCCCAGCATACCTCCACAAGATATTCAAACCCTACATGCCAGCCAGATCCCTCCGTTCTGCTACCTCAGGACGCCTAGCACCTCCCCCTCTCCGCACCTGCACTTCCAGAACACGTCTCCTGTCTGTTCTGGCCCCACAATGGAATGGTGGAATGACCTCCCTGTGGAGGTCAGAACAGCTGAGACTGTGACCCATTTCAAACGACGACTGAAGACCCACCTCTTCAGGCTGCACCTCCCCCCCATTAGGGTTGTAACTAGGCAGCTGTTTCATAGGTGACTTAGGCGCATCAACTGTCTTAACGACTACTTGTATTTTTATTTATTTTTATTTTTCCATAGATTGCGTTGTTGCCGTTCTCGTTGTTAGTGTTAATCAGTTTAACCATCAGGGTCCAAGTTGAACTATGCGGTTGTTCCCTGTACTTGGACCGGTACTTCTCTCTAGGGGTTTCGTCATACTTGTTCCTGGTTATGGTTATACACTTTGTTGTACGTCGCTCTGGATAAGAGCGTCTGCCAAATGCCTGTAATGTAATGTAATGTAATCTGTCAGAGAAATTAGTATTACCTCCATGTTGTATTTATTTGTATTTTTCCCCATACATCTGTAGACTTGCTGGTGCCGTTCGGGATGACTAGCATAGGGGAAGCGGTAGAAAGGGGCGTGACTCACCAGAGGCTTCAGCCAGTGACCTTCTAATATGCAAGGCCAATGTCCTATCAGCTGCTGCATGTCGCTCCCTGCAGCCTCTTCCTACGGTTTTGGATAAACGCCCCCTCTCAGGCCAGCATTCCTGCACTGACCTTGAATTAACGGGGCACCGGGGGGTTGGCTTCACGGCTGTAACCGTGGCTGTCACGGCAGCTCCTGTGAAGTGCTGTGTAGAACCGGCCATAACTCCGACGCTGCTGCTGGCCCCGGCCAATTGGACCGTGACGGCCTCTAAATTCAATCTCTGGAGTATAACACAGATTCACCCTCTGGGTGAGTTTGAAATATATGTTACATTGAGGACTGCTAATGGCATCTTTATGCATTGCCAGGGGTCCTGGAACGAATTATTTGCATATAATGCTTACAGTGGGTGAGAAGTAATCATCCATACTTTGCATGGCTGTTTAGAACCCTGTATTTATTTTTACCTGAATGACATTGTTGGAATAACATAAAGTTAATAGTACCAATATAATGATGGATAACTGCCTAATGTGTAAAAGACAGCTAAAATTTGTACTAGCAGTTGAACCCTGCGTTGTACAGGGACGAAATGCAGAGTTATGTTCTAAATCTCAACACAACCATGATCCATCACATTGTCAATGATCTGATTGATTAATTTTTCAACTTTTTTAACTGACTGGATTTATTTTCTCTGCATCTTTTTTTTTCTTTTTACTTGATACATTGAATGGAAGGGAATGGCATTTTGTAAATATAAGCTGAAATCATTATTATTAAATATTATCATTATTATCAATACGTCCACGTAACCCATCTCCCCAAACAAGTAAAGCTCTAAATTAAATACTAAATCACGTACGACCACCATTACTGGAATAAACATATATCTTATTCCGTGTGTTACCAGGCACATGGGTTAAGGCCAGTACTTAGACTGCAGTATATTCTACAGACAATTCCTTGAGAATCTGAGACCGTAGTGTGTGTAATAGACTGTACCGGGAGCGTAAACCGCAGTGTATGCAGGGGCGCCACCGGGGATTTAGGGCCTCGTGAAAAGATCTCACATTGGGCCCCCTCCACCCCAGAAAATCCTATGTTTTAGTATTTTCTGTGGGCCCCTGTCAGTTTGGGCCCTTGGAATCATCCTAGCCCCCCACCACCCCCCGCCCCTGAGTGTATGCATCAGGAGAAGGCCAGAACTTTGCATAATCTTCCTTGCACTGGACCTCACTCGTGCACATACACCCCCAGAGCCCCACAAAACTTCCCTAATTGGCCTGGGGCAATAGCAACAGTAACAATTTTGGCTCAGTCTCCTGGCTGTCAGCCTGCAGGCTGCACTGACAGGTAACCTCTTAATTAGGGCCTGTCTGTCCAGCCAGCCTGTGTATGTGTGTGTGTGTCTCTGTGTATGTTTGCGTGTGCGTGCATGTGTGTGTGTGTGTGTGTGTGCGTGAGTGTGTTTGTGCGTGCGTGTGTTTGTGTGTGTGTGTACGTGTGTTTGTGTGTGAGTGTGTGTGCACATGTGTCTGTGTGTATGTGTGCGCAGGCGACTGTGTGTATGTGTGTGTGTATGTGCGTTTGTGTATTTGTAGATCTCTCTCTCTCTCTCTCTCTCTCTCTCTCTCTCTGTCTGTGAGTGTACTGCAGGGTAGCTCAGACAGAGCCTTGTAGCTGATGGGTTGTTTATGTGGCAGCTGAAGTCCTGGGAGCTTGTTTGCAGCGAGCGCTCGGGGCGGACTGCGCTAGCCGCTTTGGCCCCTGCAGCTGACCCTGGGCTCCCAACCCCGAGCTCGCGATGGCTCACTCAGGCACACCGCATATCCCTCCTGCAATTACGCCTCAGCTCCGCTTTCCCTGTGTTTGACTCATGTCCCCCATTCATTGGGCGGCCCTCCTAAACAGTTTGTTTAAAAATGCCCCGGCACCGGCCGTCAGTTCACTCTGGCGCACGTTAAATTATTTACCCGCCCTGCGCAGAAATCGGCAAACAGCCCTACAGTAGCCCAGTAATAAAGCAGTGTTACCTGAAAGAACAATGCTGTTGGCAGCAGTTTTTGTCCAAAGACTGCATTTTTCCTAAAGTTCTTTTCTTTCTTTCTTTCTTTCTTTCTTTCCGAGGGTCATTGGAGGTCTTGCCGCAGTATTTGCCAGTACGAGACTGCATTAATATAGAGGGTGTGCTTGCTTTCTCATCCTTTCCCGAAGAACCTTTTCCGGCCTGCAAAGGACACTTTGTCTTCTGAAAGCTAAGCATGCAGATCCAAACTATTTTGCATTGGAGTTGGCCCAGAGTTTGGCACCAAAACACAGCATGTTGCAGTGTTGCCTCAGAATGGTGTCTTCACATCTCTCTTAACCAAGGTCCAAGTACTTGTTTGTTATCACATTGTCTTATGCGTGTATGGAGTCAACCTTTATAAGGGGAAGCTTTCAGATCACACATGCAGTTAGTTCATGCGTGTCTCTGTTCACCTCAATAGCAGGTCTGTGATTAGATGGAAGATTATTTTCTGGGTGAGGTCTCTGCGAGCACTCCCTCGGTCTCAGTAAATGTTGTCTTTCTCTGACAAACACGGTCCTTAACATTTGTCGAGGCAGTGTGGTTACAGCAAAACCATAACATATGGGAAGCCTTTTTTGACCTTTAAAGGGCAATTACTTTCTAAGGACACAATCTGCCAAAAACAAAACAAAAACATCAATTTGCATGTAATTTCCTACTATAATATCATTGTGTACTGCATATCATTGTTTCAGAAGACAGGATACCTTTTATTTCCATTGTTGGTATTTTAGATTTTAGAAATCGTTGTTTTTCAAAAACAATGCTGAAATCCCCCAATGGTAATTAGCATATCCTCTGTTTGCCTTATACAGCCCAGTAAATGTTAAAGTGACTTTCCCAATATATACAGTATATATATATATATATATATATAATTGTACAAAATTGCACTCATTAAAATGATGCCATATCTGTTTTTATTGCATGTAGGAACTGATGCATTCGCTCTTGAATAAGTGCATCCTCTTCAGTGACTGCTGTGCCACCTGCACCCACAAAGAGAGAACCGTAGCTTCAGTGCGCGCGCCTCTTCAGTGCGCTCGCCATCAAGCCTGCGACGATTTCCACACGAGAGGCCGCGCGGTGCTATCGAAGAGAGCAACTGCAGCAACAACCTGAGGAGAGGTGTGGCTTTCGCTGATGACAGCGGGTGTTCTGTGGGCACGTGGTACATTTTTGAAAGGAGGTAATGCGGTGGTGAGCAGAGGAACGCTGGCCAATTTAAACCTTCCCTGCAGCTGACGGCACTTGCACACTGGAAGCTCGGGCGTCTTGGTTCCAGGCCCCATCCTTTGCCCTGTTTGTAAAGGACTACAAAAGACCTTACAGGATGAAAAGGGTGATGAAATAAAAAGCAAAGTACATGGAAACCTTTATGGGCATGGAGCCGGCAAGCTGCTGGCTGCTACATTAAAGTACCCCCTTTGAGCAGCTGGCATTTTAGCATTTTTTAAAATGGTTTTTGGGGACTCAGCAATCAAAGTGATTCTGCCACATCAAAGCCGCGGACGAGTCTTGTTCCCATTTGCTTTCCAATCACGTCCCATTAGAAGCGCAAGGGCTGCATCTGTAGAGCTCAGGGAAGGGAGGGGCTTTAATGTCTGTGGGGCCCCCTGGCTCTGGTTGCCTGGTGACAGTGAAGATGGGCGAGTTCAGGGGCCAGTGGTCAGAGCCGATTGCGGGCCCCCGCAGCAGAAGCAGCACGAATAATTACAACATAAGCTAGCTCTTTCTAAGTGTGCCCAACACAAACATCATCATCACCCGCAACTGCAATAATTTTGCATCATTATCGAAAGTGACCGGTAGCCGGGGACATTAGAGATGGAACATTACACCACCACATGCCGTCTCTCAGCTGCTTTGTAATACAACATGTGATTCTTTTTCTACATGTACTAAATATCATGAATGAATGAGCAAAGACGAAGAAGATAGCATAAAAAATAGCATAAAAAACTGTGAGCTCACTTATGTTTCTCTTCTCAAATGTTGAGGGTCTGGAGGCCTGAGCTCCAGGTGGTGAGTGAGGAGCACGGCGGGAACCTGACAATGACCTCGGCCAATGAAAAAAAGAAAGCTTTATTTTTGAGGGCCAGGGTCAAAGAGGCAGGACTCAGACCCAGGGCACCCACAGCTGGTTCTACCCAGCATGGCTGTGCCATTAGACGCGCACCGTTCAGGATACGTGCTCCTGAGAGACGGCGGAACGGCTCTTGTATGCAAAAGCAAAGAGGTTTTTTTTCTTTTTTAAGATACTTAAGAAAATGGTTCAATGAGAAATAATAAAGTCTGGGTGTATCAGGGAAAAAAAAACAGATCAAATCACTGGTTTCCAGGCTGGCCCTCCCGGCCATAGCTTCCATTTCGGTGAAGCACAACACCATCTGGAATACAATTCTGACGACACTGGGAACATAAACGTATAGGAGACTGGCTCTGGATGTTTGTTACGTCCCCTGCCTCCGCTTGCCTGGGTAGTGCAGGTGGAGGTAGTTGCTTAATTACCTAATTGCCTGATTGCCTCCACCTGCCTGTGGCCCAATATAAGCCCAGTAGTATGAGGCAGGGGAGATTTTCTTTTGGGGCTTGTGTGGAGAGCTTTGGTTTTGTGAACTTTGTGTGTTTTTGTTTGTGTGTGTTAGTTTGTGCGTTAGTTTGTCATTTAGATTAATAAATGTCTGGGTTTGTTTTTAGATCAGTTTCTGTCTGTTTTTGGTGCATCTGGACTTTGTTTGTTGTGGTCCTTCAAGCCGGCCGTAACAATGTTAGCCTGCCTGCTCAGTCACAAACTCCAGCTCCAGTTATATATTCTCAGTAATGTGTGTGAGAGAACAGCACAAGACATCGCTTCCTTCTGTAGCCTGACTTCACCCTTTTCATTGCACAGATAGCATTAGCGCATACCTACAGGGAAAAGCTGATGGAAAAGCACAGCCCACACCTGCCTCTCGGGGCACGTACCCAGTGCCTACACAACCACGTCTTGTTTAGCATTCACATAATTTACGAATGAAGAAGGCTAACTATCATATGTGAAAAAATGTGGGTGAATTTCTCTCTTAGCCATTCTGAAAACTTGCATTTGGGATGTGTGGACTGTGTAGTGTTCGCAAAATCGATAGCTTCATTTCAGTTTATTTCAAGACTGTGATATGATTTTGTCAGCAAAAGAACCTTTATTTCATATTGGCTGCTATGTTGAAGTGGACACTTGA
This sequence comes from Anguilla rostrata, assembly GCF_018555375.3. NCBI lineage: Eukaryota > Metazoa > Chordata > Actinopteri > Anguilliformes > Anguillidae > Anguilla > Anguilla rostrata. Next base: position 36,804,720 of record NC_057936.1, read on the forward strand.
TGTGTTTATCTAAACATTTTATATGAGGCAACACATTTTTGAGTAGGCTGTGCCAGAGGATACACAGATTTCAGATGCTTTTTGATTAGCTCACAATTGTCCCAATGAAACTCATAATTATGAGGCATTCATACTACAGATGTACATTCTATGAATTTTCCTGTTCTGGCTGAGCCAAAACCATTAGTAGAAATAGAGCATTTATAAATGTGAAGAAAAACACGTTTTCAATATACAAAATGATAACACTTTGCTCTGCCATGAAAAAAAAACGTCAAAACTTTTGGCTGTTTGCTCACACTGAATTCATTTCACTTTCCTTAATTTAGCACTTGGTTTAATCAGGCTCCTTCTCTCTAGACTCTCTAGTGTTTTTTCTACTCGTTTTCTCAGCTTGGTAAACATTAAATCTCACGGTCCCTTGGTTTCAGTGTATGATCTGTCATTATCCATCAAATAGCCCAGCCTAGAGTACTGCAGACTGCACTTGGATCCATTAACAACCTCAATTTACCAAGCAGAATGAATATAATGCTCAGAGTCAGGTGAACAGAGTATTTCTGAGTTAAAAGAAATTACTTGTTTGGCACTATGGCAACAAAAATAGCCTTATCCCTGAGCTTAATGGTCATTTTAAGATTTCAAATTAAAATTACACCCCTTCATTCAGTGATTTTTCACACACAATCAAAAACACTTTATCCAAGGAAAATTGGATACCGAGAGCAACGCCTTTAAAAAAAAAAAAAAAAAAAAACATTTATTGGACTGCTAGATCACTCATTTGAGAATGGCACCAAACCGCGATGAATGGAAGAACCCAATGGACTTGGAAAATGTACCAGTGTCGATTGTGGCCAGTATCCCCACAGGGTGACATGGAATTGCGTTTTAGCATTGACCAGGTTTCAGGTGGGTTCGGTTGGTTGGGGCAATCAGGGTTGTGATCGATCAGACGCCCGTTGACTGCATGTCAAAAGCAAAATATGATATGTCTTCTTCTGACTCAAATCTAAACAAGCTTGACTGTGGTCTGCAGTGTGAAAACAAGCAGTCTGTTGTCACCACGTATTTCAGAGAACTGTGGGTGTCTATATTCTTTCAAGTCAGCAGATGAGATGGTGAATGAATGCAACTACAAATGCTTAATTGAAGTGTAAACTTGGGTGGGAATTGGACATGTTCAACCCCATGCTGGGTGTCAACTAATTGTAAGAAAAAACAAATTTATTTATTAATCTATATTAATTTTACTTTTTTATTTTACTTTTTATCCAAAATAGTGACTCTTGAGTCACTGCTGTGCCACCCCTATCCACTAGGAGTGCTGTAGCTGAAGGGTGTGTACTCCTCCAATGTAGTTTACTGCCAACTGTAGACTATTTTACCATATTCCCCTAAGACCCAGAAATTCATTTTTGTCCCCTGTAGGGGACGTGAGTCTCTAGTCACTGTCTCTAGTCTAGTCTTAATATTAAGAATATATTCTACTATGGTTAAAACCTATTGTATTGTGTAAACAACAGACCTGGGTCAAATACGCATTTGTTCTGGATTCAAATACTTTTCTGTGCTCTATTGGTCTTGCCTGGTGTAATTGACCCAGGTCTGGTAAACAATGAATAAGAAATTATATTTTTGAAAATATTTTCACTGGAACAAGTTTTTGTCATCCAAGACATTTGTATTATGTATTTATTATATTGACAAAATAAAAACACTCCTTCTCTGCTGGGTCTCAGGAGGCTACAACACTTGGTAAGACATGTAACCAATGGATGAATAGAGCAGCCAATCCATTATCATTTACATCCATCCATCCATTATCTAACCTGCCTATCCTGGTTAGTGTCGCGGGTAGTGCTGAGGCCTATCCCAGCATGTATTGTGCAAGAGGCAGGAATATACCCTGGACAGGTCACCAGTCCATCACAGATTCTAATTACATGTACAAATTAATAAACTCTATTTTAATTTATTTATTCACTTTCAACTATTATCTTTCACAATCCTCTTGACACAGAGAAATGTTACCCAAAATTTTCTTCAATCTTTTTCAACTTTGGGATGAGTTAGCTTGATAGTAAAATAGCTTCATTGTACCCCTGGCTACATAACCATAATCAATCAACTTTAATGACAGTTAATAAAATGATGCGCTTACAAATTTTGGCTAACGATATAAAAACAATAATTTGTGAGGCAATGTGACAATTTGACAACATCAATTACGTCCATACCTAATACCAGCTAATGAAGGAAATGATTTATCGCATAAATCCAAGTTACAGACAAAATGGTGTCACTGAAAGATGATGTTAAATCCAAAATTTATACAAGTCTGAGCGTATGTTGAAGGATTTTGGATGATGAAAGTTTTATGTGAATACACACACACAAAACAATGGTGTTAGTGTACAGAGAGACTGGAATGGATTGGAGCAGGAGCGTATCATATACTGAAGAAAGCTGGTAGCCTCTGGACACCCAGAAACTTAGGCCAGCATAAACGCACACTATCCCTGACAGGATCAAAAAAAATGTCCTGCTGCAGACTCCTAGTCATCATCGACCAAATATATTTCCTACATACAAATTTGAGGCCCCACCCTACTGGATCACTGGAGGCTTCCACAAAAGACCTTAGTGATGATTTTATATGTGTCAAATGATATTACCCCATTACAGCACCATATTTAGCTCTGAACATTCAGATTAGATGTCTCTCCTTGCCTTGCAATCAGTTCTTGATTCGAGATTCTGCCTTCCGATGGGTAAGGTGCTGCTGTTGACTTAAGAAACTATGCTAATGCGCCAGCTGGTCTGGATAATTGCTTTAGCTTCCTGAGTGACTGCTGAATGCCAGGGCACATTAAAAGCCCTCAGGGTAAAGCCCTCCGAGTAAAGCATGTTCGTCTTGTATTGGAAAATCATTTCAGCTTGTTTTTCCTTTATTTTTTAACATTTTATTTTCCGGCCCTGCGTAACCATCTTATTTTTGATAAACATTTCTGTCTTTTTAAGAACTCTTAAGATCTCCTGAATTGCTTTTCCAATGCCTGTTCAGATAATTAATTAACCGAAATATGTTTCTTGGCTGGATGAACATTAATCTTGGTGTTCACCATACTCTCCTGGCAGAAAATGGACCCTCCTGGAGAATAAATTACATACAGTAATGAGTCCAATGAATTAGGTCATTAGCTTGATTAACCAGGTCCATATGTTGTGCTTATAGGACAACAATGAGGAAACAAATAAAACAGACATGGTTTATGAATCACGATTATAAAATAAAGATTGTTTTATTTCTTATTTTCTGGGTGAAATGAAATAGAGAGGGAAAAAATCAATGTTCAAGTGAAAACAAAGGAATTTTTTTTTATTATTTTTTATTTATTTATTATTATTTATATTTCTGTTTAAGGATTTTGGTTTACCCAGCAGAACGTAACAGGGAAGAACGAGACTCACTCTCATGCATTTTTTGTTTTGTTTGAGGGTCTACAGAAAACCCTGTGCTTTCTCTCTCTCTCTCTCTCTCTCTCTCTCTCTCTCTCTCTCTCTCTCTCCCCCTCTCTCTCTCTCTCCCCCCTCAATTCCATTATCACCACAGGTGAAATGAACACAAAATAACCCCATTAACACAATCAGATAACTTGATGGCAAGTGCCTAGCATCTAATTACTTTGCTGAAAAATAGAAAGAAAGGCAATTGGCCAATTAAGGCTCTCTTATATAAAATAAATGCTTTATATTACTTTGGATGCAGAACATTCGCCTATCTGTTATTTTTGCATAAACGACATCCTGCGCACAGTTAGGTTTCTTGCCTTAATATAATCTGAACATCAGAATAAATGTTTTTTATTATTGCTTTTGACATCCCTAATTTTTTTAGGGAAAACACACTTTTCTTAAATGGTTTCCTGGCTGTCTGTTTTCTCATGACTGAGTAATCATGATGATGACTGATGTTGATACGGTACATGTGAGTGACTTTGAGTGTTGAACAAGCAGCTACATCAACCTCATTAGTCAGAGCTGATCGGACACAGCCATGAGATGATTTCATCCACTGCATATAAAGCCAACTAAAATGCAAGAAAAGGAAACACAGCATGGAAGCAATATGTCATTCTCACAAATAAAAACAAAATGGCCACATGTCACTGGTGTTTGAGGCTAGAGGTCTGGTTTCTATGAACAATTTGCTTTAATCTGTATGTTGTTTTCACAAACATTGTTTGGTTAGTTCAGCGATTGCCAAATTAACTCGCTAAAATATTTCTGAAGGAGCAAGTAATGCAAGCATTTATGTGTAAATGAAAATTATGGGCAAATGATGAATGAACTGGGCTGTTGGTGACATTCACAGTAGGTCATTTGCAGTCTGTGACTGTTACTGCCAAGCCCAGCGAAGGTCCAGATTCTAGAGATGCTGAAGAAAGCAAACTTACCAGTGCAGATATATAACCATGCGCCATCTTCACAATTGCTTTCTTTTCCCCCAGCCAGCTCCACCGCAACCGAGAACCATCATTCCCAACAGATGTTAATCTTAATTGCTCTCATGTTCAATGATATGACTTTCCCACTTGTTTCAAAGGATTTTGTTTGTTCTCTAAATTGTTTGTTCATCGATGAGGTCAAGCTGTTGCAGTCACAGATGTTGGAGGGGAACTTCTCAACACTGTTGGCTCCAGTGTGCTAATGACCTCATGATTCAGATATGAGAATCTCAAGAAAAAGTCATGATAAAATACACAAGCAGAAATACAAACACATGCATGCACACACACTCTTTTTTTTTTTGGATGGTATGGATATATGAGAATGCTCAGATGACCAAGGCACGCTTTCTACTTTGTGAATCAGAATCCCCATAATCCCTCTCTCTTGAGCAGCCTACAGACCCAAATGTGGAATTGTTATTCCGCAACCTGCTGGTAACCCCTGTGCGGTGAGGTTGTTTGGAATATATCAGGACCAATTATTTTCTTATGGGAGGTGTGTGTGCGTGTGTGCGTGAGTGCGAGAAAAACAGCCACCAGGTGAGACAGCTCCAAGACATACCTTGGTGAGAAAGCTTGAAGGGAACTTAGGCTTGTTTGGGGGCCTCTGCAAACCTCCACACAGTAATACATACAGTGAACTGCGATGGAATGTTCTTCATGGAATCGCAGCAGTAAACAGTTTTGTAGACAATGCTGGCATTGTTCAGTCTGTTTTATATCTGTTCTGTAGAGGGGTAAAAACTGAGATCCATTGTTTCTGGAGGTGTCTGCAGCTGAAGGCCATTTTCATTGTTTTAGAAAAAGTTTGTTGTTGTTACCCTTATTTATAGTTTTAGTTACCTTTTCATTTTGGGGGTTCAGAGTTCAGGAAAAGCAACAGAAATGAATGGCATTCTGGGAAAGTCAAGGTGACACCATGAGCAGGAAGGTTAAAAAGACTGAAAATAGGGAGCAAGACATGGTTAGGCTTTCTCAAGCTATGATAAAAAATGAATTGAGTTTGAGAACCACCAGATAAAATAATATAGAAGATGGTGTGTAAAAGGCGTTTTTTTTTTGTTTTAAAAAAAAATAAAGTTCTTTCTCAAATTCTAAATTCTCTCTCACTGATTCAATCAAAATATTCCCTTGACTTTGAATACACGTACAAGTGTTCCTTTCTCACAAACACGATTTGACCGGTTCATTTTTGCAACAAAAAAACACATACGTGCACAGCACTACAACAGCCTAATGAGGTTCAGCATCAGTGCAATTGTACATTTTTCTTCAGACACTGAAATGTATGGGGTGCAGGTAAGGTGGAATATCTGTCTGGTCTATGCTGAGCACATTGGGAAAATGGGAAAGCAAGGCTGTCGAACAGCTCTGCTGGGCCCCCTGTGATGAGGGCACATTCTGGCCATAGAATGAGTTCTGCGGAACCCTGCGTCCAACCAGGCCAAAAGGTCATCAAGGTCAGGCAGAAGACCTTTCTGCCAAGCACTGTAACAGTGTGTCCAGGATGAGCACTTGGCAGACAACAGGAAGAGATGTGGGAGGCTCATATGCTCACAATGCAATAGAAAGAGCGCCAGGAGCTAGCCTGCATGTGCCGTATTTGCTGGATTGCATTGGTTGGGCACAGTAAGTGTGGATCTGGGAATTGGAACTTCGACCCAGACCTAAATAAATGAACTTTCATACGTACAGTAGCACAGCAAGGTTGCGGCAATACACAGTCTTTGAATAACTTAAAGAGCATTTTAAAGATGCCCCCCTTTGGCAAAGACAAAATATAATGAAGAAAGGAACAATTCTGTTTCCTCTTTCTCACAGTAGGTAATTTAACAGCACATCTGGCCATCTAAGTAACTCGCACAGAGGAAATATCGGGTGATAAGTTTATTTTTTTTTTTAAATGTATTTATTTATTTTAGGGCACTTCCTGAGGTGTTTGCCTCCAGTGAGTGCAGGGATTACAGTGGCCGATGCCGTTTTGTGAAAGCGAAACCTGCTTTGCCGCTACGCACTGCTCTGAGGTTTTTCCTGCGATGTCGTGCTGGGGAGGAGCTCCCCGGGTCCTCGGAGCATCAGAGAGAGGCGTGGCGGGTTTTCGCGTCGCTCGGCGACGACAGGCCCGGTTTGCGGAACGCCACCGACTCCCGCTGTGTTCCTCAGCTTCTCGGCTCGTGTTCCCAGTGCTCCGTTTCGCAGCCTGTCTGGGGCCGTTCGTGGTCCCCTGTGTTCAGCCTCTGGGGACCTCGACTAAACCGCGAGGCAGAGGCTCAATCAAAAATATGCTTTATCTGCGCTTTAAGGTGGTGAGCAGGATTGTGTTTTTTGTGTGTTTTGTGTGTGTGTGTGTGTCTGTGTGTGTATTTATATGTGTGTGCTTGTGCATGTTTGTAAGTATGTGTTAAGTGCTTGAGTGTGTATACATGCATACACACATATTAATGTGTGCGCGTGTGTGTATGTATGCTTGTTTATGTGTGTGTGTGTACATGTGTGCGAATTTGTGTTGGTGCTTGGGTGTGTATGCATGCATAATTGTGTGTGTATATACATGCATGTGTGTGTGTGTGTGGGTGCATTTGTGTTTGAGTGCTTATATAGGCATACACGTGTATGCCTGAGTGTGCATTTGAATGTGTGTCTTACAAGTACAAAAGTGAAAGGCAGAAATTGTTGTTTTTGTTTTGTATTTTGATTCTGTACTTGGAGTAACTGAAAATTATCTGTTTGATCATTGTAATTGCTTTGTTAGGTTAAATCCTTCTCTTTGTTTCCTGTTTGTATGCAGAATTATTCAAACAGCCTAATGCACTGCATTGTTTTAATCAGCAGGGGACATTCAGTGCAGTGAGATTATAGATGGGTAGGAACAGTAAGAAATCAGGGAGGGAGAGACTGGGAGGAGAGAGAACAGCATGAAAGAGAATGTGAGAGAGAAGCAGGGAGTAATCAGGGATTGGGAAGAAGCGGAGGAATGTGAAGAACAGGGAAAGGGCCTCAATATTATTAGCTATTAAAGAGAGAGAAAAAGAGGGAGAGAGGGAAATAGAGAGAGAGAGAAAGAGAGAGGGAGAGAGGGAGAGAGGGGTCTGGTATGGGATAAATCTTGCCATGCCCACAGTCATCCAGAGTCTTTTGAAGGCTACAGTATTCAATTACCACTTTTTAATTTGATCCAACCAGACAAAAAGTATTTTTCAACAGCATAGCAGGTGGGGTATAGATCAATATCAATGACAACAGCAACAACAGCTTCGTAGGGCAGATGCCCTTTGTCATTGTCTGACTATACATGGCAGAATAAGAATGGGTTTTGTGTTTAACTGCACTTTCTGTCATCCGTACAGATGTACATTGGATGTGCAGCAGAGTATCAGGAGGCCAAAAGCAAGAACAGGGACCCTTAACATACAGTTCCCATAACATGTAGTTCTTCTACCCCATTCGATTCAATCAGCTAGCATATATTGCATATGGTGTCCAATGGCCTCATTGGCTAATTCTGCATGGCTCCATACATGTAAGAGAGCTCATACCACCATCTTTCAAATTGACCTGGGTCAGCATGCCTTCCAGGGAACTGAGTTTGACCTTTAACCTTCTACTGTCTTTTATTACCCGCCAGCAAAACATGTAAGCAAGCTGAAGCAGCAGGTTCAAGAGCTCCGACTTTTATAAACTACAGCATTCCTCCAGTACCGATAACAGGAAACCAGTCATTAAATATTAATTGCAGCTGCAGCATGAGAGACAGTGTATAGTAGGATATTAATTTGACTTTAGTTAATAGTGTGTTCAATGTCCAACGGTGCTGTCTGTTAGTGACTTGTGCAGTCTTCAGCCTTAAGCAATTTCGCTCTCTCAAATTCAAATAGCTTTATTGGCAGGAAATACATATGTAAATATTGCCAAAGCATACATAGACCAATTAAAATACATATATGTGGTAAAATAATAATGATAATGAATATTATCAAAACAAAAACAACAACACAATAACAATGTTACTCAGCGGTCTCTCTCTCTCTCTCTCTTTAATTAAATTATTAAAATTATAAAAATGCTGTATTGACATGACATATCTAAGAATACCTTTTGCCATACACCTATAGCCAAGCCTGAGTAGTTATCATCAAACTGTTTTGAGTTAAAATAACTGTAATAGTAATAATAAGACAATTAGCAGGGGTCTCTCTAGTTAAACTGCCATGGATGTTGGTTCTACATTAATAATATGGTGCAAAATGCTACATCTTGTCTTGTAAGTAAATGTTTACACAACAAGTCTTCTGAGGTTGTAGAATTACTGAACACATCTTGTCAAAAACTCTTTCATTAATTTGCTGAAAAACTATACAAATCATGGATAGTGACATTGGCCTTACAAGGGTTACCGGTCTTATTTAGCCTTCTCTTCTGATTAATAATTCTATTTTTTAATATATTTCACAGTGTATGGTGACATCCATCTTTTTTCTACCTGCATTTTCCTAGTCACTAATTGGTCACAAAGACTCAACTGGCTCTCAATCTGTTTTATTTGATGTGCTGCCTTACTTGAAGTTTATCTTGGAGTCAATGAAAGAAGTACTACTACTACTACCACACACACACACACACACACACACACAAAGTTACTCAATGGTTTTCATATATCAAATAGCACAGTAGCCACTGGTCTCCTGTAATAGCAACACTGTGCAATAGCTCCTTATATTGTAAATTGTCTAATAGAAATCTTATTTCCTGGGTAACCTACAAATTGTTCAACTTATAAATTCTCTGGCCCATTTAGCCAGTTAGAGTTGCACTAGGCCAACCAAGAATAAAGTACCATGCTTCCAAAGGGGATTCAAACCTGACTGAAATATCCCGCTATTCATTATATTATTATTATTATTTTTTAAATCAGTTCAGTGCTCTAACTACTCCACTCTCCCACACTATTGTTATATTAATTACATTACAGCCCTCGGATGCAGAGTCCGGCACTCTACCCACAACTCCAGACTTCCTTACAACTGTGTTTCTCATTAAATTTCAGCCCTCAAGTGATGAGCACAGTGCTTGTCCTGAGTGAGATAAACGCACAGTGAGAGGCACTTTCTCAGGTTCGTGGTGCTGTTCACACTCAAAGTGAAGCTCCATGCACACTTACTTTCCTATTTTCCTCACCTAGTTTTATTTGTATAGCTGTATTCTGGGAGCTATTTCTTCCGCTGTTGTTATTGTTGAACAGATACCCGGCTGTGTGGCATGGTGCCATGCTGTCCCCTCTTTGAGGGGTCTTGCGTCCTTCTTGGTCCTCTTGCACGTGGGATATGTGACATCACGGGAGCCTCGGTTGCCAGACCGAGGCACTCAACTTGCATCAGCTCGGGCCGCCGCGCAGCCGTTTCTCTTACCGCCACATTTATCTCCCGTCTCCCGCCGCGCCGCTAACCGCATTCCGCTCCAGTCTGCTGGGCCCGCGTAGCTGTGAGAACTTTCCATTGGAACGCACGTCCCCCCCCCCCCACCCGCCCGTCGGGAGTCTTATTTGTATTCACAACAGAGATTCACCAGGCCACACAACAGCTGCCATGCATTATCTCCTTAATTAGACAGATTTAATCTAGAGCTGAGGTAATGCGTCCACTCACTTACATGTTATTAAGACCCAGGCAGCCTTTATTAAGTCCACTTAGACAGAGGTCTAGTGTTTTGGATAACACCCCCATTGATGAGACCGAACAGGGTCCTCGAAGGCTAAATGTGATGCTGTTAATATCCTGAGGATGTAAGGAATAAAATACTGCATCGCTGCCCACTAATATTTTTATAATGAGTTTAATCTAATCCAGCCTGCTATGTTCCTAATGTCTGCTTCTTGGCAAGGGGGAGATTAGAAGCCTCTGCAATGCCCCTCCCACACAAACATGTGGTTTGATATATGTGACTCTTTGCCTTTTTTCAAACGCTGGCTGTTTATTATTCTCAGCTGAAAAATCAACCGGAGGCTTGTTTTTGTTATCTGGTAATGCTGTTGACCGCGCTCAGGGTGCTATCTAAATTTAAATACGATTTGACTATTATATGTATGATCTTTATTGTTAAAATGTTTTTTGGTTGCCTTTTCCCCTAGTTGCTAGATACATTTGCTTAAATAAAATACAGAAATTTAAGGACAAAGCACCATTGCAGTTAGACTGAACCCCCCCCCCCCCCCGCCCTCGCCCCCCCAGCCAAATAACCTGTTTGAACCTCTGCTGTACTCCATGAAATGTAGCTGCAGTCTGCTGCCTCGTTAGTAAATAACGAAAAGGATCACATTTGCATAATGTTATTCGTACCACAGGCCTTCTGGTTTTACTGCGGCAGGTAAGGAGAATTAACCGCGGCGACCGCACAGAGGTTACCGCGCGTTGTTTTGTGTGGGGCCACAGGCCGCACAATAGCAGTAGCCTGCTTACACAGCATTCCTGGGTAATTGCGCTTCACGCCAATTTGCTCAGCGTGCCAATGACCTGGAATAATGAAAGTAATGTTTCACTGAGAGCACCAGAAGAGCGCTCAGAAATTCGTGACGCCTTGCCTGAATGCTCGTGACCGTAATTTGACCCGTGCGCCTGGGGACTCCATGACTGTAACTACAGGGTAAGGGTGCATGTTGGTAATCAGGCTCAGACATGGGAGTGTAATGGCTCCATGCGAACGGCTTCCTTATGAAAACACTGATGTTGTCCTTTTCCATGGCGACCCCGCTCAATCTGGGGTCACACGCAAAAGCCCTTTCTCTGTCTGATTTTACTTCCAATTTGCACACATTGAGCAGTCTGGGAAATAGACTCGCATGTGCCTTGTGCAAGACGTCATGCTTGATACCAAAAAGATATCGTTGGATATTACAGTACACACAAGGCTTTGGTTGCTTTAATGTGGTATTGTCCATAACTGTAATTTCACTGACACGGTTTCCAAGCTAGGGGCTTCAGAGACTGCGTCTCGAGCTCAGTGCAATTATCTGTTTGATTAAATTGGACCTTTCCTGACATGGTATTGTAATTAATTGCTGTCATATGTAAATTAGTCAATGAAAATGTATCTCCTAATTAAATTGTGCGTCACTCTCTTGGTGGCAGAGTTAAGGGCAAGGCATTGTTGTGTAATTCACTCAACAACGAGAACAGGTGTTACACGGTCACAGAATAGTGGGAACTGTTTTAATGAAAATATATCTGAGATATTGCTAAGGGAATAAGGAAACGCATGTTAAAGGAGCTGGATATTAGTTATTGTGCTTTTCAGGATTTTGAAAAGCAGCAACCTCCAATGGTTTCAGAAAATCTTTTTTTTTTCTGTTACAAAAACACAAGAATAAGACGACACCTCTCCATTTACACCAGACCACTCCGACCAATCGCATGTCTCTTGACAGTCACGTACACCTCAAAGGCAGGGGTTCACATGTGTCTTGGTAAAGACAAGGTTAAAATCATTCCCAGAGAGTAAGGGGCGAGGTAAACGTACTCGCCATTTTCTTCAGTCCTCCGTGTGTTCTTGTAAATTGATTTTCACAATGTTCCCTTCAAATAAACACTTGGCTCTGCGGCAAAGTAGGGGTTTGCTGCAAAGGTGCTTCATGCGTTATTCAGCAGCCTCTTTGTCTCTCTCACCTGCCCTGGGAGAGTATTCCTCAGGTTTAGTGCAACAGAGTTAAAGCTGAGCAGCAATGGAGGCTAGCCCTCATTGCTAACCTGGGTTAGAGGGCAATGACTAGCCTCTTGGGCACTGCCCTGAAGACCATGGTGGCCATCTTAGGGCGTAGGACGGACACATGAAAAATTAAATGTGAGAGAGGAGGGGACAGGGGGAAGGGAGGGCAGAGAGGGAGGATGAAAGAGAGGAGAGGAGTGCAGAGGGGAGCAGGGGTGGAAAGGGGAGGGGGGATTGAAGAGATGGGAGTAAGAAGCGTGACTGTATCACATAAAGGGCAGGAAGTGCATGGTTAGGGGAGGGTGGTGTACTGACTTCATGTCAGGTGCAGAAGACAAAATGACATGGGAAGACATGCTAGAAACGGAGGGAGGAGAGAGGAGGAGGTTCATCAAGGCAGCTAGTGAGCTACACCCACTGAGGAGCTTTGACAGGGTGTGGCCTTTGGGTGTAGCCATTCAGACAAAGTAAAGGAGTAACATGTTTGTTTTGTGCAGTGTCATTCTCTTGACAGTACTGTCACCCTTGCCAGATTACCAAGACCAGAGGAAAGAACTAGAAAAAATACTGACAGTTTAATAAGAAAGGGATGAACAATGTCATTATGCAGTTTGCTCCCATGTGTTTCTCAATCAATATTTATGTCAGTGAAATTAATTCATAATTAATTAAGGCATAAGCAATTAAAGTTCCAGGATTTATCTTCATATTGATGCTCCGTATTCATCATCTCTACTTTCTTCCCTTGATTGACTTTATAGGACATTTCTACTGTAGAGGCATCCGGTACCTATGAATATTCTATTCACTGTTTTTGCTTAATTGATAACTTTTTATCCAACACTTTGAATGAGTGATGGCACATTAAAATGGAAAAAGAGTGACATAATTACTTGGCTATGCCTGATAAACAGAGATAAACAGAGTTCAATTCAGAGATGGCCTCATATATTTACAAAGACATACTAAACCAATTCTCTAATGGAAGATCACACATCCACTTTCTAAGTGGTGTCGACAGTCTGACAGGGGCTCATAGCGTCGGTGATCACCATATGAAAATGCCCACACTTCAATATCTTGCTGCAAAGATGGACAATTTGAGACCTCTGATGGTGATTCAGACTTTGGAATTAAAAAAAAAAAAAATTTTCAGGTTTGAGATGAGTATTATTTTCTGGGTCAAAGCTAAAATTGTATTTTAGCATTTTCTTTCAACTGTATCCACGCTGCCTTGAAATTTTTACGGCAGGGTCCTGATTCTGAGTGGTTTTCCATGAATAATTTATCGATACAGAAGACCCGCAGTTAGCACTTTAAATGCATTGATGGAGCAGACCGTCCACCTGATTGTAATTATCGCCCATACCCTCTTTCACAAGCCCATCTAATTAATGTGCAATTTCACAGACCTCCTTCTATGAAAGCCAGTATTTATTCCATTTCATGTCCACCAAGTCGATGTGCAAATGGAAAGACACCACGTATAAAATATTATTTTTGCTATCTATGTTTATGAAGATAATTAAATTTTAATTAGGGTTTACTTGAGTGATATTTAGCAATGTTAAAAAGTAAAATATGTCACTGAATCACCATATTGCATATTAATTATATATTGTATTTAATTATATTTATAATGCATAAATTACACTTTTACACTTTTATATTACAACACTTTTCAATAAATGTACAGTTACCTGTACTGTATGATATATGAAATGAAATGAGCATGCTTCATAAGAGATATGACATTAAGAAACTGATAAATAAACTTGCTTGGCTATAGCTATTCATAATTTTTTTGCTTTCCATGCCTTGAATTGGTGACAGGATGTCATCTTAAAGTTGATAAAAATTATTTTTCACTTTCCTACACAGCAAACAATGTTATTGTATCATGGTATCAAGTGTATTCAGGTGTTACAGAATAAATTCACAACCACGGCAAGAATTTATAGTGCTGCTATGTAACATAGCAGTTCAAGATGGAAGTAGCTTCAGATAACACTTCCTCTTGGTTCTCTAGCTGACATGTGTGTTTTGGGCACTGCACAGTGTTTCACAACTTAAAATAATTACTTAAACGCCTGTCACTATTGCGAAGACTATATTTACAAATACCATTTATAGAAGACATAGCTTCTAGATGTGGATGAAGTTGAGGTAAACTGGCTAGCCATCATGAATCACCATACCCATATTACCAAACACTTATACCTATATAAGCCTAATAGCATAACCTAATCCACTGAAAATGAGCAGGGTAAAAGCAGACATTGGGATCAAATGGAGTTGGTGTGCTTCAGGAAAGCACTTCTATTTGCATTACATTGCATTCGCTTCACAGACACTCTTATCCTGAGTGGCTTACAATGAAAGAGAACATAATTGCATCCACCAGAGTTATGTTAGCAACAGTGCCAGTCTTGGCTAATAACACTCCCAGACTAGCGAGTGTGAATTTCTTTCTGAAGTTTCTAAAATGACGCATTCCCACTTTAATGACATGCATGGGTTCATTCCATTTGTGGTCCAACCTCTTGTTGCCTTATGATCTAACAATTTCTTCTAACATAACCTGACCAGAGGAATGGAGGTTGTGCAGAGAAATAAAAATAATTGTTTTCTTTTATTTTAATTTTTTTGGGGGGACAGACGCAATTTAATTGGGCCCATTTTCAATTCCAGGTGTAGGCAGGTATAGGGGTGGTGTTTAAGGTGCTGAGTCAGACAAAGTCATTGGGTTTTTGGGGAGCAAGAGCATTTTGGGCTCAAGGAAGGTCACATTTCCGTCAGCATCCGTTCGTCCATTCACGGTTACACCATTAAACAGCAGGTTCTGTCCTAAACAGGCAGCAAGCTAGTCCTGCAACCTAGCTGGAGCTTGAATTTATTTAATTGAATTTGATATTATTAATTTATTTATTTTTAAAGCTCTGGCTGGAAAAGAGGGGGCCCTTATTAAAAATTGATCTACAAGCTGTTTGTGTTGGCACCTTGCTGAGGACCCCGTTGGGATTCAGGGGACGGAGGCACCGATGTTGATTAGCAAAGTAATGCAAGCGACAGCGCACTCCTCATCTCCCGTGACCAGAATCGATATTGCGACCACCTCCTCCCCCCCCCCTCCACTACCCCCCGCCTGACTCGGGCTTGCATTTGTCAAACAAAACAATTAAATGTGTCTGAAAGTCATTATCCACATCGCTGAGCAACAATCGCCATTCGTTGATGAGTATAAATGTGGCTATTTTTTCCCCCCACATTGTGATTTTGCAGGGTGACTCCTTGGGGTGCTTGATATTCAGTAACCACCTCCTCCCATTTTGAATATGTGAATGCAACCCATCGGCAGATGTCCAACACTTCATGTTTATTTGTGTAACCTTTAAAACGTGGAGAAGGTCAGCTGAGATGTCCTTTTGCTTCATGGCTAAAAAGGAAGTGGGTCGCAAAATGCAATATATTGTATAGCAATTCATTTGTAGGGGACTGTAGTGGAGGTGGTTTTGAGAGTGGGGATGGTGACGGCACTGGTGAAATCTGACTAGGACACAGGGTTTTACACTCCCACTCCTTGGGTAAGCACCATAGAATCTTTAATAAGTATAGAAGATCAGGCAGTTCAGTTTAATATCTCTTTCACCCAGGACTTCCTGTACACCGGCACAGCACAAAAGTATGGATTCAATCCTACAGAGGGAAGGGTGCCCCCTGCAGGCCCACTTGCACTTTTTCTAGTGCAGCAGCTAAATGCTTAGACCCATAGGTTCATTATAGCTGCTGCATAGCTTACAGCAAATACCATAGGCTTACTCTGTCTGACTCATGTGAGACCATATCACAGCGTCCTGGAGATAAAACAGTACATCATCATACCAGTGGGATCACTGTGTGTCTTCACCACCATTCCAGGCTGATTTCTCCAAGGGGCACTTGAAACCTTCCTCATATCCACAAATAGCCCACGTTAAGTTTATCCTCTGAATTTAGAAGAACGTGGATACTGTCTGAAGACTGGTTTGGTATTTAAACTCAGAATTATTTTGTTTAATAACTCAGTTTTTAAAAACACAAATAAGGACAGACAAAAAAAAATTGTGACTTTCACTGTTTTGCTATGTTAAAATGAAATACAATTTGCCTCAGTGTGACCTCATTCAATATACTGACCTTCCGGCATACGGAAGTGCATATCATGGTCACTAGAACAACTACAAAACACAGGTTCAATAAGGTGCAATACTCATTTTACAGTTATGTATAATAATAATAACACATTATTATTATTATTATTATTATTATTATTATTATTATTATTAGCACATTTGCTTCTTGTAATAATAAGCCATTATGTTACTACCACTGAATCACATTACGAATTCATTAGTAGTAACATAAATAATAATTAGTAATTAGTAGTATTATTTACTAATTATTTGGCATTTATGTATGTATGTGTGTGTGTATATGGGCGTGCGCGTGTGTGTATCACAAATTGCATATTATAAAACTTCACAAGAACACCAAAATGTAACTGTAATTGAAGTGTTCTTGAAAATGTTGATTATTTATATTTTTAATGCCCAAGTAGAGTGTTTAGCTGGACTGCCATGCAAAGTGAACTGGTTTAGTGAACTGAACTGTTAGTGTTTCCATGACTTTCTCTCCTGGAATAATTTTGTTTTGATGTTTTGTGTTTGTCAAACGTATCACTCCATTTTAAATTATGTTAACAAATAAAATATATATGAATTAGTTTTTCCCCATTACTATGCAAGATACTTTTAATTAATTATTTAAAGGTTGTGAACATACAGTTAAAGTCTAACTGTAGTAATAAAGTAGCTCACCTGAGTACTTCACCCATAGAACCTATATAAAGTTCTTTACATTTATGAAAAAATATAAAGTTGTAATGTTGAAAATATACACTAGAACCTCATAGATATGGTCCTCAGCATTACAGACTGAACAGTCAACTAAACTGATATGAAAGGAGAAGCAGCATATGCAACCATGCCTTATAAATCAGGGGTGAAAAAATAAATGCATTAAATGAATATCAGTTATTACCAAATTCATGTCAGTCAGCTTGCAAATTTAATATTATGAAACACATTACAAAACTGACAAACTGAAATGCTTTTTTTCACCTTTTTAGAAATCATTTCAGGTCCAAGATGAGGCAGGGTAACTGTAATCAACTGATTTAATTACTTTTATTAAGTGCAGTCTGAACTGTGGAGAGTAATAAAAAATAGTAGCTCACACTGTAGATCACCAAGACAGGGGTTGAAGACCACTGCTAAATGACACTCACTAATATTACAATTTACTGCATGCAGGATGGATTTTTATTTGTATATATTACAGGTATATGGCTTATATTCTGTGGCAAATGTTAATACTGGCACATAATGGAGTGATACCTTTGGGACAATACAAATACAAAGCAACAACAAAAACAATGAACTAAATAAAATGCCAAATAAAATAATGCCAAACTAAAAACTCTCCCTAGGATTTAAAGAAAATACAAGCCTCTGTCATTGTCTTTTGGGTGTGTTGACTGTGCTCCTCATATTTACAATTACAATATTGGCTTTTTGTGGGTAAAAAGAGTTACAAAATCTCCATTTAAAATGGTTAGCAAATCACCAATAGAGCAATGGATAGGTAAATCTGCAGTACAATCAAATCATGCATAGCTGTTAAAATGTGCGCTGTAAGACCAATAAAACATTTTTTAAATGGTGATTAATGGTTCTTTTTTTCTACTTGAAACATTCATTGAGGTGTAGTCTGAAAAGCTGGGATTTCACACTTGCAAAAACATCCAGTGAATCTGCCTTTGTGACTGACCAGGGAAGGTCACTCCACCATCAGGGGACAAGGGGAGAGAAAAGCCAGGGCCGCAAGCAGCAGCTGCTGGGAGCCCAAAGAAAAGGAACAGCCAGCTGGCAAGAGCAGGCCAAGCAGAGAGGTCTGGTTGGAACAACTGTAATCACTGTCTGAAGGTTGCAGGAGGCAGTACCTCTCAGCCTGGGATGTCAGTGTAAATGAGTCAATCAAAGATTATATATGACCTGACGCGTGTGACATGATAACTGTGAAGTGATTTTATAAAGGTTTACGTGTGTCAGATCAAGGTTCTAACCTTACAGCTCACAGCAAAGTGCTGGTATGAAATATATCAGACCCCATTGACAGATTTTACACAAAGGGTTCTCTGTTGAGTTACATTAGGGAAAGCAGAGTACTGGCCTGGGGTAGTGAGGTGAGGTGACAGGACTCACACTGGCAGAGCTGACTAGCAACCTGCTGGCAGGCCGCTGGAGGTCACACCTCGTTCTCCCTCTGTCTCTCTGTCTGTCTCTCTCTCTCTATTCAATTCTATTTCAAAATACATATTTCCAAAGTGTAGTGATAACAGCAATCAATCATAGTGACAATAAAAAACAGCAACAACTATAACAGCATAAATGACTGTAATATAACAGTTATCAACTATTAAATATTCAATTCAATTTATTAAAAATAAATTGATAATATACAGTGATAGCAATATTTAGTGATTCATTATTGTTCAATGTTTACTCACTGTCCCTCAGGTTGACAGGCTGAAAAACATTGAGTTCCAAGTGAGGCTGTTGGTCCTTCCCCTAAAAGGACTCACAGCTTTTGTTAATTTACCCGGGAGGGAAATTTTTTCTTTTTTGGAATTTTGATATCTTATTAAAATATGTTTTTGTTATGTTTGAATATTTTTTCGCAATACAGAAGAAAGTGCATCTCTGTCTCTACCTCTCCTGACTTGCAGTGACCACATTAGTATTCCTCTTCGGGTAACCATGCTTTTTGCTAAGGTGTGGTCACTGAGCCGACACTTTGTCAGGATTTGTCTCTGCTTTGTATCTCTGACAGTGAACAGATACTCTGCCAAATTGTATTTTCGTTTTAGGGCCAAATAGCAATTAAGTTTGTTTTGTGTTTTGGTTTTATTATTCCAATTTTCCTGAGTGACATCTTTTGTTTAATTATTTGGTTTAGTCTAATTTCTGATTGTAAAGCAGCGCTGGTCTGAGTGTGATCAGTATTAGATATTGGTTGGTTAGTGAGCCTCATGACCAACTGGCCGAGGAGACTCTTTTTGGGGTTCAGATCTTGGGTTTTCAGTGCTTGAAATTGCAGTGTGCCTTTGGGACATGATGTGAGCTGACTCCAAAATTTAAGTGCTCTTATTGTAATGTTTATTATCAATGGGTATTAGCACAATTCTGCCCAGCATGCATTGGTGTGTGTTTTTGTTAGGATGTTTAGAGGTGTGCAAGTGTGCAAAATTCTACATGCAAGCCGTCTATAGGATATAGTTTCTCCCATCTAGTGTAGTTGTAATGACTGTGCAAACCCTATATTTCAATTCCATATTAGGCAATTGGTTGTATTACTCTATCAAACAGTTGCCTAATTATGCCTCATTCTGTTTTAAGTTTACTGTCAGGGCCTTGTTCAGACAATATTGCTCTAGTAGATCCAGATGTTGCTCTAGCCCAGGGGTGGCCAACCCAGGTCCTGGAGAGCCGCAGGGTCTGCTGGCTTTTGTTTTTACTCGGCACTTAATTGATCAATTAAAGCAGTTGATTACATAGTTAACTCACCTCACCTGATTTATTTTGTGTAAGTGGTTGTTGTATTTAAGGTCAAAACAAAAACCCGCAGACCCTGCGGCTCCCCAGGACCGGAGTTGGCCACCCCTGCTCTAGCCCTTGTCTGTGGGTGACATCAGCACCAGGTCATCTGCATAGAGCAAGAATTTAACTTCCTTGTTATTTAGGGTTTGGCCAGTGGTTGCAGATGGTTACAACAGCATCGCTCACTCATTAATATACAGTTGATATTAAAGAGAGTTGGCAACAAACTGCAGCTCTGAAAAACACCTGAGTGAAAAATTTGTTCTTTTATTGCCAGTTTTTTTCTCCACACTTATTATTGACACAAATTGGTTTGATTATGTCATAAACTTTACCCCCAAAACAAGTTTGGAGAATTTTATGATATAATGTCTTGCCAAATAGAATCAAAATCCTTTTTTAATCAATAAAATTTTACTTTAGCTTTTTTGGTGTACATGTTGTGTACAGTTTTAAACATGATAAATTATGCGATGGGTTCATAGAAAGCCAATTTATTTTTTGGTCACCTTTTCTGAAGATTTCATCTTATTTATCTGGTGATCTTGACATAACGGAAGTTTATTTTCTCATGATCATGACTTATTTATATTGTGATCTCAACATAACTAAAGTTGTTTTGTCATGATCACGAGATAACATCTGCAGTCTGAATGCTGCAGTCATTGTGTGTGACAGACTGAGGGTAGCATGTTTCCATGGATGAGCGGGACCAGGACTGACTCCGGTAGAAACCAGGTACTGACTTTCATTACATTACATTACATTACAGGCATTTAGCAGACGCTCTTATCCAGAGCGACTTACACAACTTTTTACATAGCACTTTACATTGTATCCATTTATACAGCTGGATATATACTGAAGCAATGCAGGTTAAGTACCTTGCTCAAGGGTACAACGGCAGTGTCCTTACCCGGGAATCGAACCTACGACCTTTCGGTTACAAGCGCAGTTCCTTACCCACTGTGCCACACTCCGTCCTACACTTTCAGGAAGAAACTTGGAAGGTGACTATAACTGATAAACCTAACATGATTTATACGCTACCTGATTCAGTCCCTGCTCAAGTAAAATTGAATGCGTTCATTCTTCTTAGGACAACTGGGGGGGGGGGGGGGGGGGGTAAACTGCTTTGGAGAAATTTAACTCGTCGCTACACAAAACACTGCACAAAACAATTATTGGCAGTCATTTCGGTATCACCCCCCTCTGATGATGTCACCCGGTGCGGTCTGCACCCCCCGCACCCCCCTAGTGATGCCTCTGCATCCACCATTAAGAGAATCCTCAATCACCATGGACTGAAAAGCTGTCATGCAAGGAAGAAACTCCTACTTCAAGACCTGCATAAAAAAGCCAGAATGAATTTTGCAGGTGATCATCATGACAAAGACCTAGCCTTTTGGCGGAGTGTTCTCTGGTCAGATGAAACGAAAAATTTAACTGTTTGACCATAATGATCAGCACTATGTATGAAGGAAAAAGGGTGAGGCTTTTGATTCCATAGAACACAATCCCAACTGTGAAGCATGGGGATGGCAGTATCATGTTTTGGGGGTGTTTTGCTGGAAAAGGGACTGGTGCACTTCAGAAAATAGATGGCATCATGAGGATGGAGGATTATCTAGAACTGAAGCAAAACCTCAAGACATCAGCTAGAAAGTTAAAACTTGGTCGCAAGTGGGTCTTTCAGCAGGACAATGATCCTAAGCATACCTCCAAAGTTGTAACAAAATGGCTTAAAGACAACAAAGTGAAAGTATTTGAGTGGCCATCACAAAGCCCTGACCTGAATCCCATAGAAAGTTTGTGGACTGAACAGAAAAAGCGTGTCCAAGCAAGGAGGCCCACAAACTCTTAGCTATTATTTTGAAATGGCCTCTCGTGGAAATAAAGTAGATACCCCAATTTACTTAACACAGGAAATGTATGGTAACATGAAATGTGTCGAGTTGTGAAAAACTGAGTTTGAATGTCTTTAGCTTAGGTGTATGTACACTTTTGGCCTCAACTGTATGTTCTTGACTGAGCTTGCTTGGTACAGTTAAATCAGTCTGATTGCAAAAGTGCGAGCCCCGCACATCTGGCACTCCAAGTGGGCTCACTCAAGCCTCAAAGTAGACCGATCTGAGACTATCTCAATAGTATCTGAGATAGGTCTGCTGTAAAAGCAGTAACTTAATCTATAGATTCATGAAGTAATGCTGTGCTGTCCCGAGTTGATCACACACAATCACTGTGCATTCAAATTGCAGAGGTTATCTCGTAATGACAAGATAACAACTTTTATTATTATGATCTCAAGATAAAGAAATAAAAAAAAAAGTATATTTCATGGCCTCTACGAACTTCCATAGGTCATGCTTTTCCAGGTTTTAGTTTTTAAGCGTCTTCTAATTCTTTCATTGTAATTTGGTAATCAAGGCAGTTCACAGCTTGTATTTGTTTTTGTTCATAATTTAGACTATTAGGTGAAGTTTTCTCATAGTTTTGAAAATTTTTTCCAAATGTTGTAATATTTTTTTGTTTTTGGTAGCTTGAACCTTTCCCAGAACTGATTTTGGTCAATGGTTCCTAAATTTCTTGCAGTTTTTTCATTATAATGTTTTTGTTTCTTTATTTTAGGCTTTGTTTGTATTTTCTTAGTGTTGCAAATTAATTTTGTTGCAGTTCTGTGGTTGATGGTGTTTTTTATTGGATAGGTGTCTTAATTCTTTCCTGATACTTCTGTGGTTCTCATCAAACCACTCTTCTTTATTCAGTCTCTGTTTAGATGCAGAGCTGTTTTTAATAACACCTGCTTTATTGGCTGATTTATGATATTAATTTTTGTTACAGACATATTTACACATAATTGGTTTGGTTGCAACTCTGTTGAGAGAAAGGTGTTAATAAGGTTAGTAATTTCAAGTGAACTGATTACATTTTTAATTTTGACTTTACTGTCAGGAGGCCATCTAGTATATTACCTGTTTCACCTGTATAGTTTCCAGGCCAGTTATTGTCTGTTCTACAATGCTTTTTATATAGTACATGCATTTTTCAAACAATGTTCTGTTAGTGGTGTCTGTGGTCTAACAGTGAATGCACTAATATAAGAGGGGTCCATGTCAGAAATCTCATAGTCAATGATACTAGTTCCAAGAGCAGAACAATATGTGAACCACCCTATAAAGTGGCCCCTTTGATCCTACCATTAAGCATGTACAGACCTAGTGAGAGCCAGAGATGCACAAATAATTTCCCATTTGTGTTGACAATAGGGTCAGGATTATTTCTTTGAGTAAGAGTTGGGGTGAAGTATAGAGAGGACTGTCTGAAGATATGACTATTGCCAGTGGCTATTACTATGTCAGGATCAGATTCTGTTGTGGCTTCAAATCTCCAGTCAGCAGGACATTACCCTGGGCCAGGTAATGTGATATTTTCAAAAAAGTTTTCATTAAAATAAGGTGACTCCAGAGAGGGAGCATAGGCTGCACATATTTCATTATCACATTTGATAATATCTTTCATTTAAGCCAGGTGTGTGTTGTTGCCTTTTTAATTAGATCTAATTGTGTTGACAAGTTATCTCCATACCATATGATAGTCTAATCTCTGCCGTGTCTTATGTTTTTCTGCTTCAGGGATGTCAGTAAGATTTTCTCATAGCCTGGGGGACAGTGAGTATCAGTATCATCGACACCATGTCTCTTACAATATTACAATATCTTGACCTGAAATGAATTCTGGGTTTGTGCTCTTTCTTCCAAAAGCTGAGGAGTACAAACGTGAAAGTTCCATGGACTATTTGAAATTTCATTAATAATTTATTATATTGATTTCTGTACAGTGACAAGCAGGCCAGTCTGATCAAATTTGCATTCAGTATTTTCAAGCAACATAACTAGGAAAAAAAAAAAAATGTTCTTTTCAACCAAGAATCAGATGAGCTGTAGCAACTGTATCACCTTTTCCATGTGGTTTGACACCCTGTGCATAGGTAGACTGCATTTCAGGGGGTAACATGGTTTACCAAACTGTGTTCCTGTGCAGGGCTTATATCCGCTGGACTTGGCTCAGATGGGCTGGGTTTCGCCACGCTGGGCTCTGCTTGGCTGGGTTATGCTGGGCTGGGCTCTGTTGGGCTGAATTTTACTGGGCTGGGCTCTGCTAAGTTTCACTGAGCTGGACTCTGCTGGGCTGGGTTTCACTGGGCAAGACTCTGTTGGGCTGGGTTTCACTGGGCAAGACTCTGCTTGGCTGGATTTCACTGGGCTGGGCTCTGCTAGGTCTGGTTCCACTGGGCTGGATTTCACTGGGCTGAGCTCTGCTGGGCTGGACATTGCTGGGCTGGGCTGGGTAGGGCTGGACTCTGCTGGGCTGGGTCTCCCAGGGCTGGACTCTGCTGGGCTGGGCTCTGCTGGGTTTCACTGGCCTGGACTCTGCTGGGCTGGGCTCTGCTGGGTTTCAATGGCATGGACTCTGCTGGGCTGGGCTCTGCTGGGTTTCACTGGCCTGGACTCTGCTGGGCTGGGCTCTGCTGGGTTTCACTGGCCTGGACTCTGCTGGGCTGGGCTCTGCTGGGTTTCACTGGCCTGGACTCTGCTGGGCTGGGCTCTGCTGGGTTTCACTGGCCTGGACTCTGCTGGGCTGGGCTCTGCTGGGTTTCACTGGCCTGGACTCTGCTGGGCTGGGCTCTGCTGGGTTTCAATGGTCTGGACTCTGCTGGGCTGGGCTCTGCTGGGTTTCAATGGCCTGGACTCTGCTGGGCTGGGCTCTGCTGGGTTTCACTGGCCTGGACTCTGCTGGGCTGGGCTCTGCTGGGTTTCACTGGCCTGGACTCTGCTGGGCTGGGCTCTGCGGGGCTGGGTTTCACTGGACTGGGCTCTGCTGGGCTGGACTCTGCTGACCTGGATTTCCCTGGGCTGGATACTGCTGGGCTGGGTACTGCTGGGCAGGGTTTCACTGGGCTGGGCTCTGCTAGGTTGGGTTTCAGTAAGTGACGCCGGTTTTAAACGCTCATTTGAGAGGGTCTCGAGGCAGAGAACGCATTTGGGGCACTCATAGTAGAAAGGACAATCGAAAAATTTCTGGAAATTAACATAAGTATTATGATTAAAATATCAGTTTAGCCTTAAATTAACGTATTGTGAACAGCGATCGTACATATATGGAATATTAATGTGATATATTGGCTGTTTTTGTGGCCTTTTAGCTCGCACTTTCCCAAAATTCCATCAATGATGCGATCGGGACTCTAACAGCACCGAAAAGCGATAGATTTCAGTGAACATTCGACTGTTCACATTTATGGGGTTCTGATCCATTGACGACAGGGTGTGCTGACTATAATCAAATGTTTTTCACATTTACAGTTCGATTGAGCAAGTACCATTCAAAGTACATTTTTATGGGTTAGTGCTGTCAGATTGTGCTAGTTACTTCACATTAACCGTGTACAGTGATCAATAAAGGCTAACAGCACAATACCACTTAATTCTTGTCACTTCTATCACCACTGTAATGACCTAAAATAAGGCGACAAACTACCTTTTCTGTGAGAAATGTATTGTCGAGCTCACGCGCATACACTGCTGGCGACATTCTAAATCTCCGTTTTGCCCTCTCTACGCATAGCCATTCTTACGTGCGGCGGTAAATCCATACTTTATGTATGCTGCCTCATACTTGCAAGTTCTATTTGGCCAGGAGTTTTTTGCAGCTGGGCTTTTGTCAGCTGGGCTGTTGGTCTGCTCGTCAGGTCTTTTCCTTTTCAAAAACGTGTCCATTTTTGTGAGTTAGCACTATCTAGCTGGATGCTGGCAAGCTAGTTAGCTAAATTTCAGGAGTAGAGCAGCTTCCTGGCAGGCGCAGACCGTCACCAGGTCAACACTGACAGTATGTGATGAATGATGTTTTGACTGGCAGGCAATTAGAAAGATGGGCATTACAAATAAGATTTCAATATGTTATATATTATTATAAATTATATTTTATAATGATACACATAATAATAATAATTAAAGTTTATTTTTAATTTTTTTTTTTTTTTTTAGCATTTTCCGTCATCTTCCCTCCAATTTTCTGAGGCCCTCCTGGCGGCCCCCACTTTGAAAACCACTGGTCTAGGCATTTGACATTAGAGTCAATAAGCATGACAGTTTTAGGGGGCTGATGACAATGTGTTGTCATCTATTCCTCTGTAGCTGGCTGTGTATTGGCCAGGAGAGGCGCCGTGTGAGAGGCTGGAGGAGCAGTGGTGTCCTGTGGACGGATGTGGGGGCAGTGGTCCACCTTAGTGTCCAGGCTGGTCTGTGGCTCTGCCTGGCTGTTGGTCACGGTCTGTGTCTGTGATCTGGCTGTGAGGGGGATGCTTCACCGCTGTCATACTAAGCAGAGTGCGTCCCTCTGCTCACTCACTTTTTGTCCTAACTGTCCTAACTGTCCAATTGTAGTCTATGTTTCCCCTCTAATCAGTCTCATGTCTCTCCACTGTTGAATAGTGTCCATTTCTGGGATTTTGTTGTTGTTTCCAATGAGCCAGTATTTACAGTCTTTTAAAGTCTTTTTCAAACTCCTCTAGTGTGGTTTCTGATCTCTGAATCATTACAGTGCTGGAATTATGGAAATTTATGCTAAATATAGGCACGGCGTCCATATTTAGATGCTGAATTGATTTGTTTCCAGTCATTTTCTTCATTTGACTGCATTCTTCATGGAGGGCAGAATGCCAGGCCTATACAACTATATATAATATAAAAAATGCCGGTGTAAGTGCACCATCAGCCCCCAACGGTGCAGGGTGGAGCCGGTGGTGCAGTTACACTGGTTGCTGCACTCTCTTGTAATTACATATACAGAACTGAAGGACCAAATTTACTAATGTGAACTAGCTGAAAAGTTTTTCATTGATTTACAGATATTTTCCAAGATGTTTGCTCAATGTCCCTTTTCCTGTCCCTGTCATTTTGGTTTCATTCCTGTCCTTCCAGTTTATTGCTTTTGATGTTAATAGCAGGGAAGCTACTTGGTTAGTGCATTCTGCTTTCTATTTTCTCATCAATTTGCCATTTTTATTTTTTTGGTACATCTAAGTGCATTTGAAAATTTCTTACTTTCTTCCTGCTGTATATATCTTTAATATAATCTTATACATGTAACTGTACTGATCTATAAGTAATACAATTATTGATTGGGGTAAGCGCTCATAATTTAGCTGTTTCTCAGTGTGACCTATTCTAATTCCTATGGATCATAGAATTTGGATGTAAATACCCTGTACGCCTTACAGTCTGCATTTTAATCTTATTTGTTTCATTTCAAATACAATCCACTAGATTATAAAGCCAAAACAACAAAAATGGTGTCACAGCCAGGTGCTTACAGACACATGCATGTATGTGTGTGTTTTTCGAGAGCCTCTGTATCTTTTTTTGTAGTACGGTCCCCAGAAGTGTGGTCTAACAAAGCTGTTTGGCTATATATCTCAGCATCCTGTTGGCCTTTTTACTGCTACAGCACAATGCTTAGAGCCTGAAAGGCTTAAATTATTATATTTATATCAATTATTATATCAATTATTACTCTCAAATTGGGCACATTCCTATTTTGTTTCTCCCATAAAGTATTCCCATGTTTTCATATCCCACATGTAGAACTTTACATTTAGCTATATTGAATTTGATTTAACGTGTGGAATCTGTTGAAAACTTTGTGAATTACTTTGGCAGATTCCAAACTGTGGACCGACCAGTTTTTTATCATCTACGATTTAACTAATGTAGTACTTGAAATGTCCATGTCAAGGTCATTATATAAATGTGGAAAAGCAGTGGTCCCAGGACTAATCCTTGTGGGACTACACTTCCAACAGTACCCTGCTCAGATAAGATCCCTCCTACTACAATTTCCGTTCTGCCCTTTAACCAGTCCCGAACCCACTGCCTCCTTTTTTTTCCTGTCTTTATTTTCATAATGGGACTCTTATGTGGTAACTTATCAACTTCTTTTTGCTTCCTCAAAGTCACCTTTCTCAATGGCCAGGCTATGCTCCGTGTACCTGTAGTTTATCAAGGTGGTCACAGCTTTTTATCAGTCACCATTGTCACATAATCGGCCAGAGTGTGCTGTCTTTATAGAACCAAATAGCTCTGTAATTTTCTTTGTGTTTGTGTCCCAATAGGTTGACTAATTGATTTTGTATCAATCTACTGGCCCAAAGGCTGTGGGTTGTTAGTTTTGGTGAGTGAACTAAGCATTGGGGCCAGCTATTAGAGGGATATACTTTTCTTTAGTCATCTCTTGGCATTTCAGAGCTTTGTAATGGTATGAAAGGGGGTCACTATTTTTATAATATTTCTAAAATTTTATTCCCCTCTTTTGAGTTTTGATTAAAAATGGGTTGTGCCCTAATTCTGCCCTGCATGCATTGTTTGCTTTTTGTAGATGGTGTTCTTACAGAACTCTGCATGCTGGGTTTGAATTGGAATTTTTCCATTTAGTAAAATATTAATTTGTAAGTGGACCCCACACTTTGCAACCATATAGGGAAATTGGTTCAAATACTGATTCAAATAATTGATGCCAAATTCTAATTGGAATTTCCATGTGAATGTGTTGCTTCGTGGCATAAAAAGCACTGCATGCTTTCTCTTCAGGTTCATTCACTGCAGGACTGACATTTCCTGTGGAACTAATTTTCAAATTCAAGTAATTGCATTATGTGCAGGATGTGTCCCTATTGTAAAATTTGATGTTATTCCCCATGATTTGGATTTTTTTTTTGAAAGATCATGCGGAAGATCATGTTTTCTTGTTTACTACCAGGGCCCAGGTCTGTCAGTGCTGTTCTAGTAGATTCAATTTTTGAATGTATTCCTAGGATAATGGGTGATAGTAGAGCTAGGTCGTCTGCACAGAGCAGGAATTTAATTTCTGTGTCATAAAGATTAAGACCAGGTGCTGCAGATTGCTCCGACTTAGTGGCCAGTTCATTAACGTGTATTTTAAATAGAGTTGGGCTTAAGTTGCATCCTTGGCACATCCCTGTGTCTCTGGGTGAATACATTTGCTCTTTTGTTGCCAATTTTGATGCCACATTGTCTGTATACTTTGATGTAATTATGTCATGTGTTTTCCCACACTACATTCGGTTACTTTGTAGAAAAGACCTTTGTGACAAATATAAGCAAATGGTTATCAATAAACAGGCCTATTTTTTTTCATTTTTTTGGGTAACATTTACAGTATGACAATTAGGGTGTGCCAGGTGTAAATGTGGTGAGTTGCGCAGAATTTCAGAAGAAATTCAATTTAACTATTGAAGATTTAAGATACCATCAGGTTTAATTTATTAGGTTTGAGACTACCCAGTAATGGGAGAATCAGACTGATTTTGATTATCTTTTATAGCCAATTCTAAATTATTTATTTTGTCTTGGGTATGGATTTTGTTCAACGTTTTGTCCAAGTTTTTATTTGGCCGGATTGTTTTTGTCTGATTAGGCAAATGTGATTTCAGTGCTAGTTTATACTTGGCAGGATTGTTTGTTTGCTGAACAGGTTACTCTACAGGGTTGGAGTCCTGATCTATGTGGTCACTTCTGGCACTACAATTTTTACTTGACTCTAGTGTGTTTCTTTTGCACCTCTGCACCTTGAACTAATGCACTTGTTGTACGTCGCTCTGGATAAGAGCGTCTGCTAAATGCCTGTAATGTAATGTAATGTAATTAATTATGTCTAATGGTATTGTTTTGTACAATTTAAAAAAAAAAAAGTTAATATATGTCTCCATTTTGAGATGAACGAATGTATCCTCTGATGCATAACACTAGAATTGAGACAGGATTTAAAGTATATCCCTACTAGTCACTTCTCAGCTATTTTCAGGTATAATATGAAATTATATTTGTTTTATTTAAAAGACGCAAGACTTCTATTGAAGTCATCAGTCAGCAGTTAGTATAAAAGACACAGCTCTGAATTCCAGCTATTTAAACAAGTGTTCTGCGTAAGCGTTCAGCAGCTGTATAGGGTATATAATGAATTGTGAATACAGCTTTACTTTCAGACACTCTGTGGCCTTCTCCCATCACAAGTTTATCTATGTCTATTCCATGTGATTTTATTATAGGCCTACCTCATAAATTATTTTTTATGTGATATCACTCCAAATTTTGTCCTTGTGTGTGCTGCATTCCAGTGCTGTAACACATAATTGTGAAACTGTACCTTGCTGGCCATTACCTATTTCTTGATCTGTAAATTTAGGTTTTCTTTTTTTGTGGTTCCCTGACTACTTGTGTCTGGTTGCCCCATACCCATTTCTTAGCACCTTATAATCTCGCCTTGTAAGCATGCCATATTGTTTCTAACCATTTTTATGGGCATATGCTACCACAGAATTGTGAATGGGGCATGTAATTTATTTGATTGTGTAAATAAAACTAGTCTTGGTAGATCAGTCATTAATGTGCCTGTATCTGTCACAGTGCCATAGATCCGGTCCTTGGTGTTTTGGTTTGGTTTTTATTTTTATTTTTTCCAGTTTTTCCAAATGCATAATTAGTATGTTGCACGGCTCGATTGACTCCTTCACTGTGAATGCATGCAGTATCCAGAAAGCTGTCTAATCGTATTTGAATGCTTTGACTGTTGAGAGCTTTCTGGAATTCTGTGTTGTTTTTGGCCCGTCTGTATGCTCTGGTAAGACTGAACAGCTTACTTGGCTTTGTGTGTCGTAGTGTTATTTTCTGTCTCTTTGAGAAAGAGTGATTCGGCTGTGATCTGACAGGGGTTAATAATGCTTTTACAGTAAATGCTCTGAAAGAAAAGGGGTCTAGATCTCTGCTCATGTAAACAACTGTGCTGCTGCTAAGAGGAGAGCAATCTGTGTTTCTTACCAGTGTCCCCTTGTAACCTGCCATTGATGATGTACAGACAAAAGAGCAGCAGGAGATGCTTCCCGTTCTTGTTCACCTGTGGCTCAGGGTTTCTAGGGAAGTTCGCAATATTTTTTATATAACTATTACCCATTATATGAATATTACTTGTTTCAGATTTGAAATCAGGTAGGGAGTCTGTTCGGGCATTCAAATCTCCACAGATCAGCACATTCCCCTGAGCTTGCGTATCTCATTTTGGAGGTTCAGAAAGATATCCTTATCATAGCGTGGGGATTCACTTGGGGGAATGCAGATTGCAAATAGGAATATGACTTTGTTTTGTTTGTTTTCTCTTTCTTAATATCAAGCCAGATGTATGTTTTTTAATTGTTGTTGTAAAATTAGTGAGATCTGACTTGTACTAAATTACGACTCTTCCTGAATCTCTTCCGTGTTTAATTTTTGGGTTTGGTGAATGTTATTATGATATCTTTGTATTCTGGGGGACAGTGCGTGATGGAATCTGATTTACAAGTCTCCTGGAGGAAAATTATGTCAATATTTTTCATGTTTTAAATTTTTTTTTATTACTCCACAGTCTTGCTTTTACATCCAAATAAGGATGAGTTAATGCCCCGGATGTTCCACAGTGTAATACATAGGGTATTCAGGAGTTTAGCAAAAATTTAGGAATTTGACAAAATGAACAATTATTTAAACACATTTGAACAGCTAAGTATCATTTGACAGGAGATTACTGGATTAAATAAATTGACTATTTTAAGCTGTAGTGGGTAGTTTATAGAAAACTGTGTCCAATCACTACACTCAGCCCATCAGTCTGGTCCATACAAGGCTGAGCAGATGCCTGATCTCTCCTCATTCTCAAAAGCAGTTCAAATGCTTTTTCTATGTTTGGGCACCAAATTTATGGTTAGGGAAGAGCTGCTGTTCATTTAAAAATTTCACATTTGAATCCATATGACAATGTCTGCACCGCTGCAGTTTGTTTTGTTCTTTGGCCTGCTGGTAATAGCCTCTGTGGACGCTTTGGGTGGTTTTGGTGTGTCTTCCTTAGCGGTGTGTGCTTCAGTGGCAGAGGGGTCGGATGTAATGTCGCCCTCTCTGTACTGAACTGTGGGGTGGGTGGGAGCACCTGCTGATGGTCTGGTCTCAGTGAGAGTGGGAGTTGAGAGCTGTGAGTCGAGAGTCTGGGCCTTAGGGGCTTCTGAGCCTCTGTAGCTGCTCCCTCAGGCTATGCACAGCCTGGTTTTTGAGGCGTAGCTCCTCTCTCACTGTTCCCAGCTCCCTCTTCAGAGCCTCTCTGTCCCACTGCAGCTTCACTTAGCTCCAGCATGGAGGCTTTTACCTCATTCTTTATTTGGCTGAACTGATCTCTCTGGTGCTGTGAGGGTTCGCTGGCTGCTTGATGGGACAGCACCAGATCCTTCAACTCTCTCTCTTCTGCCTTTCTCTTTTCCCCTCTCTTCTGTCTATTTTTATGTATCTCTCTTCCTCTGCCTGTTTTTTTAACTTTCTTTTTAGGTATTAGTTCCTCTCTCTTTCCTTCCTTTTCTCTCACTCATTCCGCTGTCCTCCTTGTCCTCACTCAGCAGGGTTTTGCTCATTCACGTGTTCGCAGGCACATGGATTATGGCTGAAATGTGGTGTCTATTAAACACAGAGAGTCCTTTAATGGCTCTTAATAAATGAGGGATGAACAGGAGCGTTGATGGATACAGGGTTCACAGTTTGCGGCTTTAGGGCAGAGTAGCTGCTAAGTAAAAATGTGTTTTAGCATTAGTCCTCCCTCGCTTTCAGGGCAAGACTTAATGGACCTTTTCAGTCACTGGAGTGAGAGAAAACAAAGAAATTTTGCCAAGAAAACACAATTCAGACAACACGTCAAACCATTATATGCATTTCAATAGGTCTCTCAATCTCTCCGGTGAGCAATACTGCATTTGTGTTTTGGTACATAATGAAAAGGGGAAAAAAACAGCCTCTTAAAACCTCAGAGGGAAAGAAAGGCGAGTGTGCGATGCTGTTATAAGATTCCCCGTTCAGAATAGTCTCTTGGCAACAGCCGCAGTCTCAAAGTTAAAAGACTCAATCTGCAGGAAATCGGCAACAGCCTTTGCAGCGGTGAGCGGGGCAGTGTGGCCAGAAAGAACTGCAGCATGGACACATGCTCCCTGCATTTAGACCATCAATGATGGATTGGTGTTCTACCATTGATAAATGATTGCGCTCCGG
Source organism: Anguilla rostrata (assembly GCF_018555375.3). Taxonomy (NCBI): domain Eukaryota; kingdom Metazoa; phylum Chordata; class Actinopteri; order Anguilliformes; family Anguillidae; genus Anguilla; species Anguilla rostrata. Next base: position 36,837,756 of record NC_057936.1, read on the forward strand.
CTGCTTGTATAATTGTCATTAAAAATGGGTAGAATGAGAGCCTGACTGATGAATAGGAAGCGAGTGGTGCCAGACAGTTATGGATCTGGGTCTTTCCAATTGCCAAAGTAATGGAGTGGCCTCCCGTACAATTCAGCAAACCAACCATTTTATGAGGCCTACCTCTGTCTACTGTCTGAACTCCACAGCCTTCACCAGCTAAATACAGTAACTTTTCCTGTCCAATCCCATGCCTTATTCCCAGTTGTCCATCATGCATGTGCTCAGAAGGTGTGCAGCCAGCAAGAACACTGGGGAAACAGCCAGATGTAGACCTTTCATTGTCTTTTTCAGACTAATTTAAATTTTCTTTTTACTTTTGAGATACTCGCTTTTTTAATTTGTGTTCTTGGCTCAGAGAGAATGCTTTCTGGAGCTTATTTAAGTATGGATCACATTAGCAGTCCCATTTCAATAGGACTCATTTTTATAGTGGCAGAAACTGTGTCTCCAAATTGCATCGTCTGCTTCATAAAATATGTATGCCTGTACAGGGATGTGAAATGCTAATAACTTTAGGTGGTGAATTAGATTTTTGTCGGGGAGGAGAGACAGTAGAGCGTGAGAGGGGAATGCATGAAATAATAGCCACGGTACTCATAAACAGTTTACAGAGCCAGTGAATATTAATCAGCTTGCTCCAGAAATAAATTATCTTTCTTTCCACTTACCTTCTCCTTTTTCTTTTTTTTTGGCAAAGCATTACTGAAAAAAAAAATGAAAAAAAATCTATATAAAGGTTAGTTGTTCTTTTGCTGCAACTCGCCTGAAATTTTACCTTCAGTAAACTCAAGCCATTCTGACTGCTGTGAATGCCTGCTCTTAAGTCACATGAGACTTATGTCATTAGCCCCCATCTATAGAGACATAAATGAATACAGTTGTAATAAAAATCTGGCGAACTGTAATGTAATGTTTCCTCTCACTAAATCAAGGATTTCTTAAATACAGTGTATAAGCTGGTTGTTGTATATTTTCTAACCTGTTGCCCAAAACTCTGGCATGTATAAAGGTTTAACATAAATCATCAGGACCCTTAGACCCAGCACTTTGATGCCGTGGTAACTGTAGCTGATTCCCGATTTCCTGTTTCATTGGGGCAGATGGAAATCCATCAGAACCAGGCTGATAGCCTACAGACTAAATCATAACTTGCTTCAACAAAGAGTCGTATGCATTAATTAACAAAAACCTCACTTAGAAATGAACCATATTTAAATGAAATTCAAAAATTATTGAATTAATAACTTGCATAGCTTTAATTGTGGCCATTTGTCAGCACCGATGGTGAGGCCCATCAGTATTTTATTTGAGTCTGTGTTATTACACAAAAATCTCAGGCGTCTCCCTGAGTCTATGACAGGTTCGCGTTCCATCCTGCTGAAAAGCAAATATAACTGTGCTTTGCTATCAAGCACAACTTTATGGCAAACTTTGTAGCATTCCATCATTCCTTAAGCCAGACATTAGGCACCACTGCAGCATTGATGTAGCCTTCATCAACACCAGAGCACAAACTGTATCTGTGGTCATTCAGCCATATCAATGCCACATACCTCTGCAGCAGTGTGAGATGCACGGATTGGTCTGGTCCTGACATGTCTCCATTACTTCCCAGAGATTTCTTCCCATCAGGGAGTTTTATCTCACCACCACTTGAGGGTTTTCTCCCCAATGGGAGTTTTTGTACCTCATGTGTTTGCTATCCGGGGGTTCAGGCCTGGTTTTTTCTCAGTTTTTGCTCAATTTTGTGCCCTTTTTTTCGTATAAAACATCCTGTAAAATGTCTTTGCAACAGTTTTCTGTAAAAAGTGCTATACAAATAAAATTGATTTGACTCGATTACCTTAAATCAGTATTGTGAGTGGTGGTTGTCAAAATCCTCTTAATTCAGCAATAAAAGTCAACTAAAAGGGTGGGTGTATATATGTTATTTAAATTAAAATTATTTAATACTCTATTTAATGCTGGTTATTTATTAAATTGGTTGCATTTATTAAATTGGTCACATTTGTTATTCACCAAAGCACTAAATACGGGACATACCGGCAACTCCAGTGTAATGAGTGCTTCTGGTAATGAGTTGATCCTATTTAAGTTCAATAAAAAACACTGGCCTGGTACAGTGCATGGTACAGCTACACACCAGAATGCCACAGTGTCGGGCCTGTTCTGTCCTCGGCATCTCAAAGGCCTGTCTGATATCTTGTCTCTTTGCTTCCATTTAAAGAAACAAAAAAACATTTATGCATATTTTCCTGGATGAACAGATAAAAAGAAAGTAAAAAAAACAGCAAGGATAGAAGGGGAAGGGGAGGGGGGTGAAATGATTTGTTGCCTTTCAGTCTCCGATCATAAAGCCTTATGCCTTGCCACCTTCCATGTGCCTGTGTGTTAGTCAAAATGGCAGCCATGCTGAAAGTGGATGCAAGTATTTATTTGCGTATAGGCTTGTAGTTTTTTGGCTTATTCATCAACCTCTGAATTCATTTGACAGTTTCCAGCTCTGTTCACATTTTATCTTACTGCATTTGCCCCCACATAAACCCGTAGCAGAACATAATAAACAAATCAAATTCTCTGTATCTCCTACAGCTGTTGAAAAAGCTTTCTTGCAAATTATCTCTTAAGCACTGGGATCTGTTCAAGTCTCTCCACATCAAGCTGAGCTATACAGAATCGTTTCATTTAAGCACTTTCATACATTTCATCGGATAAAATCGTAATAACAAATATAAACAATACAGCCATCCTATTCCACCAAGAAATCAAGCAGACAAGTCCAATTTAAGCATAATGATTTGTTTTTCAAATCATTTCTATGAAAAAGACGTCATATAGTAGGCTAAAAAACTTCACGTAAGTGCATTTTTATTTTCCATGCCAGCTTTTACAAATTCACTTAAATAAGTTCCTGTATACAGTTAATAGGGGGGAAAGCATTAAAATGGACATGGCTAGAGTCATAATCAAAGGATCTTGTACCTTCAAGTTTTTTTTTACCTCATTAATGACTTTGGGAAACCTTTGTGTGATGCCCCATGAGCAAGGTTCTTTGCCTCCTGACTGAGAAAGTAATGCAATACAGCACCGTTACCACCAGTGACATGAACAATAGCCTTTGAAGTCATTTAAAGACATGTATTTTGCACGCACACACCTTGCCAGCGGTATGTTTAGTAAAAGCTCATTCATTCTTTCTTCCATTTTTTATTCAGCATGAATTCTGTATGAGCGTTTGATGGCAGGTTAATTTGTTCTTGGAAGAGCTAATCTTAAACCAGTCCAGAGGCTAATTCCTTCCCTCGTGTCGCTCACGCTGTAATGGGGTAGGAAGGCGGGAGTTTCATTACGCAGGGTGCAGAGTCGATCATCATTAACGGCCCAGCTCCGCTTTTGTCCTGCCTCTATCAGTTAAAGTTAATGCCTCGGGCAGCGCTGTGGTGTCAGTGCTGCCGGGTTGTGTGCCTCTGTGTGGAATGATAGGCAGACCTCCATCCTCTTTACAGCTCAGACCCTGGTTGAACCACTGCGGAAGAGATTGAATTAACACTGGAGCAAGTGTATGAATATTGAACCCCTCTCTCTACACACACACACACACACACACATACCAACCCAAACACACCATCCTGCATACCACTGGGTGCTGTGTCCTTCACTGAATCCTAATGCTGAGATACTGCAGTATGGGTAAGACATTGATATGCATGCTGGTGTCTCACAACCTGCTGGCGATGGAACCATAGATGTATGTAGGCGGGGGGTGGGGGGAGTGGTGTGCATGCCAAGGTATATTATTAAGCAGGTGCCCAACCATCATTTCTCTACAAGATTTAAAATGAAGAGGAGACGTGCCTGGAGGTAGCTGGATCATGAGATGTATAAAACACCACACATGCACGCACACGCACACACACATTCACACACACACGCTCCCACACATGCACACACACGCTCACGCACACACATGCACTCACACACACACGCACACACTCAGGTAAAAGTAATAGGATGTTGGGACACCACATGCTTTCTAAACAGGTTGTATCCACCATGGCATGGAATCTGTAGAGGAGGACCGTGGAACCATTGTTCCATAAATAAGAAAGTCAATCACCTCATGCCTTGTTGATGGAGGTAGAAAATGTTTTATCTGGCATCATTCCAGGATATCTTATAATTATTCAACAGGCTTCAGACCTTGTGGCTTGTGATGACCATGTAGAATCGGCAGAAAGAAGTATGTTCTTTTTTTTTACATAATAAAATGTTTTGGATGACAAAAACATATTTCATTGAAGATTTTTTCAAAATGATTATATTTTTTTATCAAATGTCTCTTGAGTAGGTTTCAGCATAGTATGATGTATGGTTCTTGAGTAAGAGTACGGGTTGAGTCTTAGGAGGGTATGGTATAATATCATTGCTATGCTCCTCAAACCATTGAGTGAGCATTTGTGTTCTGTGGATTGGGGAAGACTTCCATCCTGGCAGAAAAGATATTCTGCAACATGGGATGTAAGTTAGAGCTAGAGTTAGCAACTAAGAATCATTAAGCAGTGATAAGCACTGTTCTTGGTCTTTTAAAGAGGGAACATGCACCCCACGCCATTATGGAGCTGCCGGAATCCATCACTGCTGGAGCCAAGCATTCTGACCTGAAAACGTATTTATGTGTGCACCATCCATTCATTTGTTGGTAACAAGGAGAATGATGACCCATCTGACCCCTTTCTCCACTGCTCAGTAGTCCATTTTCCATGTTCTACATGCCACTGTGCTTGCAAACATACACTAGCAGGTGTAATGCATGGCTTGTGCACTGCAACCTTTCTATTTAATGTAAATAAGGCCATTCTATATTGAAGGGAAGAGCCGGTTTAATTATGTGTAATGTAAACAATGAATCAATGATAAACTCTCTGGTCATAATTCACTGTATACTTTTGAATTACGCTTCAGTCAATAGCATAGGTCTACTATTTTCACTGCATACAGTAAGACTTTTGTATACTTCAGATTACGTTACCTTTTGTGATAGTGTAGCCTTGCTACAGTATACACAGGTTAAAAGTGTGTGGTTTTTCATGTTGTGTTGAAGAACCATTTCTGCTGTTGATCTTTGAGTCTGACTAGCCAGCAAATAAACAGTGTTCTGAGTGTTTCTGCAGAAATACTGTATACTGCAGTGTTTTGGGTGTTTCTGTGCCTGAGTATTTGTTTCCTGAGTTTGCTGATACTGCACGTATTGAGCCTCTTTCCACAAATCTGCCTGCATGTCCGCAGTCTCACAGGACCATAGACAATTCTTGCTTCACAAGCACAGCTCAGACATCACAGAATAATTTGTAAAACAATAACTTTTCCTTAAGATGTCTTGTCAGTTTTTGGGGTTGAGTCCAGCGGTATGTAAAATTGCTGGCTCTCTAAAGGAATGGAATGAAACGACATTGAGGAAACGCTAAAGTACAATCTGAAAGACCGAGTTTACTTTCATTGCTCTCATAACATTTTATGGCACAAAGACAGATCAATGTCACATGAAATAACCTATTTTCCCCTAGCGCTTTCCCACCCCCTCTCCCCTCCTCCTTTGAGTGAAAAACTGTGATCATGATGAGAATTGATTGACGCGCTAATGATTGTGGACACAACCTGTGATATGCTGGTAACGATCCCCCTTGCACTATGCATTTGAATTTGAGATATTTGTGTGCATACTGACATTTCAATTTCAGCTCACATTGTCCTCCTTCTTCACTCTAAACTGTTGGCTAGTAGGGTCCCAGTGTCTTCAGTGATTTGCTGCTTTATTGTATTGATCTGAAAAGTTGATTTTCAGTCATCCTGGGTCTTATTTCCTGCTAAGATTGGCCCTGGTTTAGCATTTAGATTGCGGAGATGAATAAAAAGGAGGAGACAGGGAGAGAAGTAGAGAGATGAGTAGGAACAGAGAAGGAAATAAAAAGACAGACATTAGAAAGTTAATGAAGAGATAAAGAAAGTTGTCTCCTGCCACATCTTTGTCCACATGCGTGCCTCCTTGTCCATGTACAATGGTTGTCCCAGCTGTCTCTGTACTAGGATGAGTTTGTCCAACAGTGTGCTTCCTGATAGGTTTACCCACGTTTAGTACATGTGATAGTTTTACACACCTTTAGTACCCATGATAGGTTTATCCATCTGTTCTACCTGTGACAGGTTTGCCCATCTGTGTTACCTGTGATAGGTTTACCCATCTGTATTTCCTGTGACAGGTTTACCCATCTATGTTACCTGTGACAGGTTTACTCATCTGTGTTACCTGTGACAGGTTCACCCATCTGTTTTTTTCCTGTGATAGATTTGCCCATCTGTTTACTGGTGATAGGTTTAGCCATCTGTCTGCATCCTATGATAGGTTTACCAACCTTTTTACCTGTGATAAGTTTACCCATCTGTGTTACCTGTGGCAGGTTCATCCCTCTGTGTTACCTGTGTTAGGTTTACACATCTTTTACCTGTGATAGTTTTACACACCTTTAGTACCCGTGATAGGTTTATCCATCTGTGCTACCTGTGACAGGTTTGCCCATCTGTGTTACCTGTGACAGGTTTACCCATCTGTATTTCCTGTGACAGGTTTACCCATCTGTGTTACCTGTGACAGGTTTACTCATCTGTGTTACCTGTGACAGGATTACCCATCTGTATTTCCTGTGACAGGTTTACCCATCTATGTTACCTGTGACAGGTTTACTCATCTGTGTTACCTGTGACAGGTTTACCCATCTGTGTTTTTCCTGTGATAGATTTGCCCATCTGTATTACTGGTGATAGGTTTAGCCATCTGTCTGCATCCTATGATAGGTTTACCAACATTTTTACCTGTGATAGGTTTACCCATCAGTGTGTTCCAGGAGTACCAGAAATCAGACTTTTGTAATGTTTTGTCAAACACAGAATAAAGAGTGCACACTTGACTGTCAGATTTCATCCAGCCAAAAGTTATGGCTAGCCTGCTAGCTAGATATAACGAGTTACAGTACACAACAAATGTTTGTGTTGTTTGGTAAAGTTAGCAAGCTACAGCACAACTGTTCTACTCTTTAGCTGGCTGGGGCTATTCAGTAAGACAAGTCGATAACTAGCTTGTGAAACACAATAGGCCTAGTTATTTAATGTAGTTAGCCAGCTAACCACAACTTCTCACTGCTTTTCAGTCTTGCTAGCTGTTGTACCACCTAGCTTTCCCAAGTATGTATATAGCTAGCTAATGTAATGGACAGTCAGTCAAGTGTTGCTAAATGCTTCTATGAAAATATTGACTGCCTTATTTATTAATTTAACACGCAGTCATGTTGGAAACCACATTAGAAATGGCCTTGTCACAATGAGTCACTTGTTTTCTTCCACAAAGTCCTCTAGCTAGCCAGCAAAGTTACAGTTTGTCAGACGATTTGAAAGCTTTCTCATAGCACAATCCCGCTGGTTAAAGTTGCTTATGTTTAAGTACCCAGTGTTCATGCTCTGGTGCCAAAAGACCCCTAGTCAAACATGGCAGCCTCCATGAGTTGGGTTCATGTGCCACTGAGCAGCTCCCATCAGAAGCAGAAGCTGTCTCCAGTTCTTGTATATCTCAATGGCACAACACAATGCGATTAACCAAACTGTCAGCACTTACAGAAGTCATGACTACCTATTTAAATAAGGTACATCTAAGACAGTTTTTGTTTTGTTTATAAACAAAACAGGTAACCATGCCTTAACAGCAAAGCTGTGTACAAGCGACTATGTCTGTGCATTCAAACAGTTGAATATGTGGTTGGTTTTATCCTGTTATCTAGCTTGCTTGGGTACTTGGCATGGTAATGGATGGACCTTTATGTGGCAACAATGAACGTGAGACCAAAACTGAGTGTGGTTGTCTGGCCGATACAGATGGTAGATCTTTGAGTTTGGAGTAAGGAGAGAGGACAGAATCTCCCCCCGTTTTCTGTCCTGACAGCTTGCTTTCTGTTTTAACAAATAAGGTACAGCAACTAAAACATATCTAGAGCTTTCAGGGTTTGTGTATTACATTGCTATATTTGAGGTATTAATTGACTGAGGCAAAGTGATTTCACTCTGTCTCCCTGACTCCTTTTTCACTTTCTGCTCTTTGTCACACAAGTATATAAAGTGTCTGGTCCATCCTTTACAAAGTAATGGTGCAGATAGATATTCTGTGCATTAGCATTATTTCACGCTTTGTGCTTTGCCTAGATACCGAAGCTGAATTCTGGCTGTTTCAGTCAAGATCAGTTGCATTCTGAATCTCCTATTTATTTTTATTGAAGCTTTCATTGGTATTTTAAATCAGCAGCAATTTTTGAACTTCATTTAGATTTGTTTGTCACTGCTAAAAGCCCCATTCCTGCCCTGCCTGTCATTCTCCATTGTTTTAGGGGCATTCCCTCTAACTGATAGTGTCTTCCATCACTTGTCTCAATCCCCTACAGAAACGCAGTTTCGAGTTTCCCTGAATAATCTGCCTCGACAAGTGTGATGTCATCCATATTTATAGCTTCCCCTGGATTCCCATCGCTTGTTCATCTGCACAGGCGAGGCTGGTATTGCTAGTGAGATGAAGCAGGTCAATGAAGTGGGGTCACACAAAATGTGAACCATTAAAGTTTAATAGATTTTTTAAAAAGAAAGTGAGGACGAAATGAAAGAGCCTCTTTTCGTAATGCATTAACTGTGAAGCCTTTTTAATATTAAAGAACCGCCAACACCTTTGCAGTACTTTGAGGATCTCTTTTAAGTAGTCATGTCTGCCAGGGCCCTTTGGTTTTTTTTTTTTCTCCGTTCATCTTTACCCCATTGTGATGCTGTCCCAATGGTTCTTGTAAATAGTAATGGATATCACAGTGGAATCTACCCTGGAAAAGCCAGCTGTGGGTCAGTGGAGAAGATAGGCCTGTTAAGGTAGTTGTTTCAGGCCAGGCAAGTGTTTCATTTGTCTGAGGTAGCTCCTCAATGGAAGGGACAGAAGGGTCATTAGCAGGGCAAAGACTGAATGCAGTGGGAGGTTGATCAACCTTCAAGAATTCAAATACTGTTATGTTGTTGAAATGAAGATTTCTGAGGGATAGCAAGCCATGCATATGAAACACCTCTCTCATCTAAGTATAATTACCTCAATTAGTTGCACATAGTAGCATTATCTATGCTCCTTCTAATCAGTGGACGTGCATATAGTTTTAAATGAGAGTGGAATGAACATGGGCAGCTGTGGGAGGAAGGTAGGATCACCAATCCACACACATGCCCAAGTCTGTTTTGGAAGTCTATGATAACCATAACCATAAGCTCAGAGGTGACTCATAATTTCGGACACGCTTAGTATATCACCAGAGGACTTGCTATCCTCTTTTGTCTCTGTGTACATATGAACTATAAAGTACCACATATTTCACTGAAAACTGAATAAATTCCCTCTTACAACAGTAAACTGCAAGCATAAGCATATCCTGTATAAGAAAATGAATCAGCTGGTTTATGCAGTGCACATTGTTGAGGTGTGTGGCATTTCGACTTCACACATTCCCACTTATCACCAGTGAAATGGTTTATATTATAGACGCTAGGATCATGTTTCAGCATACAGCAGCAACACACGTTGTGGGAAGACACGGCACTGCAATGGCTCCCTGGTTTCTGTCAGAGACGAACAGGCAGGAATGATGAAAGGTGAGGTAACTTCTAGTATGCGCTCTCCTCACAACCAAAAGGCTATTAACACCACTGCGCTTCATCTCCTGTCTGAGAGAAACACATTCTGAAAAAAAAACCCAGCAGTTGAAGCCACTTATTATTTAACTTTTGACGGACCTAGGTAGGAGTGATTGAAAACTGGCATTCATCCGGTACAGTGAATCGCTCTGCTTTGCCAGATAGAACCGTCCCAAGGCTTTTTATCTGATTACTTGTCAGGTGTGTTTTAGGCATCCTGACGGGAAACCTAAAAAAAAATAATAATAAAGTTAACAATGTTTTGGGAATCTCTGCCTTTCTTGGAAGAAAGCCGGCCTTGTATAATTACAGTTGGATTCACACAGTGTCTTTTGTCTGTGTGTATGAAAAGTGACAGTTGGGTGCTGTGCACATTTTTAAAAAATATTCTGCCTCATCCTCCCACACATCAAGTTTATGATTGTGATACACTGATATAATCCATTCTGAAAGATTGATATTTTTGCTGCTTTTCTCAAAAAGCTAAGATAGGCAGTGGCTTTCATTCTTCTGTATCAGTGTCATCTCTGAAATGAGTGAATGGTTGAATGAATGAATTGTATTTATACAGAAATGGATGGTAACCATTTTGTATGAAAATGCTTGTACATCAAATAAGATGGAGAGGACGGGACTTGTTTAACCAAGTAAACTTGGATGATTACATTGCCAACTTTTTAATGACTACAGTATACCAGAAATGTAAATGCCACACCAGAGAGGTAGGTATCTCATGGCAGTGTCCCCTTCACTGAACCGGTACATTAAAATTCTGCCTGGTCCAAATGGAAGGATTCCATACAGGCCTGCTAACATAACAGGTTGCAGCAAACTGGTATTCCTCAGAGATCTACAATCCATTTATTAACTAAGCTCAGCTCCACTTAGCTTCCTCCATTTGGCACGAGAAACATAGAGGGTGGTTATGGCTTCTAGATGCTAATTAGAATAATTACAAGAATTTCATCGGGATAATTTTAACTTTATGGAGCCAAAGTTATATGGTGTTTTTACCAGAGTCAATTGAACAAACATTAAGTAACACCAGGTCTTACCACTCCATCGAAAGAATGCTAAGGGCTCAAGAACAATGCATCGTTCTACTGTGTTTTATGAATGGATCATGCTGGGGGGAGGACAGTGATTGGACAGCTCACTGAGTATTTATCATTTATTGTACAAAAGGTAGCAGTCATGGTGCATATGTGACCTGGAGAGAAGGCATGCATCGTGCTACTAGTGCCAGAGCATGGAGAATTGCATGAAATTCTGGGGAAGGGTGGTCTTGCGGTCCTTGTGTGTACTCTATCCAGACACGATCAGCAGGGATGGCGTGTTTGACAGATCAGAAGGCACACGCTGAGAGCAGCGAGCAGCGCACACACGGGGGTTCATGCCGGGGTCAAATCTTCACACCACCACGTCTGCAGGGCGTTAACCCTCGGCAGTGCGGAGTCCGCCCGCGTTAACATGGCATAACACGCTCGTGCAGAAACACTCTGCTCTGTCTGTGCTGTTCGGCAAGGATCTTTCAGCCCTAGTCGAGACATCTTCAAATGCTGTACCTGTGCAGGGCCTGTATTTCAAACAAGGCTCTAAAAAGAAATGCACCACGGGTAAAAGGACGGATCCGATCCAAGCCCACTTTTTGGGTTATAAACACAACGTGGATCTGATCACATAGTTTGAGGATTTAGGAAATGCTTTCAAACAGAAGAAGTGGAAATGACTGTATATGGGAGACAAACGGCTCCTGTAACACTTTGTGAAAAAAGCATGTGTCTTCTGAGAGGCAGAATTAGCCTCTTGGGAACTAATTTTGTTTGTCACTGGGCGTCATGCTTCAGATTAGTGAACTCAAAAAAGTGAAGAAGGAGAGCTGTTCATCTTTGAGCTTTAAGAGTATCCATTCCCAAACCAGGGCACGAGTACATCTGCCTTTTCGTCTAAGATAATGCTTCCATGCCCTGCAGCATCCCTATTCCTTCATTTTAATTTCGTTTTTCTTTCATTTTGAATGGAAATCTTCACTCATCTCTCATGTCTTATTTTCCATGAGCGAGACATTGCACTCCAGCTCTCAGGGGAAATTCTGACCACCACATTACCTCCCTGTTAAATTATTTAGCCTGCCTCACAGACTAAAGTCCCCTGATTGAAGTGACATCACTAATTTTGCTTCTTGAATTTAGTTTAAGAGCAAAAACATCATTTTCTTTGTTACATTAGTTCATCGATATACTGACAACTGACATTTCCAGGGATGATGACTGAGCATAGTAATTCAGCTAGACAAAACAATCTCTCTGTCTCTCCGATATGCATAAATATGATTACTTTGATGAAATTGCTTTAAAATAGCAAAACACGCACACACACACACACAAAAGTTTGGTACTTATTTTGCTCTGTGTAAACTAAACCAGCTTTGAGGTCAAAGCGTATAATGTAAAAGCCCCTTTTCTGGATCAGTGCAGCAGTGGGATAATGGGTTGGAACTGAATTTAGAACCCAAAAGCTCAAAATGTGGCGACAGTTGGCCAAACGTCTTCATATATTGCATTCCTACTGCCCCCACCACATCAGAGCAGTCAAAGTTTGCATGCCTCACTGCCTCCCTCTGAGCAGTGGTATGAACCTCTATAGACATGTTTTAAACTGTTTGGAGGATCGAGGGGTGTGATGCATTAACAGCCTACCTTATGTCCCCTCTTGCGGCAACAAGCTGTCAAATATAAAGCCATGCCTCACTTCCAGGTCCTCCCACCCATTTTCTCGCTCGTACACCATCGATTAGTGGGCGCAAACATGCACAGCCACACGTGCGCACACAGTGTGAGCTAAACTCGCGCCGTCCTCCATGCTTGGCTGCAACTAATATCATTGTCATGGCAACACAAACTGCTTGGCATGATCCTGTGCTAAAAAATGGACTTTATCACCCACCCACCCCCCCGCCCCCCACCCCCCTTTCCCCACCCCAGCACCCCAATCTCAGTTTATAGAACCGAGACATTAATTTCACGTTTCTTGTCAAACACGGCTAATCCCTTGCCGTTTATAGTTTATCCGTGACTTCAGCCACCTGTTTTTAGCCTCTGGCCATTTGAAGATTGTGTGAAAGAAAACTGCTTATTGTATCTGTATATGTATAGCTTTCAAAGGCCTCAATAGATAAGCTAACCATTACGTGGGCATTATGATCAATAATTTATTTAGTGAGTTTTGTGAGACCATTGTTCTGCAGAACACATTTAATTTTAAGGTGTCACATGCCGCGACTACCCTGGAAGGGACAGAAGAGCTGGACACAGGGAGATTCAGAAATCCCGGCTGGAGGGCCAGACACCACTGGATAATCCAGGAGTTAGTGTCCTTCATTCTGTGTAGCCGTTGAAGGGGGGCATGTTGTTGTGTAAGGCATGTTGTTACATCATTTGTTATTAGTTAAACATTTAATACTGAAATTCATAATCATGAATTAATAATTTTATGAGACTGAATAATTATGAGACTGATTATACTTTTGCACCATTTGGTTCATTATGAGGTAAATATATTTATATCTCCTGCATTCATAGGTGGCTACTGGTGAGAATCATTAATTGTTAAAATGGAGACTTTACGTTTATGTATCCACTATAATACAGTTTGTGTATGAGGTGGTCTCCCCTTCACATATTGTAAAAATAATAAGTGTGATATCAGTACTCAATATGTTGTTGCTCTAAACTAGTTGGTGATAGCTAGGTAGCTAGGTTTGACTAGAAATTGTCAAACATCAAGCAGTGCTCAATTCCAGCACTGTTTGCACCCGTTCATATCGGATATCGGCCAGGATGTTCCAAGCAGTAACCAAAGAAAGGTTTATGGCCAGATGCAAACTGTGGCGTAGTTGTAAATGACTTCAGCATATATCTTTTCTCACTCATTATATGATGAGACAACACACATTCGAGATTTTGCCAAAAAAGAGAAAGAATTCCATTATCCAGTCTAATTTTGCATATTGATGGAAGCTGCAAAGTCAATGCTTTAGATACTCAGTCCTGGTATAGTCTTTCCTGTAAGTACGTGCAACTCAATGGGAGGTGATCATCGGAACAGGGTTACAGGATTTTTAACAATGGCCACCCCCCCCACCCTCCCCTCACAAACAAACAGACATACACACACCCCTCAAGATGCGTAACGTCTAGCCGGCTTGTGACACAAAAAAACGAGTGCATTCAGACCTTAATCTCTCCAGCTTTCTGCACTGAGCCCAGAGGTCTGTTTTTTTCCTCGGGAAAACTATGGGACAGCACATGTCCTTGTGCTCGTAAGCAGAGGTCACTGCACCCCACGTCGAGGCGCTGTACATACAGTGCCGGGACAGCGACACTAGGTCTGCATCTCACTGATAAGCCATGCAAACAGAAGTGCTGGTACTGTTAGTCAAGTTCCTCCCGCTGTTCAGTTGACTCATTGTGGGGTGTGGTTAAATCGCTGTGGTTGTGAGAATCCTTAGACCGTGAAGGGGCAGAACTGGGACATGACTGATTCTCATTCGTTCACCATTTTATGTTACACCCTCACATAAAAGGAGAAAACCCTCCATGTGGTGGTCTTTTCATTTAGTGACAACTAATATGTGTTATTATACTGAATATGAGATTATGCTGATGCATAATGCATATAAGGTGTCGTGCAAAGGTATTTGCCCCTTTCTGAATTCCACTATTATTGCATATTTGTCACACTAAATGGTTTCAGATCTTTAGACAAAATGTATTAGACAAAAGTAAACTGTTAAATGAAAATACATTTTTTTAAATAATTTAATTTATTTTATGAAAAAGTTATCAAACACCCATATCACCCATGTGAAATAGTAATTGCCCCCTTAGTTGCTTAATCAAGCAATTAACCGCATTTCATTGTTAATTAGATCCAGCTAATTGAACACAGGCAGGCTTGCATGCAGCCTGCCCTGTTGGATCTAAACCTCACTCATATTGATCCTTACCATCAGAGTGAAGTGGTCACCACAAAGTTTATCCACAAGCACACTATCCCATGATCAATGGAGATTCCAGAAGAGATGAGAAAAAAGGCTGAAATACATCAGCATGAAAGGGTTACAAAGCCATTTCTAAGGCTCTGGGGCTCCACCAAACCATAATGAGAGTCATTTTCTCTAAATGAAGAACAGTTGGAACAGTGGTGAATCTTCCCAGGAGTGGCAGGCCTGCACCTGGATGATCCCCAAGCCTTTGGGGATAATGTTCTACAGAGGGATGAATCAAAAGTGAAACTTTGGATAACATGGGTCCCATTCTGTCTGGTGTAATCCAAATACAGTATTTCACAGTAAGAACATCACTCAAACATGATGGTGGTAGTGTGATGGTGTTGGGATGTTTTGCCCCCTTGGGACCTGGACAACTTGCCATTATTGAAGGAACCATGAATTCTACTCATGACATTTTTTTAAGGAGAATGTATGGTCATCAGTTTGTGAACTGAAGTTGAAGCATAATTGGGTTATGCAGCAAGACAATGATTCAAAACACAAAAGCAAGTCCTCATCTGAATAGCAAAAACTAACTAATTAAACAAAATTAAGGTTTTGGAGTGGTCTGACTTCAACCAAATGGCAATGCTGTGGCAGGACCTGAAATGAGCAGTTAATGTTATAAATCCTACCAAATTAATTGTCTGAATTAAAGCAGTAGTGCAAAGAAGAGTGGGCTAAAATTCCTCCACAGCGATGTTAAAATCTAATTATAGGAAGAGATTGGTTGCAGTTTTTGCTACTAATGAGGGTGCAACCAGTTATCAACTTTAAGGGGGCATTTACTTTTTCACATGGATGATATTTGGGTGTTTGATAACTTTTTTAATTAAGTAAATTAAATAATATATTTTTTATATGTGTTTTGCATTTACTCAGGTCTCCTTTGTCTAATATACAATTTTGTCTTGAGATCTGAAACCATTCAGTGTGACAAATATGCAATAATAGCAGAAATCAGGAAGAGGCAAATACTTTTTCACAGCAAGAGCCAGGCCATAGAAGAGGCATCGCCTAAATATTACCCTTAAACCAGCAATTGTTCTCAGGCTTTTTCTTGTTTCTCAGTTTATTCTCCTTTTATGAACCAAATATTTAACTACAGAGGCATCATGTCCACATATAATTTCATCATATCTGCATATTATTTGAAAATGTAGATAAATGCACACTTTGTGAACACATCAGGATATATTGATGATTAAAAGATCTATTAATAGTTTAAGTGATCATGAAATAGTCAATATATTCTGTTGCTTTTTACACATGTTGTGTTGACAGCTGGTGTTATAGCAATGAATTGATTAAATAATTGAGTGATTTAAGTTATAGCAATGAATTGATTAAATAATTGAGTGATTTAAAACTGCTTTCTTGTAATCGTTGTAAATTGATTTTGCTGCATTAAAATGATCATTTACTTTTTAACATGATGTCCAGAAAGAGAATGCTACAGATAGATAAAAGTAAGATGAAGGGGCTGCCTGGTGGCATATCCTGGTAAAGGGTAAGCACCACACAATGGCATCCCCCAGAGATATTAGACCAATTCTTTTTAGTCTAGAGGGTTTTCGTTAAATTAAGCTGAAATGATTGTTAGTACGGCATCAAATTTGACAAATTGATCACTCCTGATGGAAACTCCAGAAGTCACACTGGAAAATTATTTCTGTGATGCGTGACGTAATAGGTGAAAGACTAACAGCTTTGGTATACCTTTAGGTTGAAAAGGTGACAGAAATGGACAGCTTTGAAATATTTGATTCAGAATCGAATGACATTATCAGTGACTCAGATGACTCCGACTTTGAAGAGTGTAGAAGACATATTCACTGTTTCTGATACCGCAATACAACCATTCAGGTTTGAGCCAAAGATGATCAGAGTTGGACGATTCTTCCCAAAGCATTTTTAGCTGTCTTGCCCAGATTCATAATACAAGAAGACTAATAATAAGGTTGTGCATGGTTATGCGTTCAGTACACGGATATTAGCAATACAGGCTTCGTGCTAACAGTGTTAGCTCTGTCAATGACTGTTGATGGACAGCACTCATTTTTTATAAGGTCTGGTGCTTGCCCTTTAATGCACTGTCCTAGTGGTTCCATTATGTTGTAATAAATCCGGACCGTGCGTGGTAGGATGATAGTGTTCAACTGCACAAGGGAACCCTGTTGGTCAATTGGGCAACCTTAAATTCACCTATTGAGTGTTCTGCTCTAACTCTTCTCTTTGCAAGCCAAACTTGTGATTTGAGTTGTGATAAGCAGCAGTTGACCATCAGCACCTACATACCTGAATTAATAGTGGAGGTTGTGGCAATGCACACTAAAATAAGATTACTCATTTCAAACTGGAAGAAACAGGGACTTTTTTTAAGAAAAAACTTTGGGATTGCTTGCCAAATGGACAATTCGTAAATTGCCCAACTTCAAAATTAAGATGTTTGAAAGTAAGAATTCTGCATCCTCTGTGTAATGTTCACAAACTCTTGGCACATATTGTGTGTTTTTTTGTGTGCTGCATTGGTCACTTGTGATTCTCTCTCTTCTAGGTCTAGCTCATACCCAAGTTTCTTCCACAGTACTGATGATGATTGAATGTGTGTTTGTTGACTGCAGGTTTACCTTGAACCAAATGGGGCAACTGTACCCAGCATCTATTTGTTTTTCGGCAGAGATTTTTCATTGTGCTTTCACATGTTGCCATCCGCGTCCAGCTTCACAATGGGGGTTTTGCTACTACAATGATTCAACATTGCACCTGTTACTGTGCGGATGCTTCACAAACTGCACGAACAGGGTTTTTGCATCCTGAATGTGCCTTTGTGTATGCCTCCAAGGTGCCCTGCGACTGTCCACCGTCAAATGTTTGAATTCTCATTATACCACTGATGCATAAACACACTAGAAGACAACACCATGGCCTGTTACTTGGCGGTGAGTGGACACAGAGCTGGTTCTTGGCATAGGTGAGGGTGCCCCAGGGTGCTCTCAGTCCATTGTCGCAAACTCCCCTCCACCTAATGCCTAGGTAGGATACAACTCAAAAGTCTCCAAAGAAAATTTTGCCTTGGGCTTCCAATAA
The DNA here is from genome assembly GCF_018555375.3 of Anguilla rostrata. Classification (NCBI taxonomy): domain Eukaryota; kingdom Metazoa; phylum Chordata; class Actinopteri; order Anguilliformes; family Anguillidae; genus Anguilla; species Anguilla rostrata. Next base: position 36,855,697 of record NC_057936.1, read on the forward strand.
TTTAGAGCTGGCCCTGAGTGGACAATTCAATTGACTCTGACCTAGGGATTTTTTTTGAAGGCGGGTCTACAGAGACTGATTCCATTACACAGTAGGAGGCGGAGAGGCATGCACACAAGCTCTGGCTGTGCTGATGCAGTGGAGGAAGTAAAGACTCAATATGTGAAGCCATTTGGCCAACTGTCACCACATTTTGTGGTTTAGGTTTCTAAATTTGGTTACAGTCCATTATCCCACAGCTGCACAACTTCCAAATGAGTGGCAACATTTTATGTGGTTTTTCTTGGTGTTTTTTTTTTTTTTTTTGCTTTTAAAATATTTCACCACAGTAATTATTTCCTAAACTCATTCCTTCCATTAAAGCCACCCAGAAACAAAACTAAGGAATAGAATGACAGAACATTTCCTTTTGTAATGGCTAAATTACCGCCCCCCTCCACGCACACACACACAAAAAAGAAACCTCTTTAAGGAAACAACTGTACACTGTCACAAACCTCAGGTCTTTATTTTTTCAGGAATAATTGCTGTGTCTACACTTCATTAGTGTAGCTGTCCATAAGCTATCACAACTGGAGGGTTGATGTTTTTGTTCTTCTGTAGACAAATACTGATGGTTTGACCTTTCCCTGTAATTGCTTCATTTGGAATTTATCACTCTCAAAGTTCCCCGTTCATTGTGAGGAATATTCCTGTCACTTATGCCAGTATTGCACTTTTTTCATTTACACTCACTAATTTGCATTTTAATTGTTGTTATTAAATTTGTCACATTGCAGCACTACATGCACATGTAAATGAACAGCTGTCAGAAGTTTTGGCCAGCTGGAATATGGGCTTTAGTGACTAGTCTTTATCACTAATTATACTTTACAGTTGTAGTAATTATACACATCCATTTCGTCAGGGCTAATAAAAGACTCTCAGTGACTAACTCGCTGCTAGCAGCAACTCAGGAAAATTCCAAACTGTCAGGCTAATCATTGCCTACAGACTGAATGAACAGCGGTGTTGTGTCAGATGTGACACTTGGCACTAGCCATCTGTTACATTCTGTGAGAATTTATTGATTATTTCAAGCAAATAACCATCTTCTGTCGTTTTTTTAATTGAGTTTTGAATTTTAGTTGAATTTTAGTTTTCCAACTTTGCAACAAGTGCCGTGCTCTGCAACTTCTGGTCATCTGAATGTCTACTCACTGAAGCCACAAGGCTCTAACTTACTTCTCTTCTTCACTGCTCCCCATGTGGTGAAAAGGGGAACTGCACATTCTCTTCTGGGCCCTTGGTACTGACTCAGGACCCACCTCTTCTGACCATACCTGTTTCCAGAAATAGGACATGTCATGTGCTTATGTACTGATATTTAAGTACAGAGTAAGAGTGTAGTGTTATAGATCAGTTTCAGGCACTTTGGGCACAAGTGTGATGTAACTCCTGCATATTCCTTTAGCTATTTTCTGGTCAGTTTGTTACAATGTGAGATACAGTTTTCCCTATGATCATTTTAAGTATGGTGTACTGTATATGCAAATTCAGTATTACTTTGTAGCACCAAGCTTTAGTACTGATATGTTAACTGAATTTTATTTTCTACCTATCCCCTTGTTGTTGCAGCTTAAACAATATGTGCTACAATTATAATATTCTATGTGTATCATGTCATGATGGCCTAACAAGTTATATGTAGAGTATAGTAGAGTAGAGTACACAGCACAGTGCAATTTCTCTTTCGGTTTCCCAACATGGCAAATAGGAGGAGTGACACTGTGCAGTAGTCATCCAGGAAAAGAATGCAACATGAGAGGGAGAGGGGGTGCTGTAATTGCTCCTCATTATCCAAGAGACAGCGCTCCTGTATGCTGCCACAGGGGGGGTTACTTCTGGGGGGGTTGATGGAAGGTGCTTGGTGGAATGGCTCCATCGGCGCTGAAACAGTGGGGCTCCAGCCGCCGATCCCCCAGGGGCAGGCACCCGTGCGCGGGAACATGCTATCTGTTCCAGTGCGGCTATTACCTTCGTGCCCTGGGCGCTTTCAAACAAGCCCCGATCGATGAGGGGGTTCCCTTATCGATCCAGCTGAGTGGCAAACAGCATTTACTCGCCGGGTCTGCTCTGGACCCCACGCACGGTTAAAAGCAATCCAATTTGCCTGTCACTGTGTGTGCCACAACCTCATCAAGCGCCTTCACTATTCTGTTGTATTAAAGAACTGCTGGATGTGGCAGGTGGTTGAGTCTTCTCTCAAGCACGCATATCCGTGTTGGTTTTTCTTGCTTGATGATTTGTGCAGTAATCATAGTTACATTCCTCAGGCAGTGTAAACAGTTGAAAAATTTGTTTAAATACCTGAGATGACATCTACACCTCCATGTCTAACTTTATATTTATGTTGTTTTATATCAATATCTTAAAAAATAATCTTATTAAAACATTATTATCTGAAGTGCTGGTGTTGGATCATTGCATTGCAGCAGCAATGTTTCTTGTGATATTAAAGAGATTTAAAAAGTTGTAATTACACATGCAAAATAACTGTGTGAAAGTACACAAGGTATGGCAAGCCATATCACTGTAAAGTAATGATTTATATAACATAATCACTCCTAAAACAACCCTACACGTGTCCTGGGTATTTAGACATACTCCACACACATGTAACAGCTGGTAATTACACTGTTACACATTAAATGTCAGCTGACAGGCAGGAATGACTGAAAATATGAGTAAGTTACTCAGTGACTCCTTGGACATTTAAAACAACCATGATGAAATTAATGACTAGCATTTCCTGTAAGTTAGTGAGAACTACTTACAGAAAGCAAATGGAATTTGATGCTTTGTGATGGAAGGTGTAGTGTTTGCAGAACACTCCTTAAAAAAGCCATAATTTACTCCAAGACACTGTCTGGGTTTAACAAATAATAATAATAATAATTATTATTATTAATATTATTATTATTATGAATTATAATGTATTTATTTTATTCTACTTTTATTCTTTTTTATGTTGTTATCCCCTAATTTTCTAGGAATTTATGTTTTATATACAGACATCCGGGACCTGTTGACAGCGCTGTAGGAGAGAAGAGTTTATGGAATGTAAATCTCCATTAGAGCCCGGCTTTATGTACATATATTGTGTAAGACGCTGAAAGCCCAGACTCTCTGCATAATTGCTCTGCATGAACCCCGGTGCCGTTCTTCGTCCGCTATCACTCTTTCAGTACCTGTGCATTTCCCCATTCTAATTGTCATACATTCACTCCCCACTGACTAGATTTAGTGCTGTAGTGCCCTTAATTTAATTGGAAAGAGGAGAGAGGGAATGAAAAGGGCAGAAAAAAGGAAGTACAAATGGAAGCAATCTTTCCGCAGCTGGCAATACTGCAACCCCCGTCCCCAACCCCCCAATCTGACGTGAGTTATGCACTGAGGTGATGGAGAAGCCTATACATGCAGTCAGGGGTTCCAGGGACATATCAATTTCTTTTTGTTCTTTTTGGATTGTGTGGATGAAAGCAAAATAGAAAAATATCAATCCAGTATCAAGATTGCTTGCTAGTGAAACAGCTAGTGAAACAGATCAATATTCAAATTTTAGAAACCTGAATAAACCTACATACAGAGCAGTACCAGTTGTTGGAAACATCGTTATGGCTAGTCACTTCCAGCGGCTTCCGGAATCAGAATTCCAAAATCCGGTCACATCAATGCAGATTTGAGTTGTGTCCACATTTGACAGAACTTGACATTGGCACCCGCCAGCTGCCAAATGTGGGTAGAATCTGGCTTGGCTTGGCTTGGCTTGGCTTGTAACACTGTCACTTTGACCCGGCCACTTTGGCAGGTGACTTTTGGTAGCATTTTTTTTTTTTTGTTTTAAAAACATTCTTGTAATTTATAAGGCATCTGAAATAATTTAATACATTTCATACTACATACTACATGATACTACATGATATTACAACACTTATGAGCACTAAGTGTTTATTGTGTGCTCATCCCATTGGCCCATCCACTTCATTCTCTTGCTCTTGCCTTCTCAGTCAGTTCGGAGTACAGCTTCCTTGACAAGGCAAACTCAGCCGAAATTGAACCACATGGCGGTGCATAGAAATGTGTGTACTCAATGCTTCTTCTCACTGTTCATTTAGTTACACTCCATGCCAGGGGAGAGTGTCGATTCATATTGTATGATTGTGATTGGAAAACACAGAATGGCAACGATTGCCACACCAGTAACAGAAAACAACATTGGCTTGGTAATGGAGCATAAACTTCAACAGATGGACGTCCATTATTTCAAAGTCACTTCAGTTTAGCCTATTGAGTGCTGCAAAAAAAAACAAGAAAAAGAAAGTTGGCTTGTCTGTAGTGTTTGGTGACTAATGGTGTGTGAGCCTACACTGGTGCAGTTATTTCCTCACTGCCAATACTGGTAATTTGCAATTGTAATTTACAAATAAAATAGTTTAAAAAATAAATAAATAAACAAAAGTGCATCTGCAGAGCTTTGATGTTGACGTCACTAAACATATTCACATAATGCTCAATACCATGAGATATAGCCTGTTCTCCTCAATTAGGCTATAGGCGAGTGTCACACGCCAGCGTGAAACCCCTGGGAGGGAGCTGCAGCGGTTCCGGGAAACGCCATTGGTTGCCGCATGGAGAGAGAGAGAGAGCGCACTCACACAACACAAAATAAAATAAACAACCCTCTTCACCCTTCCCCCACACGGGTTCCGGGCAAAAACAATAAACTAAAACAACAAGCTAAAATGACAAAGACAAAAGAAAGTAAAACGGTGCGGCCACTTTCCCGTGCGCAGCCCGTAGCTGGCCTGCCTTCCCAGCCGGCTCCAGGTCCTCCAGCATCCCAGCTGAGGATTACTTTCTTTTTCTTATGTCCTGCTTCAAACAAAGCTCAAAAATAAAATGGAATGAAAATCACAACTGTGCTCTCGGTATGAGCCCCCGATCTCGGCCCCGAACTGTGGAGAGAAGCTCACCTTTAAGCACTTAGGCTGACTAGATAATGCAACCTAGAGTGCGTGCGCTCTCTCCACCAGCCAGCATAGCCGAGACCAATCCGCTTCTCCGGCGGACCGAATGCTACAGCGAGTAATACACTAATTAGGGGTCTAAGCAGCGAAGCTGGTGGAACCCGATTGTATCTGTTAGGATTATTATTATTAGGGGTCCAAGCAGCGAAGCTGGTGGAACCCTATTGTATTTGTTAGGATTATTATTCTTATTTTTCTCCACTAAAAGTGTCTGAGGCTCAGCAACCATAAGTCCTAGAGCAACCAAATTTGGCAGGTGGGTTCCTATGGCCCCCCACTACTCAGGCGCTAAAACTCACCTATGTCGGCCAGATGGTGGCGCTATAACAAAGGGTCCTGCGTAAAAGGCCATAACTCCCACACCATAAGTTAGATCAACACAAAACTTCATCGACCTATGCATGTGAACGTGCTCTACAACTTAGACATTGGCACTACCTATGTCCGCCATATTGTTTGCCCGCCATTTGGACGTTTTTATTAGTTGCGGGGCGGTAGCACTGTAGCTCCAAACCCTAAGTGTTACGAGATCTAGTAAACTTCTTTATGGCAAGCGGCTAGAACACATCCATGGCAACGCAACTAAGTAATCCGAGACTGTGGGGTCTCGTTTTTATCAGTGAGGGGAGGGTCTGAATGTCGGGGAAGCAATGGAAGACCAGCCAGAGTGCATGCTAGGCTACTAAAAGTGTATTAGTAAAAGCTTTTTGATAGGATGAATAATTATTTTTCTTTGGCATGGATCCTTTTGAAGAAAATATTTGGTGAGTTCGTTCAGTCTTTGAATCTGTCATTATTCTGAGAAATAGCTAAACCATTTTATTGATAGTATTTGAGTTTTGTGCAAACGCGCGAAAACACACTGGTATAACAAAACAATAACGGTAATACATATGTAGTCCGCTTTGTTCCGTTGCTACCATAATATAAACTATCTTGTATCTACAGCTGCAGTTTCTCGCTGCAATTACTAATATTGAAAATAAACAAAAGACGCAATTTATGCTGTAGTCTGCCAGTGTCTGAATAAATAATACGGTACTCTGCACGCAGGTAGCATGGATGGCGAGTTGGTGTTTCGTTTTTTGCTACTAAAAGTTTGTTAGTAAAAGCTTTTTGAGAGGATGAATCATTACTTTTCTTTGGCATGAATCCATTTGAAGACAATATCGGGTGAGTTCGTTTTCTCATCAAATCGTATTCTCAATTTAATCTCTAAATTGACTGTAAGCTTAGGGTTGTAACTAGGTAGCTGTTTCGTAGGTGACATAATGCACTCGTCTTAACTATTGCTTGAATTTTTGCATTACTGCGTTGTTGCTGTTCTTGTTTGTGTTAGTGTTAATCAGTTTAACCTACAGGGTCCAAGTTGAACTATGCAGTTGTTCCCTGCACTTGGAACGGTATTTCTCTCTAGGGTTTTCGACACACTTATTCCTGGTTATGGTTATACGCTTTGTTGTACGTCGCTGTGGATAAGAGCGTCTGCCAAATGCCTGCAATGTAATGTAATATTCCGTAGCAACAAGATAAACCTGACATTTGCCCTAAAATATGCCAATACAGCAGTGAAAACGCTGCTCACCGAATAACGGAATAAACGAGACAAAGTTTTTAAAAATTATACCATGTCATTCTACAGTCAATATCTGGGACTAAACATTGAATAAATATACAATCTTACCACTGGTTTTAAGTGTAGAGATGTCCCTTTTGAGCCTGAGTGGTCATATATTGTCTTGGACAATCCGTTTGTGAAATATACGAGAATTTGTGATACCTGGGTAGGCTACCTTCAAAAATAGCTGTGCATAATACCACACCTGTTGCTTACGGTGTTGTTGCCCTTTTTAGTACAATTTAGCTTGATTGACAATTCATTTATTCAGTAGGTGAGAGTAAAAGCTTTCTAACGATGTAGCTATAACATGTCTGATTTTGCTTTTGGAATAGCGTTTTATAGGTCAGCGTAACCCAAAATTTTCTTATTTGCCAATGTCTAAATAAATAATACGGTAGGCTATTCTGCGCGCAGCACGCAGGTCGCGCGTTGATATTTCGTCCTTTGTTTCATTTTTTCTCAATGTTGTATTTATTATTTGAAATGTGCATTTATGTGTTATTATTCCATCTGTCTCTGGGGCACTCTGAAATGTGCATTCTCTGCTAAGCTGAGCAATGGATTGGAATATGTGTCTGACGTAGTGTTGCACAGTATTCCAAAACTTCAGCACTTTTTCGGTACTTAAAAAAAGAGAAACAGTTCGGTATTAGAGTTTTCCGATGTTCATTAGTTTTGTGTCAAATGTAAAAGCCAGGGAAACGTGTCTTCCGCATTACTGATTTAGAGGATGAAAAGTGTAATTTGTCAGAATCTTCGTTAGATGGCAGTAGCAACTAAGGTTGCCAAGTGAGGTGACTTGCGCTTGTGCACTCAGCTCGTTGATACAGGGCAAGCTTTGACTCAGTTTACTTCAGTAGCAATAGGTGTTCCAATTTGGAAATATTTTATTATAGATAGATGCTGTATTGTTATTAAAATATGCTGTTTTTAAATATATTTAAAGGTGAAAGACCTATTTTAAAGATTATTTAGTTTACAACTGTTAAATTTTTAAAACATATTTAATATATTTTTCTATTGTTTAGTGTTGTAACACTATAGGCCTATGCTTATTAATATGTTGAAGAGGCTTCAACTTAAAGGGTGTTAATAAACCATGAATTCGAAAATGAGGTCAACCCTTGTGGACATTACGTTTTTGATCTATAAAGGTAATTTCAGTATCGTTAGGTATCGAGTATCGAATCAGCATCATTTAAGTTTCAAGTATCATTCCAGTATTGAGTATCGTGATACTAAACCTGGTATCAGTATCAAAGTCAAAATTTTGGTATCGTGACAACACTAGTGTGACGCCTTTTTTAGTTGTGGCGCAGAAACACTGCAGCTGTACATACACGTCGGACCATCTAAGTGTTACGACATGCCATCTAAGTGTTACGACATAGTAAAGGTCTTTACGGGAAGCGGCCAGGACACATCCATGGTGATGCAACTAAGTCATCAGACAGCATGTCTTAGCACAAATTTGGCCATAAGTCATCAATATTTTACTACGTCAGACACATATTCCAATCCATTGCTCATCATGATATTCAGTAGATATGTTGGGTGAAGGTATATGATCATGAGGACAAACCACTAGGGGCGACATAGCTCAGGAGGTAAGACCGATTGTCTGGCAGTCGGAGGGTTGCCGGTTCAAACCCCGCCCTGGGCATGTTGAAGTGTCCTTGAGCAAGACACCTAACCCCTAACTGCTCTGGCGAATGAGAGGCATCAATTGTAAAGCGCTTTGGATAAAAGCGCTATATAAATGCAGTCCATTTACCATTTACCATTTTAAAATCGCTCCATAGGGGGTGCGATAGTGCCAATGCTTGGACCCCTCCCAACGCCGCTTGCGGCTTTAATTTTTATTTGCATCACAAAATTGGATTTTTGCACTCACTCACACACACACGGACACACACAGTACTGAAGTAGGATAGCTATAATGGTTGGTGTTAAAATAAAAGGCTATGTCCAAACAAATGCATGCAGTTACATTGTCTAATTACCTACATTTATTTATTTATACATTCTTTGGGAAACCACTAGCCGCAGTGGTTGGTGAGCCAAAAAGATGATGTCATGATCCCTCCCATGCAATAGTTAAATATTAAATAAAACAATAGGAAACAACATCCCTGGAAAATGGCATTCAGTGTTCACGTGGTTCCACTTCTTGTCATTATGTTCTCATTGTGTAGTAAAGGTAGGGGTCCGCACAAGGCATGCACTGACGAGAAGGCAGCAGCAGAGGCGTGCTAATAATGCGCATCCTGCACTTCTGTGTGCTTCAGCTGTTTCGGTGGACAGGTAGCCAGTTCTGCCAGAACCATATTGTGCATAATTTCAGGCTTAATTTCCCAGATTCCAACTGGGTTCTCAGTTTTCTGTATGCGAAAGGACACCCTCGACCACATTTGTGAACATCTGCAGCCTTGTCTTCTCTGTCAGCATACTCGTCTCCATGCCCCCATATCTCTCCACAAACAAGGTCATGTTGCCGTGCCATTGCTCATTTGTTTGAGGTGAGAGAGCTCGAGTAAAACATGGGCGTAAATAATGGACGTTTTACAGCGAATGCATTTTGAGGTGTCTGATTACATCCAGACTACAAGCAATACAGATCACAAAGTGAGCTAGGCCTCCTTGCCAAGTTGTTTGGCAGATCCCAACCTATCAAATTCGTATAACCCCCACCACATGTACACACACACACTCTTTTCTGTCACATCCACATAGTGAGCATCCAGTATTGTGTTCATTGCTATAGTAGTTAGAGTAAAAGTCTGCAATTCCACTTAAGCAACTTTCTGCATACAAGTATTTTAGCTGAGTAGTTATGCTGCTGATATTTATATATTATACTATGTGGTAATTTACTATTATGGGTGTTTGTAATGACGAGTAATTCTCCTCTGTTAGTCACATTGAAGATGGTAGGCATGGTGTTACTTACTTGCTAAGCTAACATTGGGGAGGGCAAAAAATGTAGCTTCAGAATGAAGACAGCAGTGCATGTGTGTGTGTGTGACATGGACAGTTCTCAAAGTAAATGCAGGTTTTTATTTTTTACCTCACTGCGGTGGTGCTCAAACGTACAAGTGCTAGTATGTTTTTAGCCTTAACTGATCACAATTTTGACCTATAAATTGAGTGACCGGCCATCTGATGTAGCTAGCACAAGCCAATAGCACTAACCCATAAAAATGCTCTTTAACATTACTTTTTCAATGGAACATTCAAAGTGAAACTGATTATTTATGGCCATATCATTATATAAACAGCAAAAGTCCCAGTACTGGATGGAATATACATTGTGAAATTACTTTAACATATGAACCCTCTGACCCATCAGCATCTGAATAAAGGCTGTTTTTACTTTACAGTGACGTTAGTCAATGTGATGAAAATCAGGAAATCTGAAAATAATGATATTAGTTATTACATTGGCAGGACAACAGAACATATCTACTTGGTTTGCTTCAAATGAAATGATGCACTGGTCTGCAGTAGATGGTAATGAGTAATGAGTAATCCTAACTGTGGGTACAGCGCCGCAGTAGTGTCAATATAGATCATCTTTGTCTTTTCCATCAGAAATATTATTCAATCTTTATGACATCGGCAGCTAGATGTTCGGCATGTCCCAGTAGATTCTGAGATATATTAAGTAAAAGCACACAATATTACCCCTGTAACTTTACTGACTGCATTTTAAATACAGTCCTCAGTAGATTCTGGAAGGCTTGCAGAAACAATGCATAGTTTATGGAAAAGATTTAGGATTAGGTTGTTGGACAATAAAGAGAGACAGACCAAAGTGACTATGCTGTTCAAGCAGCTCATGTCTTTACAGATGGATGTCTGTGACGGATCACTGGTAAATAAATGGGTTGCTCAGGCAAGAGATCAATGAGCCTGAAAGTCCAAATATGCTGCTTGTTTGTGTGCAACCATTATTTTCACAGTGAAATAGCTGTGGTATGGCACATGTAAACAATTGGAAATCCAAATATGAACATACGTTTTACAAACAAAAATTAAACATAAAATTGCATGTGATTTTTATGATTATTTTTTACATTCTTAAAATCAATCCCAAATTAAAATGAAATGAATGAATGAATTCTGTAAAAAAAAAACAATTCCACCCAGAGAGCATGCCCCCAGACCTTCCCTAGAAGTGAATTCTACCCAGTGACACCACTTTCTACAAGTGGCAGAAAAAACTATAACGAATTGCGTAATCCTATCACCTTAGTACACCCTACTTGTCACCAGTAAAGTTCAGTGGTCTGTGTTAACATACATGCAATGGCTACAGTATAACTTAAAGTAAAGTTCTCAGTCTAAAGGAATTAAACATGTTGAGGTGGCCTTGATTATCGCTTGGGGGAGTGTTCAAGAGATGTTTAAAACCTCCGAATGAGGAACTCAAAGCACTCAGTTGCATCACCAGATAGGGCAGGTATTCTCTGGGACTGATTAAATTCATCTCAGGAGACTGAAATGAAGGGGTGGCTTGCTGTGCCCTCCTGAATTGGCAGAGGATTTTGCATCAGTTGGACAGCTCTGATCCGTGTTTTCATCCGTGATTAACATTTCTGTTTTAGTGCCTCTCTAGAGAGAGTGAGAGAGAAAGAGAAATGGAGAGAGATTCAGTTTATTTTTTTTCCTAAAAAATCTATTTTAAGCCACATACAGTATTGTGTCTCAGAGAACAGCAGCTTATCTTTTCCATCTTGCCTGTGGAGAGGTTTGTGTTTGGCTCCACCTGAGACAGTGCAAAGAGGGAAAATGCATTTCTTAGCAGGTAATAGTACCGTCCTGGCAGTTCTTATATTGCAATTATGCAATGCCATTATTCCAAGGCACGTGAACAGAACAGCTGGGAAGAGACACAAGACAAGTAAGATTGTGCTCCTCTGCTTCACACTGTATGGCTTTTGCTTACAGAAAGGATTAATTGTTGGTGTCAAGTAATTAGTTCCACTTAATTGGAGCTTGTGATGGGGAGGCCAAGTTGTAGAGAAAAGATTTTTGTTTTACTGCAATATCCTCCAATATTGCTAATGTTACTCGTGTTCTTACACTAAAAGCACTGTTCATTGTAATGCTTTAGGACAAACAAGTGGTGGCTATATGCTGTACCTTATATGTACAGTGCATGCTGTATGATGGATTCTCTAGGTCAGATGGGAATAGATTAAATTATTTCCTATATCATGGCATTGTTTCACAACTCGTATTCACACTCTTATTTTTACCTGCATATAATGAGTCAATCGCAGAGCTATGGATATTGGGATTGAAATTTTTGAAGGCGTCTTCGTGTTTCAGAATCCTCTGTTATTGTCTATTTAGTCTTGTCCATAAACAAGCTTTCATCTGATGGAAAAAATAAATGATCCTCTATACTCCCAGGAAGGATCTAGCTCTGTTGAAAGAGCACTACGCTTCTTCTGTCAATGAAGGTCTGATTGCGCTTCATGGAAATCAGGATTTGAAGTGTGTTTCCCTTGATGGAGAAAACACCCTGTAAAAAATGAAACTTAAATGCAGGTAATTGAGCAACAAATATGATAAACTGCCTTTGCTGGGCTTCCAGGAGGTTCATCACAAAGGTTTTGAAAGCTCTTATTATACTAAACCAAACAGAAAATGCTTGTTAGCATACACTCCTCTTTTAAAAGGGTCCAATACATGTTTATTTGCATGCGCTGCTGAAAATAGGTTGATAATCGCAGTAATGATCCCAGGGAGAGTTCCTTTCACCCTGCGCGATCCCCACACAAGCAAGGTGATGTGAGCAAATACCAATTACCGTAATTGTGGTAGACGGAGTTCGCAGAGGCCCACTCCAATGAACAGTCAAATGTACAGTCACATGTGCAGATAACCCTAATTAGGAGCAATGGAAACAAGCCATGTCTAATGTGTCTTTTTCTATGGGACAGCTGGCAAATGAGGCCTATGTTAAGCACAAAAAAAGGGAGGGGGGAATCAATAGCATTGGTTTTCTGGCCTTGGTACTGGCACCCAATCAGAGATATCAATACTAGGCAGCTGCGGCTCCCTTGCAAGGGAGAAACAAAACCTTCACCTTCGCCAAAGGTGGGGATACATGTCCTCACAAACCCCTGTCCACCTCTAGTTGTTATATCTGCCGGTTTTTACGACAAAACAGGTTTGTCATTCAACAAATCAGCTGGGGCTGAGCAATGACTGACTAAAGCTTGACAACAAGGCTTCAGAAAGCCAAGCGGGGGTTCGCGGGGTTGAGACAGGGGCCTTATTTATCATACAACCATGCAAACAAATTTGACCAGACTTTACAGTCTGCATGCACGTGTTTCCAAAGACAATTTGCGATTTATTGATCATATGTGTATATACCTGAATTGAAAAATGACAGACCTGCAGTACAGGAAATCCTTTATGGCAGAGCAGCAGCTCAGTTTAGGCTGAGGAAATACATTGAAGCACAATTTGAAACTAAAATAAATTTTAAAAATGTATTTCTCCCTAATACTCCTACGTATACACTAATATGAATATACTGTAAGTCAGACACTTAAAATGTTCATGTTAACAGGACTGTTGACTGCATGGTTTCATAAAAATTCCCCTGGCTAACTGAAATAAAAATAAAACCATTATAATGCTGTCATGAATTCCTAAACACGTCCATTAAAAGTATCTCAGTATTTCACTGCATGACGTGTTAATGACTCCTTGACACTGAGAAGGAGAATACATTTTACGCAGTCTACAAACTGTCCTTGGTGTGACCTACTGTGGGGAAACAACATATGAAAACTGTTTTAATAGCATGGGGTGCATTGTCACCATAAGGAATACCAGCAGACATTGCCTTCTTCTTGGTAATAAGGTACTGGTTATTCTCTCATCTAGCAGCCATTCTCTTATTCTCATTCTCTCCTAGAATTGTAGTTTTGGCACGATGTGGCACCCAGATGCTTTTTCAGTTTGTAAAATTAAATAATATCCATTGCTACATGTGGGCCGCATCACATAATGCTTCTGAAAAATATGAATTGTAAGCATGGACATGTAGGGAATGGATTGCAATAGGTATGAATGTACAGAAATGTGTTTGTACAAGTAGGCAGTTCTGCAACAGTGCTGGTTTGACCTGTGAACTCATCATTTATTTTGTTTGTGCCAATGCTTGCAATATGAGATCCGGTGGGATTCATCTCCAAAACTCAGATGTTCACAGAAAAATCCCAGCTTCAGGCAAGTTTGACTAATCAGAATTGACTTGGGCATACTTCCAGTTCTGACTAACAAATATATGAACTAATAAATAAAGGAACAAATTGATATTATTGGATTAATTCTTTCAGATATTGGTCTGGTGTTTAGATATTAGATATTGTTTTCATTTCCTTTTTTCTTTCAGTTAAGTTCCAGACTCTGTGTTGAATATAATGGGAAAGAACTTTGCTTGAATAATTTAAAAAACTGTTCTACGTGGGCAAATATGATCTCAGAAAGCAGTCTGACTCAGATGTTTATTCAATACTTTAACTATACCCACTTTATGTCTCTTTCCAAAGTGGTTACCCTGGAAAGTAAAAGCTTTCCTTGAGGTAAAAAAAAAAGCAAAAATCTTCATGCGAAAGGGACGGCATCTGAGGCCAGCCAGCAGCATTCGTTCTTGCCGGGAGGGGGACTTCTCTCCGTTTCGCTTGTCGAGAAAAGAAGCAAAGCTGTATTTTTAGCGGAGGTTGCGGGTGCTGCCCCTGGCCCGGGCCCACCGTCTAGTCAGACGTGCGCTACTGATGCGCCGATTGCGCCCACAATCCCTGCGCTTGGGCCGCCCCATTTTCCTGGGCTGTCCTACTTCCTCGCCCGCAATTCTCCAGGGCGCGCGGGAGCTTGCGCTGCAGTCGGGGAGTTGGGCTATCTTTAGCGAGGATGCACGAGTCCCAGACTGTATTCATCACTCGTGCACATCAGCAGCATTTCTTCTGCATGGGAAAAGTAAAGGAAAGCAAGGCTATGACTCCTCTGAAAGTCTCATTCTTTTGTTTGCTTTTTGTTTAGACCTCCAGGCCTTGTTTATGCTCCCACAGCTGTTTAGTATAAGCGTACAGACAAAATTGACAAACTGCTGCAGAGTATATGTGCATGTGCGAAGACATGTGGAGACAGCAGATATATTCTTTCAGATAAGATAAGCAGGTGAAGCAATGCAGGAGCTGTAAGCAGAACTGACAGGATTAGCATCACTAGGGGGCAGGGGCACTGCAGAGCATCATCAAACTGTTTCACAACCATCGCTAAGGGTGGTGTGCTGATCCAAATCCACTACTCTTTATGTCACATGGATGCATAACTCAAATCATTGGCAACACCTGTCAACCTTTCCAATTGAGATAAAGATCAGTGGGTCTGTTCCTCATCTGCTCTGTGATGATGAAAAAGCAGTCTGTCTCCCTTATCAGGTTCCAACCTCTCAAAAGCTATATTTCTTTTTTTACAAGTGGCCACATGGTCAGGGAATCGATCAAAAGATATTACAGTACATCCAGAGATTGTGCACCAACCTGGTGTTCATGTTCTTCATGTGAATGGCATAAGACCGGGACCCTGTTTCCCAAAACCAATGCAGTGTTGAGGTTGTCATAAGGCCCCTCATAATATGCATGGTTAATATTAGCTCTAGGGCTCACTTCATGAAAATGTGACATGTGAGCTAAAATCGGCCACTCAGAAACCATTGCCATTCCCTTGTCTTCCATCACTTCAATGGCTGAATGTGTGCTTGTGAACATCTAAAAATTCTGTTTACAGGGAATAGGCCCCAACCAGTGACCATTGCCCACTTATTGCTATAAACAAAACCATGTAATTGTCAATAACTGCAGTAATCCACGTACACACATTTAAAATGAAGTGTTATCATATTAATTCATTATGTGGTGTAATGAGGTTGATCATGGTTGGTTGGTAATGGATGTCACCCTGAGTACTGCTGTCCTGGCACAGCCGCACGGCATGGGCTTAGAGACGCGTCTCCATTGATCCAGAAAGCTTTGTGTCTTTCATTTGGACTTACACCAAGCACCATTAAAAGAATGAGAGGGGAGCTAGTCAAACAACTGACCATGATGAAAGTTAATCACAAAGTTTTTTATAAAACTGTGCATTTTAAGTATATTTTTGAGTCTGTTTTAGCCCTTTATTGTGTTTCAGTGTTATGATTCATCTTATTAAAGTGTTGAATGTTTATACAGGTAATGTAGTTCTACTTATTTTTACTAATTTTATTTTTTTACTAATCTATTTTTAAAATTTATTTTTTATGTATACTTACCATTGCTTAGAAAAGAAAGAAAAAAGACATAACTGCCCAACACTACAAAATGCCTGCCACTTTGCTGTGGTTCTATGAATTGAAAACAGCATGTGATAAAGTGGGGACATTACTGTCAATCAATGTCTTTAATTAGTGGAAATTGATGTAGATTACTGGGGACGCCCAGTGTGATAATGGACTGACACAAAGGTTCTTT
The DNA here is from genome assembly GCF_018555375.3 of Anguilla rostrata. Taxonomy (NCBI): domain Eukaryota; kingdom Metazoa; phylum Chordata; class Actinopteri; order Anguilliformes; family Anguillidae; genus Anguilla; species Anguilla rostrata. The sequence goes on from NC_057936.1 coordinate 36,871,926, forward strand.
TGACCTCTTGCTGAGGGAAGACTGAATTGCAGGTGAGAAAATGCCATCGATAAACTGGTGATCCTAATTACAGAATACAACAAATAATGCAATGGTGTTTTCCATTCCATTCCCATAGAAATTTGTTGAAACGAAGCTGAATGTTTGAGTGAAACAGTAGCAACATACAGCGCCCCCTAACACTAGCCCTGTGATGCTACAGAAACGATTACCATTGGTTAAATTTTATGTCCTTCAGTATAAGGTGCAATTGAGTGGCTTATGGACAATGCAGTTTCCAATCAGCCAGCAGTTTCCAACTGCAGAAGCAAGTGTACAGCCAATTATAGATGAAAGAAAAGACATACATGCTGGTATAGGGACTAGAAAGACAGAGCTCATAATTGCTAAGTAATGAGCTCTGTCTTTTCCATAAAAAAGCAAAACATTGTAAATGTATGACTATATGCCCTGGAAAACTGTGAAAAGCCACAGTTTTTCTTTAAAAAAAAAAAATCGAATCCCATTCTGCCATGAAGAACATGACAGCCATCTTGCATTGGACTGCTGACTTCCAGAATGAAGCAGAAGTTAAAATGTGATAATCACTCTCTGTAGAATTACACTGGTCTTCCACGCAGAGCCATAGCTTTCTAATTTCTATCGCATTTCTTCAGCTCTCATTAATTTGCAATGCAGGTCACAATCATCCAGAGAGACGCAGTGATCTTACATTCTACCACATTGGCTCAGATTGATATTTGCAGAGGAACTTTGGCTTTAGTTTGTTCCCCAGCCAGAGCTCGTGAACACCTGGTAAACTCCCCAACCCTGTCCCCATGCACCTGCTAAGATTTGGAGTTTTTTGGCAATTAATTCTAAATGTCAAGTCCTCTCCGTTCTTTCTGTTGACTAAATATTGTGGAATCAAAATCAACCTGATGTTCTGTTGTTATTTTATTGATTTAGTTTTTTCTTTTTTATTTGTTTTTTGGAAGTGTATGAGTGCTTCTCGAGGGCAGAAATGTTCTGAATATCTAGAGTTTGAAGACTCCAAGGGTGCACTTCACAGAAGAGAGCTTTAATATGGACAAAGTGGGGTTTTTTCCAGCTAGCTTCTACATAGGCTTTTAGGGTTTGCCCTGAGGGACAAGCAAGCGTTCAATCGCATCAAATTGAATTCTTTCATCAGCGGCTTCTGTTGGTCTTGTTTATTTGTTTGTTTGTTTTATTTTTACAGCATCGAATGCCTTGGGAGTTCCAGCGCTGCGATTCAATTGTGGCGTCAAGCAGAGGCTGATTCCCAAGCCGTCATCATTACTGCTGCTGCTTTGTACTGTGTATTTAGAACATGGGTTGAGGAAAGTGCTGTGAACACTTTGCGGGTGGGGAGTTTCACTCGATCCACCTTGGAGCTTTTGTCCTTCATTAAAACATTTTTTGCCAAGCTCAGTTATTCCACACCAGTGATGGGTTTATTATAGGCAGGTATAACATTTATGAACTGGGCATTGTCAATGTCAGTGGTTTTTCACCTGGATTATTTGTTTTCCAGGATGCGTTAAATGTGGCCAAAATCTATGTTCTAACTGGCCCGTCAATAGCATATAGTTATTTCACACTCACTGTTGGTCCTGATGTAATGATGCATGCAGTGCAAAGGTATGCCAGCCCCACAGGCAAAGGGTTGCTATTAAAGAAAGCATGAGCTGAACCACAGGCCTGTTGATAGTGTGATAGCCATGTTCTGTTCAAAATTTGAAGAAAGTCCTTCAGCTATTGAGCAAATAATTTGGTTCTGTCTTCAAGAGCCTTTCTTCTCTTCTTTTCTCGTCTATTTTACTAGCTGATTCAATGCTTCAGACTATAATCTCCCCAGATACTTTGATTATTTGCTCCAGCAGATTCCCCATTGCCTCCTATCTACCCTATCTTTAATTGTTTTAGCATACTGGCTACCTGAGTGTGGCCTCCTCTACTAGAGCCAGTTTCCAAGATTTAACCTTTTTTTTTACCAATGGAGTTCTATTTTTCCCACTGGCGCTTGTATTTAAACATTCTAGCAGTGACATCCTCACATCGGGCTCGGTACACAGAATCATATTCATTCAATCTCCCAGGCACCAAACCCCATAACACAGGGTTAGATCCAGGCTCCTCAGGCTATAGAGTCAAATTAGGCAAAGGGTAGTCAGTGAACCACTCACAGTCTAGCACCAGGATCCATGTTTTAGTTCTCTCTATATGTCTGTGCTTCAACTAAGCACAATTAAGCGTACAGTTCCTGTGGCCTATACTGTAGCCTACATTTTACTTTTTTTTGCTTCAGAAGGAGTTGGACAGAACTCCCGAAGGCTCAGAGGAGCCGACGCTCAAACCGCAGTTTACATTTACGAATTTCAATTTACATTTACGCATACTTTTTTGCATGTACACATTTTGGCAGATATTTCACTCCATTTATTTGAGTTTTAGTTTCTGGCTCATGGTGATGCAAATATCAGGTTGGAATTACATTACCAAGGGGAGAAGGAGAAAGAGAAACGAGCGGGAAAGTAGCCCATTTCAGCTACAGAGAACATCTTTAAAAGCGCCCGGCTTCATCTTAACGCTCCCGCCGCCCTTGCTTTGCAACAGGAAGTCGGCGGAACAGGACGTGCCCTGCGCCGGCATTGATTCTGCCTTCGTTCATCGCGAGGGGACTCTGAGCTTTCATCTGAGATTATTAGAGCCGGTTCGACCATCTCGACTCCTAATCAGCGCGCCGAAACCTTTTATTAGGAGCTCAGCTCCAGCTCTCAGACGCCATTAGCGGTAACAAGGATGGCAGAGAGCACAAATGACCACGGTTCCACCAGGCCTCGCATGGCATTTTCTCCCTCGGAGTGCCACTTCACTGGCCGCCCTAACAGTTTTCTCTTGTCCTCCTGAGACCCGGCAGAAAAAAAACTTAAGTATTTAAATGTTTTTGACGTGATAAAAAAAAAAGATAATGTCTTGGATGGCAAAAACATGTTGCAGTGAAAATATTTTCAAAAATATTATTTAGGTTTTTATTGAATGTCCCTTTGTAGTGTGGCTTCCGCACTGTGGAATATATGGTTATTGAGATGAAGACCAGAGACCTGCATCCCCTACAGGGGATAAAAATAAATTACCAAGTCCATTGAGGACATTATAGGAAAGTTTGTCATTAAAAATGTGTTTGTAAGGTGCACCTCTAAAATTACATTGGTACAAGGAGCTGTAGTACAAACGTGTGTGTGTGTATTTGTGTGTGTGTGTGTGAGAGAGAGAGAGAGAGAGAGACAGAGAGAGAGAGAGAGAGATCGAGAGTAACAGTGGTATGACAAGGTCAGGCAGTCGAGCATAACATCATGTGATGGACAGCGTGACACTTGGTACTTTCTGCATGGCCCAAGTGATGCAAGTAGAAAGGAGTGATGCAAGAATAAGGCATGCCTGTCCTGCCCAATTTAGATCAGGAGAAGGAGAAGGCCAAGTAAGGATAAAGCTACAGTTAAGGACCTGCCATTCCAACCCCCAGGATTACTGTAGGACACAATGAATTGATACACCTTAAATCTAATCTGTATCTGAAGATTGTGATTATACCCTGTACAAAATTTGGTTGGCTATTCTATAAATACGCGTGCTGTGAGTGACAAGGCTTAGCCACAAGATATTATTTCTGTTCTTGACATAACCTACTTGGCAGCCTCTTATGCATTAAGTAGAGTGCAGATTGCAGGGCAATAGGAATCCTCATAAAAAAGCTGGTGCGAGCTTATTTAATGTGTGTAAAGGTGCTGGGGTTGAGCATTAACATTTCTGTCACCTTTAAAATCAAATAAAGGATAAACATGCCCTCCGGGGCCTGGAGAAGAAATCCCCAAGCAAAGCCTGGAATAAAATGCAAATGACTCAGATCGACACAACAGCTCCTCTCTAAATATTTTAAGATTCAATGTCTGTCAGCCTGACCTTCATTAGGACAGAGTTCCTTTATTCCTGTCGCCTTAGACATTTAAAGCCACAGTACCTGTTAAGGGTACAGCTACAATTCAACAGGCTCATATCACATGCTTCCACAGTGTTGCTGCAAAATCACTGCAGCATAACTGGAATGCAACTGTCTATTTATTTCTCTCCCCTCATGAGCTTGTATTCTTTGCCTGCCATGTTCCAGGGGGTGTGAATGCTCTTTGGGACCATGAGTACACAGTGCACCTTCAGTTTGTTTCTGAATATTACCCAAAAAAGAGAGTATTTTCTCAGCCTGCTTGATTTATGATTTTTTTTTTTTTGACTCTGCTTTCTGGGAGTATTTTGTTCTTGGAGACAGGACTGTCTTTTAGACTTTGAGTCTCTTTCTAGACTGTGGCGATGGATGACCTGATCTCCGTGAGGCAGATGGAGTCCCGGGGGGCCCCGCTGCGGATTGACCCAATCCCAATATGGAGTCCCGGGTCCCCGTCGCGGTCAGTCCCAGCTCTGGCCACATGGAGGTGGGCGGCGGGTGGGGGGAAGGAGGGGGGGGTACAGACATTCGGACGAGAGGGGACTACCACGCTCTCCCACCAGGCTGTCAGTGCTGCCCCTGCCTTCATGGTTACTGGGATAATAATCCGCCAGGGTCCCGGACACTCTTATCAGTCCAGCGGCGTCAGGACCGCACGCTGAAAGGCAAGCTCGATCGTGCCTGGGCAGAGGCCCTTCTTCCTCGACTGCGAGATTTCTGTAAGCCCCCCGTGCTTCTGCAAACCCTCTCATTCTTATTCTTACCGCAGGTCCGGCAATAGATACTCATCTTGAGCTCTGTTATAGGAAGAGTTAATGGGTTTCTGTCAACATGCAGGAACATTTTCGATTTCCACGACTGTTTCAAAAGACATTAACGCTATTGACTAGGAAGAAGAAAGAAAATACTATTTGGAATTCAATATATGGTCTTATCAATTCCTTTGAAAATGGAGGTACTTTTATATGTAATTTACATGTTTTCTCCAAGTTAGTTATGCTGTGGCACGTTCACATTCATGGTACTTTTATTAAATTCAATTCACAATTTACACTTTGTGTGTGTGTGTACACCGTATGTAGGTGCGTGTGGATGAGTGTATGTGAATATGCGTGTACTTGTTTCACTGTGCATAATTTGAATCACAGACAGCAGTAACAGGAGGTTAAAGATACATGCAAAACAGTCAAAGCCCTTGACAGGAGGCCAAAATCAACAGCTTAACCCTTGAAATAATAAGACAGGAACTGCACAGCAAGAGGAGGAGGATGCTGAAATTGCCTTGTCATTGCCGAGATACGTGCGTATCGATTTCTTTTTCGATGAACAACAAAAACAATTCAGTGAAACTTAACTACTTGAGAGTCTTACTCTTTCCTCGGAGTGAAGCTTTGGTCGGGCTCTGGTCGTAACAAATGCTACACTCGCTGCCCAGCGAGTCGCTGATTAATAGCCCTTTTTTGAGCCCCAATGGCCCTTTTGAAAAGCCTTTATCATACAAGAATACGGTGGCCTGGCTTGGACAGACAGCGCCGCGGCAGTCGGCCTGGCGCGGTGACGGAGCGGCGCTAGGTTCGACAGAAACGGCGGCGCGAACATCCCTTGTCTCCTTTCCTCCACCTCGGGAGGAGGGGAGCACAGCGAGCGCTCCACTCCATCAGAGCGACGGCGGGCAGGCCCGGGTTCCGCAGGTCCAAGACTGATTTCATCCGCTGCGAACCCTCCAAGGGCGAGAGACGCGGGGTCAAAGCAGACTCCTGCAGGGACGGGCAGGGGACTGCCACGCTTGATGCATGGACAGCTCTGTTTCACAACAGGGATGCTGGCCATAAGTGCTCACACAGCATGCCAAAGAAATCTTTTTTTTATTATTTTTTTTTATGTATTTCCTTACATTTTAGCCATCTTTAGTTCATATTCAGGGTAAGTGTAATTGTAGATGACATTTGAAAAAAATAAATGAAGAATTATTGTAAAACGTTGTACGCTTGACATTGAACATCAAACATACAGAACACAGCGTCGTGCAGGTCTAGACCGCAACGTTCAATGGACGGGGATGTTAAAGTCATTATCGTTTTACGGCCTGGCATCATACACATGAGTGTGTCATTGCATGTTGCTATTTCGGAATTAGCGCAGCATTTACGACTGTTATTATGACAACCGTGGTAAACACCATTAGGGCTCTCGCTGCGTTGCCCCCCCAGCCACACCTCAAAGGACAAGAAAAAGCACAGCGAGCCGTAATAGCCATGAACCAGCAGTGCCAAAGAATCTGCAGATACAATCAGGAAAGCTCCCTGAGGTCACTGTGCAGCAGTACCATATCGGGGGCTTACGTGTCCATTCCCGAAATGATGGAAAGGATTTTCCAGGAGGATAATGCCAACCAAAACACCAGGAGCTGGAATTTGTGCAACCGTGCACATAATTCGGGACTAGAATCGTCCCGGGTTGACTGATTTGAGTCGAGATCAAAGTAAATAAGGATTCCAAAGCTCTGAAAAAGGGAAATGTTCCTACACCCTGTGTTGGTAAGTGCTTCATCACTGTGCTCTCTGGTAGAAGGACGTAGCAGTTGAGAGTCATGCTGTTAACAGCTGCTGTTCTGCAGATGGACTGACCGAGGGTTGAGGGAGACATGTTCATCAAACGTGTTCAGACCAGGAGATGGCTCAAACAGTGTGTGCAATCAGCTCAACAGCACCGGACAAGGAGACCACCCTTATAGCAGACATTCAGAGCTAATGAGCATGTGTAAAATGATCATGTATGCTACACTTATAGCAATGGGATCAATAAGTAAAGCAAATCTGAAACTTTCAACAACAATCAGGTGGCAAAGCCACTGAAGAGTCGAAAAATGCATACTATATACATGGACAACTAATACAAAAATCAAAATAATTAAAACACTGATATGCATATAACTCCAAATTTCACTCATTACAAATTCATTGTTTCCAAAAAAAAAACATTTAAATCACAATTTAAGCCATATTATCATCATGAACTACCATGTTTCCCAAAGCACTGCACCAAAAATCCTTGCAAGTTCATTACCAAATCACAGAACAGACTCAAATATGGTACAGCTCCATGGGAGTATTTGCTTCACAATTTGCTTTTGCTGTCAGAGGTGGAGGTAGAGAGCATCTCCATGAGTTGTGATGTCACACATCATTGGCATGTTGTCATGATGCACATTGTCACACATTAAGGAGAACGACTGAGACTTGCTGAGGCAGTCACAGGTCAGAAAAGGCTCTGCTTTTTCTAGTAACTACTCTCTTAATTACCTTGTTCAAATGACAAGGTGCTTGGGCTGTGCTCATGTCCTTGGTAATAGGAGATTAATAGGGTCTATTGAGAGACAAGGCCACATAGCTTTAAACTCTCATCTGAGGTTATATTTTTGAAGAAATAATATGGAGTCCAGGGTCCCCTACAACAGAGGTAATTAAAAAGTTGGATGCTCAGGTCCCCAACATAAGTTCTCGAGTTCTCGGGCAGCTTGTGATCTTCAGGACGAATACAACAGTTCATACTGTCCTGTGATATCTGCGATTTCCTGTGACTAGCAGTGTAGTAGAATGGGTAAGGAGCTGGTTTTGTAACGTAAAGGGCACAGGTTTGATTCCTATGCCGCTGTACCCTTGAGCAAAGTGCTTGACCTGCTTTGCTTCAGTGTATAAATAGATGCACTATGTAAAAAAAGTTGTGTAAGTAGCTCTGGTTAGGAGCGTCTGCTAAATGCCTGCAATGTGATGTAAATGAATCTGTCAGCTCTTCTTTGAATAAGATCAGCCTGAAAGGAGAAAGTCTTGTTATATCCTCAATCATGCTAACGTAGCTGAGTCATACTCATTAAAACGCACTTGAACTTGATGGTAATACAATCTGACCATTTTGTTTTAAATGATATCCATTGCTTTCTCCCACTTTAATGCTATTTGCTTTGAAGGATGTATGGAAATTTAGTTTACTTGCTGAATTACTTGGGGGTTCGCACCACGCTTCAGCATACAGAGTGTTTTGAAAAGTACTTCAAAAGTTATTTAAAAGCAAACACTGCTACATTGTGTGATTGTACCCTCATGTGTGCTATTTGATCCTCACTGAAGAACTGTGGCAAGCCAAACCTCGGTGTGGTTCATATTTGGCTGTTGCAGGAAGGGTGGGTTTCAGTTTAAATGATCCTTGTTATTTCATTGCACACAACAGACATTCAATTGTATATGCAGTGCCACATTTGGAGAATAAGAAAATATTTGTGTTAACAGATTTTCTATTATAATATAAGCTATTCATTTATTATCAAATTTCAAACTTTATGAGCCAGCCTTCAGGATAGCCATTTCTAAACAAAGCCATGTTTCTTGACACCATTCATGGTTCCTCTTCTAGTGCGTTTGACTGCCATTAATATTTAGACAGCAGCAGGGCACACTGGGTACAAATTGACAAGGAATACAATGGCAACATGGTACCAGTGCCTGCAGTTTTTCTGAGATGCTGATTCCCGTTGATTGTTCAGTGTTAAACTCTATGTTAAGGGTTACTGTGTGCCAAGTGCACCTTCCTGGTGTCTGCCCAGTTCATATGGTTAAGGTACACAAAAAGCATTCTCAAACAGGTCAAAACCAACACCTGCAAAATCTCGAATCGAATATACATCCAGTTTCAGTGTTTTTTTATTTTCTTATTTTTTTCTTTACCAGTTGCTAACCTAGTACCTCAGGCAGAATAATATAAATGCTCTTCTGCTTGCTCAAAAAAGGAAGCTCTTGAGAAGTTCTTACCCCATATGATTTAGAGACAGGAATTGCCCTCAGGTATTTCTGAGCATTTTCAATATAATTGTTATTCTAGAAATTCACCACACATACATACACACACACACACACACACACACACACACACACACACACACACACACACCCCACACACACACACACATACAAAATATCCTTTCATACTGCATCACCCTCCCCCAAAAGCTGACTCATTTTCACAGATGCACTGTGAGGGCTCCACCACAAATTTCTCTGACCTGTAATGAGTTAATTTCACAGCACTGCAGGGTGATTTATGAAAAAGTGGTATTTTCCCATTAAACCCTAGAGCCTAAATAAACCATCTGTCTTACTGAAATCAAATCCTTAAACAAATCTTTGGTACTGCTCTATTATGCTTAGCTCTCTAACTCCAACAAACAACAACAAACGCATGAATCTGTCACGCATGCGCGCGTGTGCATGTTTGTGTTTGGCAAATTAGAGATGATTTATATTTTCTGCCCTGCTTTTGCTGAGACTCAGTAGAAAAGTGACAGCAGAAATGTAATGCATTTGGTGTAAACTGTGAGTGTGTCACCTTCAACAATAAATATAATCTGTCTGCATCAAAGCAATTGTACTCTGCCTTTTTTATAATGTGCATAAATTGTACTGTATCTCTCAATGTGTATGATGCCGGTGAAATGTTTTTTTTGACAGCTGAAAGTTATTTCAATTTATTATTCTACTACAGGATTTTTTTTTTTTTAAAGATTGTTCCATTGCACAGTATGTTAAACTGAAGAGAAAGAAAACAACAATGGGCCTTCATAAAAAATGTATGAATTTTAAAATATTATTCCATACACATTTCACTCGCTGTCATTGTTGCAAAGTAAGCAAATGTACTTTCAAACATACTACTAAATTCTACAATATATGATTTTGTGGTATATGTATTATTGAACAAAAACTAAAAATGGTAGTTATTCATTGATTCATCTAATATCATATTTTAACCATATTTCTCCATATGGCATTACATTTTGTTGGAGATGAGATTACAACATGTGCCTTGAATATTGTTTTGGGACATCAAAACTGAATGCCGGGAAATGTGACCTACTCATGGCATGAATTGAAATTCCACATAAATCAACCGACCGAGCCTAGCAAAGGAGTACCAACAAAAACTGTTGGCAAGTTACTCCTAAATCTTTCCCGCAAATGACTGGCACATTAATCTGTATCCGAAAACAAGCACCGACGATAGAACCCGCAAAAAAAAAAAAAAAAAAAAAAAATCCCATTAAGGCTTTTATTTATTTTTTAGCCTTCGTTGCTTACGCACGTTTGGTTTCGTGTTTCCCTCCGTGTTCAGATCGATCGCGCGCTCCTCGCCGCTTTACGAGGCAGCCGGGGCGCGCCGCGGCAGATGGCTGACGTGCTGCCGACGGGGGGGGGGAGAAACTGCTGCGCAGACAGCCCTTCGTAAATGATTAAGCGCGGGACTGCGGAGGGTCGAGAGACGCAGCCTGCCGTCTACAACTAGCAGCGGAGAGCTGGGGAGAAGGAGCAAAGCATGGGAAAGTCAGAAGGGGAAAAGAGAAGGATGGAGAGAGAGCTAGCATTCGTGTGTGTGTGTGTGAGTTTGAGCCTCAGCTGAGAAAATTTGAGCATTCCTAAGCCATTTAACATATCATGTCATATATATATATATATATATTACTGCGTGCTTTTTTATGAGTTAGTAGAGCTGAGTCAGTCCTGCAGTGTTTTACCGCCCCCACCCCCTCCCCCACCTGTTCTTTACTCACTGCTCCCTGCAAAGTTACCAACTTACCAGCTATCAGTGTGGAATGAGCAATGAACAGGGATACTGTTTTTTCTGGATACATGTATTATTCTGGAGAGAGGTCAGGTGAGGACAGTATTGCAAAAAAATTCTAAAGACATACATAAATAATTTCTTTGCTTAAAACCTAATGTACAGAACAAGGTGAAGTGAAAAGAAAACTCCTACGAGTGGCACAGTGACTCTCCATAATTGTGGGCTTTGCTTTAAGAATTTGCTTTTTGAATTCGAAGCTGTGTTGACAAACACAAAACAACTGTTTTCTCAATATAGCCAGCCATCTTTGATGTGTTGGTCAGTTTCTACGATAATAAGATTTAGAGAAGCCAACAACTGGGGGAGTAATGGGAGAATGCCCCCCCACCCCCCTCCCCACTAGCCTCCCCATGTCCCATAGCATCCAATCAAGAATTAATGTCCAAATGATAGAAACTTCAATCTGTCTCTACAAACTAATTACATCTGGGGATAATTGCTTTATTTGTCTTGCTGCTTTGGCTGGTATGAGTAATGGGTATAGCCACTCTTTATTGGATAAAAAAGAGTGTCTCATCAAAGGCTGGGCCCTTCCTTATTTCTTGAGAGCTCATGATAAAAGCCATCTGCTTAAAGACTCTGCTGACATTTGCGCTTGTTTGTGTTCCTGTACAAGCTTGATATCAAAAGGATATGGCCTTTTTCAGGAATTACTTTGAAATTAAGAGTTTGTAAATTGTGCTAACCAGCCATCACTGAGGGAAATTGTGCATATTTGGGCAATTGAATGTAATTTTGTGTATAATTAGGATGTGTACCATACACATTTTGGATTTCATGTGATGTAACATTATTGCAACATAATTAGAAAAGTTTCCCTTCTTTACTATCAGTCTTACTTAAAATTTCACCGGACAGGGTTTTCCATATACATTTGGTCATGAATGATCATCTATTGGGTTTTGAGCGCTCAAGCATATAAAGATATATCAAGCAGTATACATCTTCTGTAATTGGACACATATGGAATATTGACACTGACAATGACATTCATCTCTAACCACTTGTTAAACATGTGCTTGAGATAGTAGACTCAATTAAGAATTCGCAAATCCTCCATATGTTATTTATTGTTGCTTCGCGTTACAACCTGTGCATCTGTAACATTATGTGCTAAACTAAGATTTGCATTAAAGACTGCATACTTTATATAACCCTTATGTTTGAAGAGACTTCACTTTAGACCCATGGTCTGAAATAACAAATAAAGCATGGGCATGTTGTAGTCTGTAGTTCCGGTCACTTGTCTCCCCAGTACTGTCTCTGTGTCTGTATTCCCTGAGCTGCTTCACTCCCCTGTACTTGCGTGATTTCACTATTCGGGTGGTTCCGGGTTTTCGTGGTTTCCCCCCTTCTTTCCAGTCTCGCTTTACTTTCTTCCTGCTGATTTCTAGTTTTACTAATTTCTACTAATCCCTACTAACTTATAGATTGTAAAGTACTAACCTCGCTAATATACTAACATGTGAATATTACTAATGGACTAACACACACTAGTTTTGGGTTTTTGATAGTTTAGATCACTATACTAATACATTAACCAGTCTCCCCTTTTCCATGCTGCGCTGTAGCTCCGCCCCTTTTCTTTCTAGCCTGCTCTAACGCTGAGTTCTGCAATTGCCTGCACCTGTCTCTTGCTCTAACTGCACCTCTCTCTCTCTGCACGTGTTTTACCTGCTAAACCCAGGCCGTCTGTTATCATTGTTGTCTATGTGATTCCAGTCCGCGTTTTGTCAGTCCCCTGTCATTAATTAGTTATCCTAATGTTCTTCACCTGGATGTTGTTTGTTACTCCGCCCTCACTCACGTAACCCCTCCTTGATTGTTACCTTCCCCAGTGTATAAATGTCAGTCTTTTCCACCATGTCCCTGTCAGAACGTTGATCAAATTCATTGTGCCGATTATTTGTAAGCCTTTGTATTTGAGATTCCTGCGACACCCCTTTGCCTGACTTCTCTTTTGCCTGCCCCTTTGTACCTTCGCTATTTCTGATCTCCTGGTTTTTGACTTTTGCCTGTCTTTTTACTTTTCTTCTGGAAACTCGATTCTGTACCGCACTCTCTCTGATCACCTGGCTTCGAACTTCGCACGGAATAAAGACAACGTTTTCTTGGATTTCCCTGGTCTGCGCGTGGGTCCTTACTCTGAACGTAACAGTACGTTCTGACCAGGATGGACCCAGCGGACCCTGCCCAGGTACAATTTGTACTTGGGCAGCAGGGAGCCATGTTGGGACGCCACCAGTCCCACTTGGAGTCGGTCTCTCACCAGCTGCAGGACTCTAACCTCCTGCGTGGCAGAGCTGACATCTGCACTCCGGGCCTCCTCGCCTGGCTTCGCTCCCCAGCAACCTGCGGCTCCCGCTACGCCTGACATCCCACCTGCACGTGCTCGTGAACCCCACTTCCTCCTCCGGAGAAGTACGACGGGAGAACCTGGTGGCTGCCCCCATTCCTTATCCAGTGCCGGCTGATCTTCCAGCTACAGCCAGCTACCTTCCCCACTGAGCAGGCCCGAGTTGCCTACATAATCACGCAGCTCACCGGGCGAGCTAGGAAGTGGGGAACGGCCCGCCTGGGAGGAGGGGCTTCCCTGCGTGCAGACCTCCACGCTGCTCGCAGAAGGAGATGAAACGGGTCTTTGACCGCTCCAAGCACGGCCACGATGCGGCGCAAGAACTCCTGCACATGCGCCAAGGTGGTATGACGGTGTCGGACTTCGCCATCGATTTTCGTACTCTGGCTACCGCCAGTGGCTGGGAGAAGAAGGCTCAATACGACACCTTCCTCAATGGCCTGTCTGAGCGCGTGAAGGACGAGCTGCTGACCCGGGACCTACCCGAGGACTTCAACGATCTCATTGCCCTGGCATCCGCGTGGATTCACGCAAACCAGGAGCGCCAACGGGCTCGCAGTCAGGTGTCTACAACCGAGCAGTCACTGAGAGGTCCAGGACACTGCTGCATCCCCTACCAACCCCAAACCTCCTCCAGTCATGATGCCGGACCCGGAACCCATGCAAGTCAACCGTGCTCGCCTGACCCAGGAGGAGAGGGATAGAAGGATGCAACCAGGTCCTGCCTCTACTGTGGGAAACCAGGTCACTATGTCGCAGCCTGCCCGTTAAAAGACAACACCCGCTAGTGTATCGAGGAGCACTAGTGGGCATGATTCCGACTGAATCCTCCTCAAAGCACCGGACTTGCCTGCCTGTCACCATTGAGTGGGGGGGACGAACCAAAGGGACCACCGCTCTCATCGACTCCGGGGCCGAGGAGAACTTCCTGGACGCTGGGGGCCGCCGAGAGGAAGTGGGGAATCCCCTTGGAGAAGGTATCATGCCCCTAGTGGCCAACTCGTCAATGGTCAGAAGTTGGCGAACATCACCCACACCAGCGTTCCAATCAAGGTTCGGCTCTCCGGTAAACCCCAAGAAGAGCTTCGGCTCCCAAAAACATTGAATTTCCCCAATCCAAACCCCCTTTAATTTTTTTTCGGGGGCCCCCCCCCCGGGGGGGGGGGGAAAACCCCCCCCACCTTGGGAAAAGGGAAAAAAAAAATCGCCCAAAAAGGGGGTTTTTGGGGGGGTTGGGGGGGGGCCCCCCTTTGTTTTAAGGGGAATTTTTTTTTTTTTTTTGGGGGTTTTGGGGAAAAAGGCCCCCTTTTTTTGTTTCCGGTTTTTAAAAACCCCTTTTCCCCGGGGAAGGGGGGCGGGGTCCCGTTTGGCGGGTTTCCCCCCTTTGTTTCCCGGGGGCCCCCTTAAAAAAAAAAAGGTTTTTTTTTTCAAAACCCAAAAATTTTTCCCCCAAAAAGGGCCCCCCTTTTTCTTTTGGGGCCCTTTTTTTTTCCCCCCCCCGCCCCCCCCCCAGGGGGAAAAAAGGCCCCCCTTGACCTTAAAACCCGGGGGAAAACCCCCCCCCCCCCCAGAAAAAGGTTTGATTGTTTTTTTCCCTTTTTTCCCCCCGGGGGGCCCCGGGGGCGGGGGAAAAAAACTATGGAAAAAAAAAAAAAAAAAAATTTTTTTTCCCGGGGGGGTTTTTCCCCCACTTTTTTCCGGGGGGTTTTTTTTAATTTTCCCGGGTTTTTTTCCTTTTCCCCCCAAAACCCCCCGGGGGGGGCCCCGGGGGTTTTTTTTCGTGGGGGGGAAGGGGAAAGGGGAATTTTGGGCCCTTTTACTTTTGGGGGGCCCCCGGGGTTTGGGGGCTTTTTTTTTTTTTTTTTTTCCCTTTCCCTCAATGGGGGCATTACGGGGGGTTTTTTGGGGGGAAAACCCGGTTTTTTTCCCACTTTTTTCCCCCCCATGGGGGTTTCCCCCCCTTTTGAAAAATTTTTGCAAAGGGGGGGCCCCCCTATTTCACCCAAAAATTGGGGGGGGGGGCCCCCCCCGGGAAAAAAACCCGGGGGGCCCAAACCAAAAACCCCCTTTTCGCAATTTTTGGGGGGAGGGGGGGACGGGGTTTGGGGAAAGGGGCAAAACCTTTTTAAAAAACCCCTTTTTTTTTTTCCGGGGGGGGGGGGAAACCCCCTGGGGGGGGGGGGTTTTTTTGGGGGGGGGCCCTTTTGGGGGTGCCCAAAAAAAAGCACCAGCTGGGTTTTTTTTCCCCGGGGGGGGGGGGGCCCCCCGGGGCAATTTTATTTTTTTTGGGGGGGAAATTTGGGGTAAATAAATTTTTTTTTTTCGTTTTTACCTGGTGGGTTAATTTTTCCCGGGTTTTTTTTCCCAAAAAAAAAAAAAGGGGAAAGGGGGAAAAAAAAAAAAAATTAACTCCCCGGGGGCAAAAGGGGGTCCAAGAAATTTTGGGGGGAAAAAAAAAAAACCCCTTAAAAATTTTTTTAAGGGGGGAAAAAATGTTTATTTTTACTGTAAAAACCCCCCCAACCCCCTTTTTCCTTTTGGGGGGGTCATTTTTTTTCCCCCCCCCGGGCCCCGCAAATTTTTAGGGTTTTTGGGGGGGGGGGCCCCCCAAAAAAATTTTCCCCGGGGGGTTTGGGGGGAAAGGGGGCCTTCCGCCAAAACTTTTTCGTCGGGAAAAAAAAAAAGGAAACGTTTTTCCTTGGGGGGGTTTGGGCCCCCAATTTTTTTTTTTTTTTTTTTAAAACCCCCGTTTTTTTTTTTCCCAAATTTTTTTTTTAGTTTTTTTCTTTGGGGGGCCCCCCCTTTTAAAAAACCCCCTTTTTTAAAACCCCTTTTAAGGGGGGGGGGGGCCCCCATTTCCCGGGGGGAAAAAAAAAAGGGGCCCCGGGGGTTTTTAAAAAAAGCCTTTTCCCCACCCCTTTTAAAAAAGGGGGGAAACCCCCCTTCCCCTTTTTTGCCCCCCCATTTTTCCTTTTTCATTTTCCCTTGGGGGGGGGCCTTTTTTCTGCCCCAAGTTTTCCCTTTTTTTCCCCCTTTGAGGTTTTGGTTTCCTCCCAAAAATTGGGGGGGAAAAACCCCCCTTTTTCTTCCCCAAAAACGTTCCCCCCAGAGGGGGGGGGGGGGCCCCCAAAAATTTAAGATCCATTTTCCGTGGGCCTTTCTTTTTTTTCACCCGCCTGGAACCCCCCCAAGGAAAAAAAAAAACTTTTTTCGGGGGGTTTGGGAAAAAAACCCTTTAAACCCTTTGGTTTTTTTGGGGGGGTGGGGGGATTGGGGGTTTTTTGGGAAAAATGGGGGGGCCAAAAATTTTGGGGGGGCTTTTCCCAAAAAACCCTTTTTTTTTGGGGTGGGGGGGGGTGATCACCAAAAAAAACCTGGAGGTTTTTTCCCCTTTTTTTACCCCCCAAAAACCCCAAAAAACCCCCAAAACTCTTTTTCCCCGGGGGGGGGGGCCCCAAAGGGGGACCTTTTTTTTTTTCCCGGGTTTTTTGGGGGGCTTTTTCCCTTGCTTTTTTTTTTGGGGCCCCCCGGGCGAAAAAATTTTTAAACCCAAAAAAAAACCCTTTTTGCCCCCTTTTCCCCCCCGGTTTTTTAACCCCCCCCCAACCAAAGGGGGGGGTCCCTCCAACCCCGGGGCCCCCCAAATTTTTTTTCCTTTTCCCCCGGCGGTTTTTTTTCATTTAATGCCATTCCCCCCCTTTGGGGCCCTCGAAAAGGGGGAAAGGGGGTTTTTTTTTAAAGGGGGGGCCGGGGGCCCCCGGGGGATGGGGGGCTTTTGGGGGCCCAAAAATTTTTAAAAAATTTTTTCCCAGCGGGAAAAAGTTTTTTTTTTTTTTTCGTTTTTTTTTTTTTTCCCCAAAAGGGTTTCCCCTCCTTTTAAATTCTTTTCCTTTTTTTGGGGGCCCCCGGGGGGGTTTGCAAAAACTTTCATTTTTTCCAAAACCCCCGGGGGGGCCCCCAAGGGAAAAACCCGAAAACTTTTATTCAGAGGGCGTTTTTTGGGGGGGGGGCCCCTTTTCCCCCGGAAAAAAAAAAATAAAATTTTTTTTTTTGGGAAATTTTTTGGTTTTTGGGTGCCTTTTTTTTGGGGGTTGGTTTTTTTGTTTTTTCCCCAGGGGAAAAAAAAACCCCCCCCACCAAAAACCCCCCCTCAGGTTCCCCGTTACAAAAACCCCCTTTTTCCCCCCCAAAAACCCCCCCCCCCCCTTTTGGGGGCACATTTTTAAAAAATTTTTTAAATTTTTTAAACAAAAGGGGGGGTAACCCCCCTTTCCCCAAAAAAAAAACTTTTCCCCCCCCACTTTTTCCTCAACCCCCGTGATAGGTTTTTTTTCTTTTTTTAAAACTTTTTTTCCCCTTTTTGTTTTTCCCCCTTTTTACCAAAAAATTTTTCCCTTTCTTTCCCAAAAAAAACCGCCAACTTACTCATCACGGGGTTTTTTGGGCTTTTCGGGGGGCCCCCCCCCCCCCCTAAAAATAAATTTTTTTTGATAGAGGCCCCCCAAAAATTTTTTGCACTTTGGGTTTTTCCGCAAACCCCGGCCTCTGTTTTCCTTGTTGTCTTGTAATTCCGCCGCGTTTTGTCAGTCCCCTGTCTTTAATTAGTTTCCTAATTTCTTCACCTGGATGTTGTTTTTTTTTCTCCCCCCCCCACTCACGAACCCCCCCTTGATTGTTACCTTCCCCAAGTGTATAAAAAGTCAGTCTTTTCCACCATGTCCCCCGTCAGAACGTTGATCAAAAATTCATTGTGCCGACTATTTGTAAGCCCCTTTGTATTTTGAGATTTCCTGCGACCCCCCCTTTTGCCTGACTTCCTTTTTTCCTGCCCCTTTTTTTACCTTCGCTATTTCGATCTCCGGTTTTTGACTTTTTGCCTGTCTTTTACTTTTCTTTTGGAAACTCGATTCTGTACCGCCTCTCTTTTTGATCACCTGGCTTCGAAATTTGCACGGAATAAAAAACAAAAGTTTTTCTTGGATTTCCCTTTCTGCGCGGGGTCCCCTTTCTCGAAAAGTAACAGGGCAATTTGCTAGTTGGTTGTAAACTCAAAAGTCCCATAGCCTACTGTTAAACAAGCTTCATTGAGTTGACAAATGCTCAAAGCTTTAAGGAGTAACCCTCTAAACAATATTATATGCGGAATGTTTTGAGACAAACTATTATGCATGATCTATAATAAAGAATGTTTTCAATAGCATTTAGTATTTACAATATTAACTAACAATGATATTTCAGAGGAATGTTACTATTGTAATGCCACCACTTCAGATAGCTGAAGACAAAACCCAGGCTGTAAAATTCAAAAGAGGATCAAAAGGCTGAGCATTTTTTTTTTTTTCATTAAGTAATTCTTTTGTATTATTTACTCAATTTTTGAGAGGGCCAAAAAACATTAATTAATTAATAAAGGAATTAAAATTCTTTAAGGCGCAAAAGTGCTGCAAATGTAAATTATCTGCCTTATCAAAGCAGCAGGTAGAAAGGAGATTTGTAATTAACAAAATTATTTGCCAGTGCCAGCCTTTTCAGATGCCATTTTTTTCCCAGTCTTGTTTAATTGTATTCAGTAATGTGGTTATTCTGATTTAATTAATAGACACACACACACAGGAATGCACACACACACTTTCTCTCAGACACACACATTTTCACACACACACACACACACAAATGTTTCTATTGCTACTTGTGAGGACTTCTCATTGACTTACATTCATTCCGTAACCTCTAACCCTAAACCTAACCCCAACCACTACCTGCCTTAACCCTAACCTTAACCTAATTGTAACCCTAACTCTAAGTCCTAAGCCTAAAACAGCCTCTTGAACTTGTGGGGACCAGCAAAAGGTCCCCACCTTGCGATTTTCCTCATCTTTCTATCCTTGTGGGGACATTTGGTTCTCACAAAGATAGTAAAACATGCCCACACACACGCACACACACACGTACACACTCCCACACACACAAACACAAAGACAATGACAGAGCTGTGATAAACAGGGACTTTGTCTGGCATATGCCTAACAAGTTTCATGTGTCACTAACATCTTGCTTAGGGTGGGTGTTTCCCTAACTATCTTTCCAGAAATGTTTCCATAAACTGCAAGATCTTTAAAGTACTTTGCAGCATAAGATGGAACATGGTCAGGCTAATGATAATAAGCTGTGGTTGCTGCCCAATTAAGAACTTTCTTCTGATTATGCTTTTGTAATTAAGACTGAAACTGCCTATTTTGAATTTGGGGGAAAATGCTAAATGGCTAGCAATGCATCAGTTGCAGATGCTAAAAAAGTCAGTGGTTTCATACTGTAGATGTTTCATTTTGAATAGTATCACTATTAAATGCAACACTATGTATCATTCTGATTATACTGTATGAGTCAGCCCCAGAGTTCAGTTAATTTCCCTACATATTTTCTTCCATTCAATAAATCGCTGCACTGTTAAAAAGCTGTCTGCCCCTCTGAACTAGATGCAATTACGTTCTGCCATTTTTAAACTCTTTTTGCAGCAATAATTGTTGAAAGCATTTTAAACTTCTTCTTTTATCCTGTGATTGTAACGGGGTGACACTTCAAGACAGTGATAACATAACCACAGCGTGGATCACATGGTAGTCATTATAGGACTGCGCACTGGATAATGTGTTGTTTTTATTTTTTTTGTTCTCCCTGGAAAACAACCTTACCAACTAGAGTATGTGCCTTTGAAATTAATCCCACATGGCATATTCCAACATTTTGGTTACGATCAAAAAATAAAATAACATTGAACCAATTATCAAAGTATGAGTATTTTTCACTTATCTTTTATTATAATTTTTAAAAACACAACCGTAAAACTGTGTCTGAATTAGCCAATGACTGGGTTTCGTTTTTGTAATGCAGTCTGCTCAGTGAAACTGTCACGCAGGCTACCTCCAGATGTGTAACGATGCAATGCGTTGCCGTTTCCTCAGAAAAGCCACAATATATGTTTTTGAAATTAACAACGCATGGCACATGTGACATGTGGGCCTCCTGCAATCTGTGACATGTATGGCATGTGATACGTGTGACACGCATGACATAGATGATGTTTTCTGCGGTACGTATCACATATGATGTGACTAGTGTAGCATGCATTAGGTTTGACGCGGGTGATGCGTGTGGCATACAGAATCTGGCGGGTGGGATTTTGGTCTGAGGGAGGATTTAAAACGCAGCTGGGTTTCTGCTTAAACTCCTTCCACATTCGGTGCAGATTTTTAGATACATCACACAGGTAGTGCTTTCGACAGGAATTACATTTGTCACTGTCACATCAGTTACAGAAAAGAAAATATTTATCCAGACGCAGCCGTTCGTATTTTCCACCGAGACAAGATACCCGCTATACATTCGGCATGTGGAAACATTTAAACATTTCATTTAAGATAAAAAGACATCAATGTGAAATCAATTTAAACTTCAAAAAAACTGTAATTATCTGCTAATGTGCTGGCCCTGTGTAAGGCGTCTCTCTTGCTAGTCTTCCAAAGCCTGTAAGTTATTTGTGTCACTACCACTAAGCTCAGCATAGCCTTTACACCAGTTTGCCTTCAATACGCAATAGATGATGGCATGTCAGTGAACCGAACACATTTGCTGTGAATTTGCATTTAGCTCAACTAATTTTGCAGGTTTGCTGTATATTGACATTTAGTGCAACCAATTTAACACATTCGCTGTGAATGGATTTTATTCTCACCATGCACAGTGCGTCCTGTAGGAACTTTATTTTGCTACTGGTGTTTACAAATGAGCATGCACGGCTCACCATCATTAAATCAGACAGGCAGCCCCAGCCATTGTTAGAATGCCTCTCACATAGCCAAGCTGGGGTGGAGGAGAGACTGAAAAATCTCTGAGCGATCCAGTGACTGTAGAGCTGTGGATTCAAGGCAAGTTTAACTTTCCTGAGTGCAGCACTGCGAGTCTTATTAAAATGTCAAATGCAGACTTTTTTTTTCTTACTCTAAGTTTTGAAATAAATCCTATAGGATGACACTAGGAAGGTAAATGAATAAGTCCCATATAACATCTCACCACAACAGCCTTTTTGCTGACCAAGCAGCAACCTGCTGTACCAGTGCAAGCCTGTGGGCACTCACCATCCAGCTGAGCGGGATTCCTTCTTATGGAAAATGCAACCAAAACCTTGCTTTGGCTGAACAGGCCTGAGGTCAACAGAGAGATAGTAGTAGAGAGATGTAGTTTGCAGAGTTATTGCAGTTTGTTCAACGGAATCAAACCCAGTTAACGCTGGCTGCAATTACATCATGGCTAACAGGATTTAACTGCAAGGCATTAAAAGCTGTACTAATGTGATAAATAACTCTAAATATTCAATCAAAGTTAGGTGATAAGGACGAATCTCTGCATGATTTCCCTTCACCAACGTTGCTTGTTTTACAATATTAGATCAGGTGTAAGTCATTATTTTAATGAGTGAAAACATTTTGACCGCCCTCCTCCAATTTAAAATGGTGTGCTGTGGGCTTTGGGTAAAGCTAAGCATGATCAGTCATTGAGTCATTGAACCATCACTGCAGTCTGGCACTACATTCCTGTGACAGAACTCTAATATGGTGACTGTGTTCAAGGTCACTGTGGCTTCTACACAGTAAAATATTCTGAATCTTCAAATTCATGATCCGAAGTTTCTCTGCCCGATTGGCGAATGCACAAATAATAGCATACAGTAATTGCAGTGTTGGAGAGTGACCTTTGTGGAATGGAGGGAAAAAGTGCACAGTTTAAATGGAAAATTATAGCAATTATTCTACTATTTGCTTTAAACTCTCACATGTCTTTATCACCTATGGATTTTCCCCAGCTGTCAGGGGTGTGAGGAACACATTTCACAAATTCCAGCATGCAGTTTCTGCTTAATAATAATGGCTGGTTTATATCAAAGGTTTCTTTTTTCCTACTTTTCTTATGAAAGGTAGACAGTTTAAGTAAAAGGAAGACTTTGCATGGGGCTACCATAAGGCTGCAGTCATCTATCCTACACATGTTAATCGTTAATACTCTTGCTTTGCTACTCTGTGTCTTTACAGTTCTCTGTAAAAAGCGATATACAAATAAAATGGGTCCAATAAGGCTCAAATGAGCTTGGAGTAAAGTATGTTATTAATGTTCTAAGCATGGTATTGTGCACTTCTGCTTGTCCAAAGCTGTTCTATAATCTTGCAATAGTTTTCCTCCTCAATTCAGAATCCCTCGAATAATTTTCAAGAAATCCTCCACATCAGTGGATGTGTGGTAAATGCACCTGGTGGAAAATGGTGGCAGAACATAACCCAGATGGGTGGTAATTACGAGTGCCCCTCACACATAACTCCTCTGTCCCACCCCCACTTCAAAGCACTCCAGAGAAGGGGCAAAAATACCTATCATCATCACAAATTCTTTTTTCTTTTTAAAGCCATTTTTATTCTTTTGTAAAGGTATTCAAACAAAGCTTGAAGTACATTCACTTGTAACTACCAAAGCAGGGTTAGAATCAACATTTAAGCCATCAACAAAGGAGCATGAACAACATGATATAACTGGTGTTTGGAAACGGAGGCTTCACACATTAAATTGCGTTCATTACATAACATTCATTTAGCAGGTGCTCTTATCCAAATGGACTTACAATGGAGGAGAACATTAGTGCATCCACCGGAGTTATATAAACAACAGTGTCAGGCTGTGTCAGCTAGTAACCCTCCCGAACCAGCACATGAAGGTGCGACATCAGTAAAGCACTAATCATTGGCTAGCTAAATTCTGGCCAGCCTAGAACCAGAATACAAATCTGTTTCATATAGGTTGCATCCTGCAACCTAATCTAGACTTGAAAATTCATCCATTAGGTATACCTGCGTATCCTGGGCAGGGTCGTGGGGAGTGCTGGAGCCTATTCCAGCATGCGGCGGGCGAAAGGCAGGAATACACCCTGGACTGGCCACCAATCTGTCACAGGGCACACACACCATTCACTCACCATTCGGTACCCGGAGGAAACCCACGCGGACGCAGGAGAACATGCAAACTCCACACAGAAAGTTCCTGAAGCCAGGACCTTCTTACTGGGAAGCGAAAGTGCTACCCACTTACCGCTCCAAAAATGTAATATGATATTGAAAATAGCACATACCATCCTAGAACCGTAATTCCTTGTGAATATAATACACCATTATAACATAATACATAATACACATAATACAACTGTCACAGTTGGCTCCTTCTCAGGTAATCCCCACCCAAATGTGGGTGCAGGTTTTTTTTTTATAGCCCAGCACTAAGGCAGCTGATTCTGCTTATCGAGGTGATTGAAGACCATGATTAGTTAATTAGTTGAACCGCGTTTCATAGTACGGGGCCAAAACGAAAACCTGCAGCCACGCGGGCCCTTTTTGGATAAGACTGGACACTTCTGGTTTATAGTTCTACCCAGGCTTTCTCTGAACATGGCTCACAGACCTCACAGTAAGTGGACCTATAGTGAGCCGTCAATTGGCCATTTGTAACCTAGACAGCACACCGAGAAAAGCGACATAGGGTAAACGTAAAGTAGGCACCTTATTACTTTTCGTTTGTGGGAGGTAGTCGTGATGTAGTGTGGAGGTAGTTTGTCCATTGGGAAGATGTCGCGACTATCTCTCACAGACGGAGTGTGACAGAGCGCCTAAGTCAACCTTAAGTTGTACTTTAGCCCATTTTTGGTTTCAGAAAGCCATTTTCTTTTCTTTTCACTCTGAAATATCATCACAGAAGTAAAAGAAGGACACATGGATAGAGTCATGCATATGATATTCACTTTTATTTGTTATGCTGTTGTGTGTTCAGTGCCTAACTAAGGGAGACATGTTTATGTTATTATAAAGTTAAGAAATGAATGTGATACAAATCATATTAATGACAGTGTGGCTGTATTATGGTTTATGCAGACCCATTGCACATGGCACAGGCTAAACTCCCACAGAGCAAGATGTACTTGTTTTATCCGATGGACAGATTGCAATTTTAAAATGTTGCCTTAATTTGAGTATCATGCATCAAAATGGTAATCTGGCCTGAGATGAGTACTGCACTTTGACCCTTTAGAGTAGAATTACACTGTAACGGCAGCTGGCTAGTTAGCTAGCCACCTAGTTAGCTAGCCACCGTAGCTTGTGTATAGTTGCTACTTCCGTGTTTATGTGTGACTAGCCTTTAAGGACATGCATTAAGCTTGAGCCAGTATGTGCATATGGGCCGCAGGCTACGTATAAGAAGGGTGGGCAGCCGGCGCTCGCAGCCTGTTACTCAAGTGTCGTGCTCTCTGAGCCTCTGTTGCTTTGCAAGTTAGTAAATGAGCACAGTGGCTGAAACGCAAGATCCGCCTCCCAGACCCTCACTGAAATTACTACAGTACTGTAGTTACTCTGATGCAGTCATGCACCCCACACTAACAAATGCTGTGGTCCTGAGATCTAACTGACTGAGTGACTGCCTTACATTCACTTTGCGTTCTTAAAACCAGTCATAAACTAATAAAGATGGACCTGTTTGATCAGTGAAATAGCAATCATCTATTGGTCAATGCCATGCCATTTACAATATCTTTTCCTCCTCCGTTGAGTCAGATTTTCCCAGCAGCATTGCAGCATCCAGTTTTTATGAGAGAGTATTTTACAGCTCCAGAGGAAAACTTAAATAACACCATATATATATGTTTGTATGTGCTTTCATACCATAGTCTGTTCATTAAAAGCCAATCGATTCAAAAATCCAGAGCGTACTACAAGGGCGTACTCTATGTTGTTGTTGTTTCATTCAGTCGCTCAAATGATCTATGTTGTTTTATTCAGTCACTAGTTATTTAGAGTGTACAAAACCATGCTGATTTAATTCAGAGCTCACAAACTACAGGAAAGTGTCCCTCTCATTCTCAACACCAAAGTGCACCCCTCAGCTGTTATCACAGTAGGATAGCCAAGACACCCGGGTATCTTCTAGGCAAAGGAACAATGCTGTTTGATTTTTTATTTTTGGTTGTGTTGCTTGAAGGCCCCGGGAGGGAAGGGGGGAGAGAGAGAGAGAAAGAGGTGGGTGCAACAGAGATGCTTGCACAAAATATTCACAAATTAGAAAAATATATTTACACAAATGATCCCTAATTATAAATAATTTCACTTGCTTATAAAAAGAAGACAAATGTGCATTTTTTTAGGAGAAGGACCAACTGTCCGAATTGCAGCACAGTTTGTTTCAGCCAGTCATAACCTGAGGGACAGTGAGTGTCCACCCACACCAAACATTTGAATATAGATATTTACTGATTTACTATTGTAGTTGCTGTTATTGTAGTCCTTATATATTGTTACATTTATCATCATCATTATTATAATTATTATTATTATTATTATTTATATGTATGCTTTGGCAATAATTACATTTGCATTTCATGCTGATAAAGGAACTTGAATTAGAATTTGAGAGAGAGAGAGAGAGAGAGAGAGAGAGATGTTTGTTGTCATTTGTTGGAGTTAGAGAGGTATGTTTTTGGCCACCAGGCTGCAGTTCCCAATCACAAGTGGGACACTCTGGTTTTTGTTAATGCTCAATGCTGAAACTAGACCAAAAAAAGCTTTAAAAAATGTTTTATACCCTGATGTATAATGTGTAATATATTAAATGTAATTCAAACCATTCTTAAGAAAGATCTGTGCAGCAACAAAAAAAAAAAAAAAAGGAATTTACAACATTGTCTTTGCATTGTAACCATTTTACAGACAATCTCTCTTTTCAATACATTGGAGAGTAGAGGATGCCCCTTTTATGCACACACGCACACACACACAGTCTGTGTCCCATTAAAACCTTTATTTTAAACAGGCTGAACTTCTGACACCCAAACATTTGTGGAGGAGAGGAGACTTTAGGTTAGAACAGGAAAGGAAATGAAAAGAGGAAAAACATTTGCAGTAATGGCTCTGGACCAGCAGGGATGTTTCTGATCTTTTATACTGCCTCTTACACTCCCTAGGTTTTTTTCTCTCTCATTGGTTTCTTGTCTAGACATAGCTATCTTTATAAAGGCAGGCGGGCTTGTAACTTAGAGCATCTGACAAATGGAATTGAGTGTTATTTTAATCAGAGTGACTGGGGTACAGCAGAGGCTAAACACAGGTTTAACTGTTGTAGTGCATCCTTTGAGTGTGTGACCGAGCAGCATGGCATAGCTCAGGTCTCAATGAGGCCCACAACTCTACGTTCCACAATCTTGTTGTGGACTCCTCAGAATGCAGGCTGCTAGTCTTAATTCAGTCAGAGATTGATCATCTGGAAAACTTTCTTAACTTTTGTGGCATAAGATTGCTGTAACCTGATTGGTGGTGGCAGATATCTGCTGCTTTAATTGATTGGCTGGGGTAGGCTATCATTTCAAACACAAAGACTTGTACTTGCTCTTCTCTGTCCAAATTCATCACCTCTCTTAGAACAATTTAACCCAAGCAAAGAAGCCAAGCCTGCCAAACTAGAGGCCAGTCTTAAAGATAGTAAGACCAGGCTGATCCAAAATACCACTTTGTTGAATTCAGATAAGACTGAGGTTTTAGTAGTAGGCCCCATGTTTGAGAGATAAATGGTGGTATTTCCCTTTAAATTTAGATGACTTCACTGTCACAGTCATTGCAGTTGATTAAATCTTTGGTATAACTATTGACCCAGATATCTCTATTAAGGACCACATGAGTTGGCTTTTTCACCTCAGGAATAAATCTAAATTGAGGGATAGTGTCCCTGCATGACGCTGAAAAATGTTTTATGCTTTAATACCTTCTCAGTTGGACTACTGCCATGCTTTACTGCCTAGTTGCACTAATTTGACTTTGAAAAGTGCAGAACTGATAAAGAATGCAGCTTTTAGGGTAGTTAAAAGATCTATGAAATGTGAAGTCTTCATTTTATCTCTTCATTGATGTAAATTTTAGTATTAACTACAAGTTTCAACTTCTGACTTTAAAGGCTTTAAAAATGGTCTTGCTATAGAATTTCTTAGTGGATCACTTATTGTTTACTCTCCACTATGATTGCTCAATTCACAAGGTGCTGGCTGTTTGAAAGTCCAAAATATAAGTAAAATTACAAAATTTACGAAAAGTCTCTTACAGAGTCCCTGTTTTGTGGAATAATCCCCCTTTGCATGTTTGGGCTTCAGACTGGCTCTCTATTTTTAAGTGTAGGCTCAAACTCAGCTTTTAAGTCTGTCCCAGAGTCAGAGATCTGAGAGTGTGGTGGCTCAGTACCATAGTGCTATCAGGTGAGCTGTCTCCCCATCACTGCATGCAAGCTCTGTTCTGTGCTGTCTTCGGGGGCTGTCATTCCAGGATCACCTCATCTTGTAGATAACTTTTTCTATATTACACTCAGGCCTGTACATGAGCAACATTTACCATAATAATTATCTTGTTCCTAACTCATCTTATACCCCATCACAGTTACCACTCTGTTAAGAATCTTGGAATGGTGCTATACAACAAACCTCTCTAAGCAATTTGTTGGGCATGTAGAATCTTCCTTCACAACATCCAGAGAATCTGTTGCTTCCTCACCATGTCCTCAACCCAGCATTCCAGGAGCTGGTCATCTCCCAACTGGATTATTCCAACTCACTCCTTGCTGACCTCCTTGCATCTACCATTAGTCCTCTGCAGCTCAAGCAGAATCTCGCTGCTCGAATGATCCACAACCTCCCAAAACTCAGCCGTGCCACTTCCGACTCACTCTCCCTCCACTGGCTACCTATATCGGCACCCATCGAATTCAAAACCTTTGTGCTATAGAGCAGCTAAAGGGGCAGCTTTGATATCAGATGCTCAGACCCTACACCCCAACCAGAGCATTTCATTCTGCTACCTCTGGGCATCTGGCAGCCCCCCCTTCCCCCATGTACCTGCTCTTCTAGGTTATGTCTCCTGTTTGTTCTGGCCCCCTGGTGGTGGAATGAGCTTCCCACTTCAGTCGGACCAGCAGAAACCCTGCCTTCCAATGCAGACAATGACTCACCTCTTCAGACTACACCATGGCTTCCTTGACCCCCTTCAAATATCTATTGTTTTTCTTTTTCTTTCTTTGGATTTCCGTTTGGATAATGTCATGGGTACATGACAATTTTGTGTTCCTGAGGGTAGCAGGGATGTTCTCCACTACTGTACGTCACTCTGTATAACAGCGTCTGCCAAATGATTATGTAAAATTATATTTATTTCCTTCCCTGATTCCCCTGCCCCATCTCCCCAACCTGAGTGCACAGACCGTTCCAGCCCTGACCCTCTCCTGGTTCAACTCCACACAGTAAAATGTTTCCTTTTGGACCTCCATATGCACTCTGTTAGAGTAGAATTAACACTGTAGATTTTACTGTACATGTCATGACACAGCCTGATGTCTTTGATATATCACCTTGCTCTTCTTACCTGTATATTAATATGTGGACTTTCTATCTTTATAATCTGCCCAACCACTAAAATGATTTGATCTAATAGATTCCACATTACCTTCCTGTTACCTTGCTGTTAGACTATCTTTAACTATCATACCAGGCTGGCCAGCAGATGATGTGCGTTTCATTTTATTTGACCTTTACTTAACCAGGTAGGCCAACTGACATTTCTCTTTTGCATAGATGACCTGGGGCGTGTGTTGCTTTCTCTCAACATAAGCCTGGCTGCACAGCACAGAGAGGGCCGTACGGTAGATATACAGAATGGGGCTTGGGTCAACATTGCTTTCTTTAACAAAATTTACATTAAAATGCATTAGAAATGCCAAGATTGGTGTGAGAAATGGGTGAATTGCGTGAGACTGAAGCTCTGTGCATGAGAGACTTAAGTCCTGAGAGTCAGTTATCCTGTCAGTTTCTTGTGTGCACTGAACTTTATATAACTGAGTGCAGAAATATTAGGATAAGAACGACACATGGGAAATGTTTCATGTTAAGGATTGTCAAAAGGATTATGGGTAACACAGCAGTTATGAAAGGAGTGATTTTCAAATTTGTGTGACTGTGAGTGTATGTGTGGAGGGTGGGAGAGGGGAGGGGTACTGTTAGTTTTAAATCCACATTTTATTGGATCCTTCAGTTTAGCATATTTACCTAAGTAAGGCTGAGCATGCTGGCTCAATCAAAACCTTCCTGCAGTGGCACTGTACATCCTTCACACCAAAAGTAAAACAGATATTCACTTAGAGATCATTCTGTAGTTTTGTGTGCCCCCTTTCCTTAAATGTGTACACAGCAATGTTTCACATCTTCTGTGAAGGAAAGCCAATAATATGACGCAGACTTAAGGTAGAATTCCCAGCCGGTAGCCGACCCTGGAGCACCTGGGCCGGGTTCCAGAAGTCTGTCCTCGATAAGATTAATGAGACTACCTCTCAAAGCGGGCCGGTGTAAATATGTACTTTTACCATGAGCCCCGTGGTCTGCTTGGCCCTTCCGATAATCGGATGAAGCGCTGGAAGGAAATCGATTTACGCAGGCTGTCGGTGAGGTTTTTCACTGATGCAGCGATCAGATGTCGTCAGGTGCGGGCGGCGATGCAGGTAGGAGGGCCGCGTGAGCCGCTGCACACGGGGCCGTCCTGCTCAAGAGATTACATATTAAATTACAGCCAGAGCAGCAGCAGACACTCATATGAGAAAATCTTCAGGAGAAGATTGCACAGCCGACCAGAATCTCAGGTTTCAGTCTTCTGCTGTGCATCTTGAGAATTAACGACGAGTTAAAAACTCATATAAGTAAAATGTAAAATGTGGACTCGCTCGCGGGAGACGAGATGGGAGGCTGCTGCACACATCTGCGGCTGGATAATGGAGTTTCGACCGAAGGTGACATTTTCCCCTCACCCCTTCCCCCTGCGGCGTTCCCTGTCACGATGATAGGTGCGCAGTGACTTCCCGTGAGCCCTGATGACGTGAGGTGATGCGTGGCGTGTTGCCCGGGATACAGTCAGGCTCGGGAGTGGGGGCCAGGGATGAGGTTTTGGGTGTTCATGACAAAGTGGCGACTTTCCATTTACATTACATTACATTACAGGCATTTGGCAGACGCTCTTATCAAGGGCGACGTACAACAAAGTGTATAATCATAACCAGGCACAAGTAGCAGCAGCATTTGGAAGGTTAAATATACTGTACAGAAGAAGGACATGCATCGAGGAAGCTTCCATAAAGGAATGTCAAGATCTGGCAAATTAGAGAGTAATGAGTTACCAAGAAAGGATACGGAGCCTTACTAACAAGTATGGGAAAAATAACTTACAAAGAGTTACTCATGAAAGCGAATATAATAAGCCCTTGTATGAGAAGTTTGGGGGCCCTAGTGGCAATCTAACAATGATTTATTTCTTTATTTTCAGTAAAATTAGCCACAACACAACTGCCAGGGGCAATGCCAAGTATTTCTCCTGAATTTGAGTAATATTTACACACAAACACACACCCACCTACACGCACGCACTCACATGCACAAATGCGCACATGCACACACAATTTGTACCCATGAGTTCCTTCTAGAGCCTGTACTTTGCTTTAGAATCAGCATCTCAGTTGGGGGTGTTATTTGTACTTGATCAAGTGATCCGTAATAAATAAAGATTTTTTGCTTTTATCAGCAAGTGAGTGGAAAGCATGATGATCAAGCTCTTCACCTGATTTTTTCCATGTGTGAGGCATAGCCCCTGTACATCAGGTCCTAAACTGATGCACAGACACAAACATCTGGTTTATATAGCAAATTTCGAGGAAGACTCCCGCACTTCTACAGCATATACTGTCATATAAAGCATACATCTGTATTACATTGCAGAGTGCTGAATCGATTCAATGGCAGTATCTAGTTATGTGAGCTGACTGTGTGGAATTGAAAAGGTATTTTTTTTCTCTGAGAGCTTACCCCCGTGTGCTATAGGTACTAGCAATGTGTGTGCTACAGCTTTCACAGAGCTCGTCAGCACCTTTCAGGGTGATTTGTCCTTTGTCAGTGTCCTAATTGATTGTTTCCTTCCTGAAGGCAGGAGAAGGAGTCCCAGGAGTGGACAGTGGGATGGTGGAGGTGACTTGCTTGAGTTAATGGAGCATTGGGAAACTGATCTTACATTTCAGAGTGTTCAAGACCAGCACTGGAGCTTCTACTGTTTCCACAGTGCTGCCATAACCTTCCTGATGTCAACACGCCAGTGTCACGTTTCCACATTTTCATGACATTTTGTGTGACTTAGCACATTATTGTGGTGCATCATTGCGGAAAGGGGGCTGGGGGACACAGGGCTGGGGGGGGGGGGGTCCCTCTTTACGTCCTGTCCATCAAAACAACCACGTCTGTCACTCTGTCATTCAGGCCCCCCTACTCACAGAAATCGAGTCAGGACCACAACAAGGAATCCCTGGAAAGCAACTGTCACCCCAACAACAAAACTGACACTCAAAATTCAGTGAATCAGTGAGTTTTTTTTTTTTTTTACCATTTGGCAAATGTAAAGCAGTTCATTCAGAAACTGTAAGCATACAATGCATGTGGCTTTAGACCCTGGAGATCCCACTCTTCAATGGTAAACTCCACCTCTGTCACAACTCAGTTATTTTTGTGAAATATTATTCATTCATCCTCTAGAGCTGCTTCTCCAGACTGACAGACCTTTATGACTGCTCACTGTATGTACATACAGTATATGCTAGCTAAACTCTAAAACTCAGTTGCTATTGGAGAAACTTCGACAAATTCTTGGATTTTATTAATTACAGTCGTTAACATTTATGGACAAATAAATACATACCAATCTTTGTTTCCCTTTAAAAACATAGAGAGCATTTTAAGATCACCAAATTGGCCAAACTAATTTTGAAGGAAAATAATTATGCAAAAGTAACGCTTGAATTTAATTGTGAGTCAAGGTTAAAATCAAATGCGTACTAGGTCCAACACAGAGTTAAGAACCCAGTAAGGTTGATTGAATCCGGTGTATGAGAATCAATGTCTTAAGGATTCAAGACTCGTGTCTCATCTTGGATTTTAGGTGCAGCAACCTTACATGGAAATCATATTCTGTACAAGATTTGTGTCCTCATACTATGTGTTAGTACAACTTCATCCTAGAGCTGATAATGGGGTGTTGAGCTAAAACTTCATTTAAAAAATCTAATTTCTAAAAAAGCAAATGACTCCTTGATGTCATTCCTGTGTATAATATCAGCATAAAATCATCTTAGTTGTCACCCAGAATACTTAGCAGTTTCTCTATGTAATGAAGGATGCATTATATAACATTACACTACGAATTACATAACATTACACTACGTTACATTACAGGCATTTGGCAGACACTCTTATCCAGAGCGACTTATACAACTTTTACATAGCATTTATACTGTATCCAATTATGCAGCTGGATATATACTGAAGCAATGCAGGTGAAGTACCTTGCTCAAGGGTACAACGGCAGTGTGCTACCAGGGAATCAATCCTGCGACCTTTAGGTTACAAGACCAACTCCTTACCCATTATACTACACTGCTGCCCCATAATGATGCTTGTTCTCAGCCCTGGAAGATGCTGTGCTGTATAAACACATTTGCATCATTGCCGTGGCCCCTTTCGTGAGTTTACATTTGATTCTGCTGCGTGTGTACCTCATTCTTACAATTTGTCATCTGATTGGCTTTTCAGTCTCCGGTTATTCAGTTTGAAAAAGCCAGTGTTTGCCAGTCACCAGTGGAGACTAGCTCTTCAAAGTCATGCTTGGTATTTTGTGGATAATGATTGCTTCTTTTGACTTCATGTGTTTGACCTTATTTTGCTCGATTCTGATTCTCATCTAGCCCTGGATTGTTTGCTGATTGAATCTCGTGTTTGACCACTGATTCCGTTTGACTCCGATTCTTGCCTTAGCCCTTTTGGTTTGTTTGCCCCATGGATTTTGTGTTTGACCATTTGTTCATTCTCGACTTCAACTCTCATGTTGCCCTCTGCTTGCCGTATAGTGACTCCGGTTAGGTAGATTGTTCCCACCTGGACTACAAATCCTTCCATTAAGACACTATTTTTTATTTTGCTTAGTTATTTTTCCTTTATTATTTTTGAAGGTACTCTCCTTGAGGTACCCTATTCAAACCTTTGGCCTCAGACTACAGACTGATTGCCTCGAAGCTCAGCATTTAAAGTCACCCTGTGCCCAGTAACCCTTTGAAAACTAGCCCGGTGTTAGTTAGTTCTGGACAGGCAGATAGGAATAGAAGTCACTCGTCAGTCTGTGGTCTTATTTTCCTTACCCATTCTCCACTCAGTTCCCTTATGCTACATCCTGTTATGGTCTGACCCTTGACCAGGTCATAACACCATTAACTGTAAGCATGTATCTAAAAATTTTTTTTTAAATGTATCACTTGGTGTGTCGGTGCCATGTGAAAATATTTAATGTTGCGATTTGCTAGAGAATTAATGTACACTTTCTTTGGGTTGAACCAGGTTCTGACTGGATTTATGTTTTAAAGTATGGCTTGGCTGGGGTATGACAGCGAATGGTTTGACTTAAGTCATGTGTTAAGGAGCAAATTATTTTGGTTTCAACTATTTGGTATTACTTATTGTATTTCTTTATTTTTTGTATACTCTGTGAAGAGGATAATCATTACCCTCAGTGCCCTGTTCTTCCTGTTCACTCCCTCTGGTCGAATCAGAGAGAATGTCAGAGAGGCAACATTATCGCTGTGATCTCTGAAAGCCTTCTTCAAAGCCCTAGCAGCTGTTCCCCACGATCGATAAAGCCTCATCTTCCTCAGCAGCCAGCCCCCTCCTCCTCTCAATCTCTCCCCGAATAGCACCTCCGTGGCCTGCGCACCAGCTGAGCTTGGTTTCTTAAGGCACCAGTTCTCTTTCGGTTTTGATTGCATGGCCTAGGGAGGAATGAGCTGTGTTGACCCCAGAACCAACTAGCCTCTTTTTTTACCTTCAAAACAGAGTGAGGGACTGTCTCCTAGAAATCCGAGAGATATTGCAAATGCATCTTTATACAGTGCGGTCACTTGTATCTGTGAGACAACCCTGCGTCAAGTTCAGATATGCACAGATGTTTACAAATATGCGGTATTAAAAAGTATGCTTGTGTTCTTTTTTGTTTTTAAATTTAGAATGTTCTATGGTGACTCTAGCACTCTCTATTCCTAAGTTAAAGCACCAAGGCAGCAAAAAACATGAACGTTAAAAAACAACAACAAGAGGCTCTAATGGTTAAATTCAATGCTGACAACACTAAAAAAAAGTTTAGGATCAAGGTCCTACTGAGACAGATACACTGGAAACATGCAGCGTGATTCTGCTTCCTGCCAAAAAAATACCTTTCAGGAGTCTAATAAATCTTCAGAGATGAAGATATGGAAGGAAATGCTTGGTAAGCTACAAAAGTTGTGTGCCTCCACTGAATTAATCGTTCACTGCTTAGCAAGCCACCAACTCTGTGCCAGCACTTGTCTGTAAAAAAGAAACCTAAACTAGCATAAACTAGCATCAATTTTTTTGGTCTCTTGCATAAGCAGGTAAGTTGTATCAAGACATTCTGAGATACCAAAGTTGGAAATCTGTGTATGTTTGTGCGTGCATGTGAGTGTGCGTGTGTGTGAGCATGTGAGTGAGTGTGCGGGTGAGTGTTTGCATGCGTGTGAGAGAGAGAGCAGAAGTGTCCTGGCTGCCTGTCTGTCTTTCTCAGTTAAATGAAGTTGAAATTAAATGTACTTGCGCATACTTTATTGTCATATGCTTGTCATAACAATGGAATTATGATAATTTAAACCACAATAATAACAATAACACCGCATAATAATAATAATAATAATAATAATAAAACAATAGAACAGTAATACAATAGCAGCTCAAGGGGTCACTGCTGCTGTACTGTATTTGCACAGTACTTTTCCTCTCCTGGGCAGACATGAATGTGCTGTTTTTCCAGCAGGATGTCATAGTAAGGTATTCTGAACTCAAGTAAGAAATGTTTTCTGACATACTTATCATACTTTGTGAGGAAGTGCAGCTCTATCTCAGTCTTCCTGTGGTTCCAGCAGGAGCTCAGCATCTCTTCTCTGTGCAGCCAGGTGTGTTGGTGTCAGACAGTCTCTGTAGCCAAGCTCTGCTAACTCTGCACTTCATAAATGTTTTTCTGCGGTGGTCACATTGTCTGCCACAGCATGTTGAGCACAGCATCATTTTTTAAAAAGGGGGCAGGCATAAAAAGGGCTGGATTCCTGCACGGATCACCTGATCTGGATGCAAATACCCTAAAAATTTAAGCTGACAGTCTGGAGTTTGACATTGCACATATTCATTGCTTCCCTTTAAATCCAATGTTCTGGAGTACAAAGCCACAACAACAAAAATTGTGTTATTGGTGTTTGTCAACATGAGGACCAGAGTTGTGCCAAGGAAGACCTCTTTGGTGAACGCAATGCTTTTGGAACCATTTGGTTGAACAGCAGCAGAAAAGATGCTTCAGCATCAGCTAACTTCAGAATTCATTCTGTAGCTGCTATCAGCAGTTACATCATCAGTGAAGATATGTGAGAAAGTATCTGAGGCAGCCATACATGCCCAAACACCCCCACCACCATGTTTCACAGATGATGTGGGGTGGTGCTTTGGAACCTGGGCAGTTCCTATTGGCCTCCATACTTTGCTCTTCCCATCACTCGGATGCAAGTCAATCTTTGTCTCATTTATCCACAAGACCTTTTTTCAGAACTCTACAGGCTTTTTTAGGTGCTTTTTCGCAAACTATAACCTGGCCATCCTGTTTCATTGTAGCCTCATTATTTCTGTTCATGAAGTCTTCTGTGGACAATAGTCACTGAAAGATCAACACATATCTCCTGAAGAGTGTTTCTGATCTGTTTGGTCTGCTGTTTGGGTTTTTTTCTTCATTATGCTGAGAATTCTGCAGGTCATCAACTGCAGAGGTCTTCCTTGGCCTACCAGGCCCTTTGTGATTACTGAGCTTACCAGTGCTCTCTATCTTCTCAATAATGATCCAAGCCTAAGGTTTTGCCCATGTTTCTTTATGTTTCTGTTTTTTCTTCTTTTTTCTCAGCCTCATAATGGCTTCCTTGACTTTCATTGGCACAAGTCTGGTCCTAATTTTGACAAATGCCAATATCAGACTCCAAAGGCATAGAAATCATGCGAAGAAATCAAAAGCGTACAATCATGACTAGATACTGAAAGCTCTCTTATATCTGCACTAAGGAAGCAACTGAGCATGCCTGACTGTTCCAAAACACCTGTGAAGTAATTTGTCCCGAACATTATGGTGCTCTGAAATGGAGGGACTATGTATTAGGAGTGTTGTAAGTTGTACAGGATGAAACCAAAATGTATAAAAATACCCTTTGATAAAAGCATGTGAATTGTTTGATTGCATATATAAAATTATGGGGAACAGAGCCAAATAAAAAAATGTATTTGTCCCAAACATTATGCAGGGCACTGTGCAGGATATAACACAAAGAGATATTTTCCAGTAC
The DNA here is from genome assembly GCF_018555375.3 of Anguilla rostrata. Taxonomy (NCBI): domain Eukaryota; kingdom Metazoa; phylum Chordata; class Actinopteri; order Anguilliformes; family Anguillidae; genus Anguilla; species Anguilla rostrata. The sequence goes on from NC_057936.1 coordinate 36,908,525, forward strand.
CATTTAACATGTTACAGAAATCAGTCACAGTTAAGTTGCTCCTCCATTTCCATCAGACAGCCACAGGAATAAAGATTAATGAACATCCAGGTCTGACCTATGGTCATTACTAATTGTAGTAATCAGCATGTGAGTTGGTATGCATCGGGTAATCAGGTCATAAATGAATGAACCGCTTTTATTAATAACAACGATTAAATTTAATATACCCTTCTCTCCGCTCAGACCCTGAGCGTGTTCACCAGGTTGTTGAGAATCACAGGCTATTCAAGCTTTAAAGACCATGGAAATAATGTCATGCTGACCATGGGAATGCTGATGGCAGCTTTGTACACTGTTACAGAAAAGTAATTAAACTTTTTAATATCTTTTCTGTTCATGAAAGTTGATAATATTGCTGAACGATCAATAAAACAAGATATAACAATATAAAATCAAATAAGTATTAAATATTTTCTGCTTGTGCAACCTACAAGACCAATTTTGGCATGGACAAGTGCATTGTACATTGTCTTTATCCTTTTTAAATGACCAAAATACATTTTATGTGAGTTCTTCAGGGCTTGTAGTGGATGCTTGGTAGACAATGTGGATAAAGATTGTGAACTCAAGCTACACTACATGGCCAAAAGTGTGTGGACACCTGACATCCAACATCTCATCCAAAATGATGGCCGTTTATATGGTCCACCCTTTGCTGCTATAACAATCTCCACTCTTCTAGGAAGGCTTTATACTAGATGTTACAGCATTCCTACAGAGATTTGCTTCCATTTAGCCAGAATTTGTGAGGTCAGGCGCTGATTGGGCGATTAGGCCTGGCTCACAGTTGGCTTTCCAACTAATCCCAGAGGTGTTGGATGGGGTTGAGGTCAGGGCTCTGAGCAGGCCAGTCAAGTTCTTACGCACCATTCTCTAAAAAACCATTTCTGTATGGACCTTGCTGTGTGCCCGGGGGTATCGTCATGCTGAAACAGGAAAGGGCCTCCCTTTCCTGGGGAAGCACAGATTTGCCTTCACTGGAATTAAGCGACTTAGTCGAAACCATGGAAAACAGTCCCAGACCAAGGGGTGCCCAGATGCTTTTGGTCACATAGAGCATTTTTCAGTATCATCAGAATTTAGGGCTGGATTCAACAACTTTTTTGTGAAGAATAAACCCAACACCTGCATTTTATTGTGAGCCAAAGTTAAGGACAAATGTTGATTGAATTCAGGCCATAGTCTCGAGTCAAACATGGTCAGCAGCAGGTTGGCGACTTTCATGCCCAATAACTGGCATTTAAACCATGCTGCAATCACAATCAACAGAAGACTAGACCAGTGAGTCGATTCTGTTCATTAAAGAAGTGCAGAAGTCTAATGTTTATAATCCTACAGAGAATCCTCCCCAGATTACTGCTAGATGTTAGTCAAATTGGTTTCTATGCTTTGAGTCCTTGCTTCCAGATGTCAGAAATGTAGTCTACACACCAGTTCCAGTTTCTGAGTGTTTGCAACTTTCGAATGGCCCTGTTAAATTTATCATCTGTGTATTTTAGCATCTCTCTCTCTCTCTCTCTCTCTCTCTCACACACACACACACAAATGCACACAAATTTTAAATGGATCGCGCGTGTGTGTGTTCATGCGAGCACGTGTGCATGCGTAAACATTCATCTCAGACGACCCTCGTGTTAGCAGCTGTAAAATCCAATCTGATACACTGGTGCACGCTGTCTGCTTTGACGCATCAGTGTCTGTAGGTCTGCGGCCAAGGTTCCTATCACGGCCTGTAATCTCCAAACAGAGAGGGTTGCTCCAGCTATAGGTCCTGGTCCCCGGCGATGGTTTCAACCCGTTCATTAAGAGGACACTGCCAGAGCTGTCCATTGCAGCGTGCTGAAAAGGTCAGCTGTCAATCGCCAGCTGGGAGGGAGGGTTAAAAATTAAACAAAACATTCAATATTCATCCGTTATGACTTGGCACTTGGGCTTGTCCTGCATCACATTACGGGATGTAGCCGTCGGCCCGTCTCTAATGAGCTGTGGGGACGGGGAAAGGAATGCACACAATATAGATGTCGCCGCTGCCTCACTGGAATGCTAATCGTGTGTGTGGTACATGTGGACCCATTTCCCGGGTGTGCCTCTCTTGGAGCTCACAGACAACACGTTCCATTACTGTGATTGACAGCAGAAAATGCCAAGGTGGCGGAAAGCTCAGCTGGTTTTGAGCATGTCTCTTGTCTGTGGAAAAGCTGGCGAAGCATCATGGAAGAGATCGAAATCCTTCATTCTTCTGCACAGCTTCTGGAGTACACTTGACTTACAGCGTGAAGCTTTTTCATATCACACACACCACCATGGGGCAACAGACAGAAACAGAGAGAGGAGGGGCAGAAGGAGAGGGAAAGAATTAGAACCGCTTTGCATTAACAGTATAGAAATATTTATATTAATAAATAAGGTCAGGTAGATTTTTCTAAAATGTAAACTAAACCAAAAATATTTCTATACAGTGCCTCGGTTGAGATGTTTGGAACGAATGCAGGTCATGTAGCATTACTAGCCTTTTATGACTACTAGTTTGCAGCAGCCACACATATGGCCTCCTCTCAGTGGTAGGGTTGGCTAAAGACAACCTGAGTTCCTCAGGTTTTCATTGCTGTAACTCTTCCCAAGGATGAGCCCGGGGCCTCATTAATGAATTAGGATCATTTCGCAATTTTCCAAAATACACTTTAATTTGTAAGTAGGGCTTTCTTGTAAGGCTCTGCCCAATCCCATGGTCTGCTCCTTATCTTCAACTGGCCATAGCTACAAAGGCTTACTCTCATAGGTGGTAGGAAATCAATGGACCAACAGCAAACAATATGGGGATTAGATTTAGATTTAAACAGTGAAAAATAATGGGAATTTGGCTGTTTTATAGGAGTTCACATTTTCATAATAATGTGATTTATGGCCTGTTATGAGGGAGTGTGATTATTGGACCAAGTGTAAGAACATGCCTGTGTGTCACACACATGTGTGAGTGTGTGCTTACATGGGTGAGTGCATGCAGTGGTGTGTGCATGCTTTGAACAGGCTCTGGAATGCAGATAACGCAAGCCTCTGTAAATGAAGAGGCGGAAGGAAAGTTATTTCTATGGAGATTAGGTTGCTGTGCCAACACTTTCAAGTCCTGCTTTAATGCAATCTGGAGGTGTCACATGCATCTTAAGAAGGTTAATGTTTTTTTTTCTTTTTCTTTTTTTGGTAAAATAATAAAACAAATTTGCCCGTAAGAAAGCACCACAAATGATGATAAATCTGGGCTTTTGGTTTCAAGGTAATGTTTTATTTGCCATTAGGCCATCAATTTGCCGAAGTGCGGCTTTTGTAAAACAGCGCTGGGACGTGCGCGGCGGTGGAGGGAAATGGAGATTGATTCTAAAAGGCGCCCGTTTTCAGTCACGCCGCTGCGTCTGATGCGAAGCAAAGCATGATGGATGGCCCGGGTGGGCTCCAGTCATCCCACAGAGGACACCTGCTCTAATTTCAATCTTTCCTCTCAATGAAAACCCTCTGCGCTCTCCGAGGGTTTAGGCCTGGGCTCTTAACAACGGCATGCCTAAACGTGGACCCCGCGGATAATTAAGACGGCTTTAGCCCCCAGTTTCCCTTTTCTCTTGGACCTCCAAAAGAGTGTAGAGAATATGTTTAGCGTGCATTCACCCTCTCTGCCAATTGCTCCAGGCAAGCATTATTGCCGGGCCATGTTCTCCACTGCAAGCCCTTAGATTCAATCATGGCTGCGGAGATGGCAGTTTTGTGAATTGTTTTTCGGACAAGTTTTACATTTTGCAATAACTTGCGTGTGTTTTTTTATTATCAGAGGATCCAGATCAGTCTGACATCAGAGAGTTAGTGAGGAACCTTGGGCCTAAGCACCTGGTACAAAAATCTCCCAGACAGGGACCTGCTGGTGTTCAGCCACAGTGGCATCAACCATAAACAGTTTGGCTGGTCTCCCTCCACTTTATCCATTCCAATTTTCCATCATATTTTTTGAAGGTTATAAACAAACCTGAATTTGCAGGAATGTGATCGATAAAATTGACCTCTAACGTTCTGTAATTGCCTGAGAAGGTCAGAGGTTAAGTAAGTTAAGCTGACTCGTTAAGATGTCATTAACACTTAAAGCCATGCTTCTTTGTCTCTCTTTGTGAGGTTAATTGAGTGGAGCCTTGGTTTCTGTCAGTTAAATCACCGGTAATGTATTCCCTTCTTCAAACCACAGATATGTCCTGGGACAGCAGCAGCTCAGTTAAACCAGGGTATCAGTTGGAGTCCATTGATATCCTGATGCACCACTAAAGGACTGTAGACAGCAAATTTCAATCAAGCCACAGATTTAGATACAGACAAACTAACAATGAAATCTGTGCGTGGGTGAGTTCTTGTATTGTGTGTATGCCAGAGGAGGTTTCTCTAAGAAAACAGCTGAAGCAGTGCTTCACCAAAACAAGAAAGAAATGAAATGACAATGACTAAAGCTAAAAAAAAAGTGCGTGGGTTCAAAAAAATGCCAGGTCTCCTGCTAAACAGCAACAACCTCGGAATTTTAAAAGGAACTACAGTGAGGCAAGTCTGCTCCACCAGACAATGTACATCATTGGATGACTTTATGAAATTTGATTGGACAGTTATAGATTATGATACAATTTTGAGCCCAACAATGAAGCAATGATTCACTAGCCTTTCCAGTCATGTCCGCTTTTTTGCGCTTTTCAGTCCTAGTGATGGACATACTATCTAACTATTCAGAACAGGAGTTCAGCAGTCCAGCAAAATAGCTATATTCATTTTCATTGCCGAGTTTCCTTGTTGGGTAGTATAGGTGAGTTAGTTACTGTTTTTGAGACAGAGAGAGAAACAGAGATAGAGAGAGAGATTAGTGATTTATTGTATTTTTATGAATGTGGCATTGTTGGTGAGGATTAGTATATATGATAAATAATAATTTTTTATCTGTGTTGTAGCGTTAGCCTGTGTTTTTCCAGCAAGACCTCAGTTAGCCAGTTAATTACTAGCTTATAGCTAGCTAATTGCTTACATTAGTGATTTAAATAGCCAGCTAATGTTAGCCTAACCTAGCTCACTTTTTATTTCAGCTTATGGCATTTCATTCAGCTGCATTTGTAAGAAAATGGAATCTGTGGGCGTAAACATCCTGGATAGGATTCAGTGGTATTCTTTTCAGTCTGTAGGATATGTAGTGTTTAGATTGTGGCCTTAGAGAGGGAAGCAGTAAATGAGAATGTGGCCTGGCCTCCCCATCACAAGCATCAAAGTAAATGTGATTGGGGCAATTTTAAATTTCACTGATACCATAATCTAGGCTGACAATCTATGGGTCTCACCTCCTCAGAAAAGACAAACCATATGACACAGGACACCATATCGGGGGTTGGAGACCCTGCATGCCTAACATTTCCCATTACTTTTAGTTTGAATGCAGTCTTTAGGTAGGCCAGCCCTTGCCATAAATTAGTCTGACCCCCCTTCCCTTCTCTCCTAAACCTTAACCCGGCATCACCCAATCAGGGCAAACATCCTCAAGCCATGCTGGGTAAGGTATTTAAGATTGCCACAGGAAAATGTTTGTGTGTTCCGTTGGTGTCGGAGCCTGAAGGAGAAGTTTTCCTCTTTTTATTTTGGTGGTGGTTCCTTGGTTGTGTGCTTTTAGCTGGTTTTCTTGTGGCACTTATACTGGAAGTGGGTGATACTTTGGCAAGGTCTGGCCGATCCGTTTCTCTCTCTCTCTCTCTCTCTCTCTCTCACTCATTCTTTTTCCGCATCTTCTCTCATTTTCTGGGTATTTCAAGATTAGTTGTTGTAATGTTGTGCTGTATGTCTTCTAGTTGTGGTAATTTAAAGGTGTTGCATGCATTCAATAAAGAATGTATGTTTTACATTCTTATAATTGATGCTTTGTTATTGAATTCAATTAGTTAATCTTAAACTGGTATAGAGCTTGTTTTGACCTTGGTTTTAATATTCCCCAGTCACTGTAGACTGACCTACCATGAATTCAGCGATTTAATTGATAATTCTCATTTTAAATAAATTATGTTAAATCACATAAAAATATATTTTAATTAGGTTAAGTGAGGTTCTAGCACGCAATATCACTTGTTCGTATTAGAGTGTTTGAACTTTAACAAGGAATTGATTGTTGGAACCGCTGGATTCAGAAGATAATCTATTCTTAATGAATCCTTATCTGACAATGGAAATAGCTAGAGAAACGATTGTCTGGCAGTGAGGTTGCGGTTCAAACCGCCGGCACAATTCCTTGAGCAGACACTAACCCTAACTGCTCTGGCGAATGAGAGGCATCAATTGTAAAGTGCTTTGGATAAAAGCGCTATATAAATGCAGTCCATTTACCATTTATATTATGAAGAAATACTGTGAGTGAATGCGGAGGGGGAGGGCTGAGGTCTCAAATCAGTTTGGTCCATTAAGTTTTTTAAAAACTCACAGTCCCGCAAGGTGGAGTGGCTAGCTAACAAAGAGCTTGCTGACGAACGGCATGTATTGCTGGTCATGTGTGTTGTTTTAGTGCGCTGCTGCGGGAGATTGGTGTTGAAAGTTTGCGAGAGATCGCTTTGATTTGATGATTCACGTAATATCAACAGGTCTGTTAAGATTCATGCAAGACCGATGGAGCATGTCAGGGCAACCGTGCAATTGAGTCTTTTGGGAAATGTGATAATTGATCATTTAATTAATGAAGGTGCACACATCCAATTGGCAAAGCATAACAAAATAGTGCGGGAAAACCATGACATTCTCAAGAGATTGTTTAACATGATTTATTGGGTCGTCAGGCGCTAGTATTTAGGGGGCATAACGACAGTGAAAGTTTGAATAACAGAAGAAACTACACGAAACTGACATTGCAGTTCGCATCAAGACACTAATTAATATCCATCCATCCATCATCTATACCCACTTATTCTGAGCAGGATCGTGGGGGGTGCTGGAGCATATCCCAGCGTGCATTGGGTGAGACGCAGGAATACACCCTGGACAAGCCGCCAATCTATTGCACACACACCATTCACGCACACACTCATACCTATGGGCAATTTGAAGTCTCCAATTGGCCTACCTGCCGTTTTTGGACTGTGGAAGGAAACCGGAGTGCCCGGAGGAAACCCACGCGGACACGAGGAGAACATGCCAACTCCACACAGAAAGGCCCCAAGCCAAGATTCGAACCCACAACCTTCTTGCTGTGAGGCGACAGTGCTACCCACTGCACCACCGTGCCGTCCACTAATTAATATATATTTGGTTAAAAAAACATGCAAAAATGTTAGATCAAAGTAGGCTAAATCTCATAGAAACATTTCTGTAGATTAGAGAAACATAGGCACACTATGTGTTATTGTTTCCCCAATGTTCAGTGCTCACATTGAAAAACAATTATTTCCTACCGCAACATCTGAAAACAAATTTGTTCATAATAAATACATCCAGTGGAAATAGTTGGCTGAATAAATCCATTGATGCATATTCACATGTGAACTAATGGTAGCTGCCATGCTTATTTATGTATGAAGTCATGCTCGTTTAGGTAACATTCATGTAGCTAATAAATAATCCTGCTTCCCCCTCTTAAATGAGATGCTGACTTAATAAGTGTAAGTGAATGACTACTTGTCATCGTGTTCTTATTTGTTGTTGTTTTTTTTGAGAGAAGGCAGCTCAATTTAAATGGCACAGCCATAATGATGAGATGTCAAGCAATTTAAACTGTTGTTTTCTGCCAACAGCTGGCCATGTGACGTGGTCAGTGTGTAACAATTCAGAAATGGCCTATTTCCACAGATAAGGCCAGAGTATGATTTTCGGGAGGGGCGGCGATGGGTTTGTTTCACCAAAAATTATGGTCAGCAGCCGCCACTGGTGTATGTGTGTGTGTGTGTGTGCAGAGATTCAAAAATACACCAAATGTGTTTTGATACAAATTACCTCAGAAGTAAATCTATGAACACAAATGACAAAATACTGCTTCCAAAAGATGTATCACAATAAAGTACAGTGGGGTGTACAGCATACCAGGTTCAGCATAGCATTATGGGCTGCAGTGGTGTTTTCTTATTCATAAACAAAAGTTACCAGCAGAATTTTCCACAGTACAAAAAATACCACCTGCTCAGGTCAGACAGTATATTTATGAAGCAAATATAAAATGTGAAAGTAAGCCTCTTAAACATTTTTTAAATGACACATGTCAGGGTTTCTTTCTTTAGAGACATGTAAAAATGCACAAGACTTTGGTTACACACAAAATTTTCAATTGGGCTTATTGATTAAGATTGTAATTTATCAAGCCAGTTGCATTACATTTACATTACATTTATGTATTTGGCAGACGCTTTTATCCAAAGCGAAATACAATAGGTGCACACCAAAGGTAGCTGGAACAACTACAAAACACAGGTCCAATAAGGTACGATACTCACTATGTAACAGTTATCCATAGCCATGAACACATTAAGTCCAGTTCACACAGTAAGCATCAGTTTGATTTGGCTTCCCATGGCAAACATTGCAGTTGTAGTTGTGGGAGTGCACGAGGAAGAGGAGTACTCTGGAGGAGTACTGAGTTAGATAGCCATGTCATTTTGCCCAGAGAGATGCAAATTTAGGTGTGACAAAAAAAGAAACAAGGAGGACAGACAGATTAATGAGAGATGCGATCCTATACCTCTGTCACAAATTAGAGTCAATCATGCAGTTCCCCTTACTGGTAAAAGTGTCTCTACAACCGGCTTATTTCAGCGTAGTGTGGGTTTGAGTTCAGGAGTGAGTCAGTCCTCCAGATTTACAGCAACTGTGTGGAGAGAACTCATCAATACATTTAATTTCCAAGATCTCCTGAAGCTGTAAAAACCAAAAAGAATTTTGAATGGCAGATTTTCCTAAGGCGCTTGGAGCCATCATCTGCACCCATATTCCTGACAGCAAAGGACAATAAAGCAGCAGTCAGAAACTGCAATTCACTCCATTCTATCCATGTACAGGTGACGGCATCACTGATGTGTGCCTGAACTACCCTGGCTCTTGCCATGACTCACTTCATTTTACAGTCAGGTCCCCATCAGCTCTTTGACAGCAGAGAAATGATCGGTGTTTGGTTGCTGGATAAGATCCATCCATCCATCCATTATCTATACCTGCATATCCTGAACAGGGTCACGGGGGGTGCTGGAGCATATCCCAGCGTGCACTGGGCGAAAGGCAGAAATACACCCTGCACAGGCTGCCAATCTCTCGCAGGGCACACACATCATTCACTCACACAATCATACCTTTGGGGCAATTTAGGCTCTCCAGTCGGCCTACCTGCATGTATTTGGACTGTTGGAGAAAACTGGAGTACCGGGAGGAAACCCACGCGGACACGAGGAGAACATGCAAACTCCACACAGAAAGGCCCCGAGCCCAGATTTGAACCCACAACCTTCTTGCTGTGAGGCGACAGTGCTGGTGTGGGTGTTCAATACTCAGCGGTTAAGGGGTTAAGATGCTGATCATTGTTGGCTAGCACCCGAGCTATAGCTGAGAATAACGCACCAGTGCGGTGGGACCATCATGGCAATTGCTGCCACAGATTTTGCAGTGCACAATGCCGTTAACGTCAAGTTTTATGAATATTCCCCAGTATTTAGCATTTTCCCTCCTGCACCCTAGTGGTGTGGGTGCTGGTGCCCACAGAATGGGATAAAGCAAAGATGTGCAATTTATTAAAAACTAGGCTACAAACATAAAGTGAATTTGAGCTCAGTGCCTGCAAAAGACTCCCTTATGGCCAACAGTACCAACTTGGTCCCTTATCAGCGCTCAGGGCAGTAAATGGTTGTAAATCTAAAGGAGCAAACCCATCCTCCAATCACTCATTACACATAAACCCATCATAAAACATATTTATTTATACTTTCTACAGTTACGCGGTCTTGTTTATTTTTGCATGAAAAAATTGTATACCCTTCAGCTTTCAGACCAGCACCTCAGATCATGGACAAATTCTCAAATTCTCGGTGAGTAATGTTTGCAGGAGTAACGATAGCAGCAGCGAAGCGAGTTCAGTCCAAACTCGTTTTCGTTTTTGGTTATAATTCCTGCCAGCTAACATATGTATTTCAACATGCATCATAATGTCAATTCGTGTGAGATATTGACACTGAAAAATATGTTAGAATTGATTCTACTCTGTTATCTAATAAAATATGTGATTTTCAGGAAAACCTGTTTTGTGGAGTACATAGTGTCTTCAAAACATTATCCAAATTGTGCAATTTGGAGTGGTTTTGGGACCTCTTGGAAAAAAAAACCTTGCAAAATTTAGCTGCTTTTAATTATCTGCACAACTTATTTTGCTGGGGTGTGAAGCTGATCGCTGATGGCATGAATCTTTTTTAAATAAACAGTAGAGTTGAATTTGTATGTACATTAAATGTATACCATGAACAATTCTTCACATAATTCCTACCTTTTTATCCCTAGTCTTGATGGTACACATTCAAATAATGCCATAATCTCACTGCTGTGTAGGGCTGGCCCGAATGCCATTTTTTAGGTTTCAGACATTCGTTTGTGTTTCCAAACGAAGCTCCGAATGTTTGTTCTCCCAAAAACACGTTTAAAAATTAGTAATACCGTAGGCCTATTAGCTTTCATAACCGAAAGCTGCAGTTTATTATAGATCCAGTGGGGGGGCGACATTGTATAGCCTAGCCATGAATGCAGGGTTTCAAGTTTCATATGCCCGTTTATTGAAAGGATCAAATAACACAACAGTTATTTCCTAAATTAAATTTTATTGCACAAAGTCGTTATAAAATCAGCAGATCAGTAGCCTAGTAACAGAAAAAGTTGAGTGCTGCGATACCAGGGGATGCACCTATAATAATAAATTGGCTATTATATAATAATAATAATAATAATAATAATAATAATAATAATAACAATAATAATAATAATATATAATATTATTATTATTATTATTATTATTATTATTATTATTATTATTATTATTATTATTATAAATTCCTTTGACGTAAATCGCCTATGCCTGTATAGCAGTTAGCCAATGCAAAGTTAGTTAGCTAGTTTGTTAACTAACTGCCTAGGCAGCCTACTAGGTTAGACACAGGGTATCTTTTCACCAACAAATTAATTATAGACATACTTACAGATTTCAAATGAGCACTCAGATTTGTTGTGCCGCCGTGGTATGCTAGTTGCTTGTTACATATTTGACATTGAGCCTTTTTCTTGTCATCGGTAATTTTGAAGTGTTTCCACACAGCCGATTTCTTCGCAGTTGCCGTTGTGCTAATGGACAAGTGGACTGAAGCGTTTGTAGAGCGAGTGACGCACGTTGCGTGCTCTGTCTTTTTTTAATTATTTTTTTAGGTTATCTAACCTATCCTCAAATTACAAATAATAATAATAATAATAATAATAAAAACAAATAATCGTAATCTGAATTGAGATTTGAATGCCAATATACTGAACGAAATCAGGTTGAAATTGCCTTTTTAAATTCTTGGGGTTAAGGGTTTAATTTTTGTAATTTTTTAAAAATGTTTCATGAAATTGACTTCAGTTGTAAAAGGTATAAGATAGCATATTTTAATGTATTTTTGTTCTTCATAAATTCTGGTTAGTTTTCAGTATAAATGCTTTTTTATCATAGTCAAATGGCAAAAGGTTTGTTCTATAATAGTCTACAGTATAACTCCCCTTATGTCATGCTAAATTGTCCATGCTAAAATGATTGGGAATAATCCAGAATTCTTAGAGCCATTCAAAGTAAATAACCAAAGATTATTTTTGCATTGCTTCTTGAGAGTGAGGAAACTAGACTCTGATTATCAATGATAGAAGTCACAAACATAAATCATTTCATTTTGATAACCATTAATTGATGATGACTGTTATTATAATTATAATTATAAGCCATCATTTAAAAATTTACGATACAGAATCATAGAGGAATAACAGAAGTTCACATGCTCAGCACACTGGGCTATGCTTTCGAAGTTGGTGAGATTAATGAGAAAACCAAAATAGCACACCTAGCTAGCTAGTTAGCCTGTTTTCAGAAACTTCAAGTTAACAGCTAGTTAATGTTGTTTTAACATTTGATGTTTGGCTCCCAATGCAACACAACTCAATTATTTACAGTATCTGTCCACATTGGCATAAAAACAGCACAAACACAACTGAGCAACACAAATGCTGAATGTAAAATTTAATAACATGACAATGTAGCGCCTCAAGTTAACTCCAGTCTGACAAACACTGTAAGACTGTCTCTTTGCTAAATGGTAATTAATAGGCATGTGAAATGACTTGTGGATAAGTGAGTCAGCTATTCAGATGACAAAACACAACTGGATTACATCAATAGCAACGGACTAGAGGGAGAGGAACACAGAGATTTTATTTAAACAAAATATCCTGGCAGACCAGGATTAATTATGTAGAATACAAATACCACTTTCTGAAGTATCATGATACTAATTAAATATTTTTCCATATTCATAAAATTCAAGTTAAAAAATACTCAAAAGTAGTTATTTCAAACACACTTAAATTAAATGCTGCCCAGTATGTTAGAGAGAATGGATGGGCATACTGTGAATAAATTGTGGCCATAAAATCACAATTAGATATAAAGTTTTACATTTTTTAAAGCCAGGTCCTCCTCTTGTATGAAAAAGGGTAAGTGCAAGTATAAAATTTAAAAAATGTGCCGATATAAAATGGAAAAATCTGGGACATCAAGCAGAGATGGAGTTCTCTGATTTACAGGAGGGCAGAGGCATCTTTAGACAAACCACTGCCTTCACTTCATGTGCCCACCTCCATACTTATCTTCTCAATGGGAGAGGAGATCTGACCTACACCCTGAGAGCTGCGCTCTTCATGCTCTGTAAAAGGTGCTCACTGTGTGATGTACATCTGATTTTGTTGTTCTGAATCAGGTAACAAAGACATTAAAGTGCATGAAGTCTTCAGAGATTTTCATATTAGCATACAAAAGCTTCATGTAGCATTTCATTTTTCAGTGATTTCCTCGTGGGCCAATGGGACAGCCGAGCTCCAGTTATTTCTTGGAAGCTTCACACATTTGCTGACATTCATCATAGACAGTTGCTTTAGATGAAAATTAGAGGACTGCCAAAACATTCCTGCTCTTTAAAGTAGCTGTGCTGCGGATTCATCTGGCCTCTACTCTGGGAGGTCTCCTAGAATGCTACAAGGACATCAGGGACCTGACAGCCATATGTTTCACAATGGATAATGCACAATATTTATATTCATTCTGTCAATTAGTCAGTCAGCTAGCTCATAAACGAGCCATTCAGTCAGATAGCCAATCAGTTGAGAAATAGGTTAGCCCGTATGTCAGTCAGGGAATGTATCAATGCGTAAACCATCCTGTCATTCAAGCTGTCAGCCAACCAATAAGTGAATGTGAGCATCAGTCATTGGATAAACTAAGCATATTTTCAGTGTGCAAGTCCGTTTGTCATTCAGTTGAACAGTCAGTTAGTCAGTGTGTTTGTCAGTCACTTACTCCATCAGTTAATAGTTCAGTCAGTGATTTCCTGAGTGAAATGTCTGTACATCATTTCATTATGAATGTTTCAGCATGTTTAGCTTTAGCCAATTGGAGTAGATCCACTGTGTTCATTCCAAGATCAATATACATTATGCGCTGGTTTGACCATGTGACAAAATGTCCTGCAGGACAACAAAAAATGGCATCATTGAATGGATTTTAATGTGATAAACTGCCTTAGATGTTGCTGATAACCTGGGAAGCTAACAAGCTGCCTATGTAGTTAAATAGCTCTCCATAAGCTGTGAAATAAGATTGTCAAGTAGGTTCTTGAAATGACATTAAATGATGACACGGCCCAAAGTAGCACTTTGGTGCAAGATTTTTTTATTGGGACCGGTTCCCAGAAGTCGCCAACAAAATTACTCAAAAAATTACCAAAATTAACTTTTCAAAAACAAAAAAACATGTAGGCCTAAATACTGAGGAAAATTATTTAAGCTGACTCACTCGCAATCTCCCTGTGCACAGTAACTCTTCCCTGCCACTACATCACAGCACATACCTGTAAGTATTTGTAAGTAACATAGTCATTCCTTCCCAATTATAGTTTGGCAGAGAACTCCCTATTAACTTGTAGTGATCTGTGCAAAATGTTTAATTCAGGGTGGGTGATGCTCTGGGTGCTTGATGATCCCCTCTCAAGATCACCTCCCATCAGGTCAATCCCGGACAGGGATAATAACATTAGGACAAGGACAGGTCATCAATTTGCATAGAAACTGGAGAGGAGTTCCACTAATCATGGAACAATCACAATGGTGATTGGTGGATGCTGTCCCTATTTTATAATCCCTGAGCCAGGAGGTCCACAGCCTGGGATTTCACAACAGGTGTGAGGGAGATCAGCTCCTCAGGATCATTGCAGTTGAGGGGGGTGGGGGGAGGGGTGGGTGGTTGACAGTGATAAAGAGACAAAAATCTGAAGTCACTGGCATAACAGGTATCACCTCCCTCTGGCACACCCCCTCCACCTCAATGCCTGTGAGTCAGAATTTAATTTGGGATAAAATCTTCAGCAGATAACATAGCCGTACAGGAGAAGCTGTTGGTCAATGAGGCATTACCCCTCCCCTCACCTCCAGGCTGCAGCTGAGAAAGAGGGAGCAGGTGATGGAGAGGATAAGATGACTTCCTGCTAGGACACAGGAGTGGTTTGAGGGAAAGGGGGTGTGGTGTAGGGAAGAAGAGAGGACATGATTTGGTGTCTTTTTCATTTTACGCTTTATCTGATCAAGACCAGCTCTTCCTCTCACACGACTGTCATTTTCTGCATCATTTTGGTTTGTTTTATGCGTTTTTTGACATGTCAGGCAAAATAGGATGATAAGAAGGCTGTATCTTCCACTGGCATTTACTTTTATTGGTATGGTTTTATATCTCTGGGTGCATGCCGTGCATTGTAGACATCTGCAGAACTACCATTTCATTTTCCTGCCATGCACAGTTCTTCATAAATGCAGTAATATGAGACTCTCTGCGCTGTCTTTGCATGGAGCAAGTACTGGAGGCTCACAACGAAGCCTCAGTGTGTGTGCATGTGTGTGTGCATATGTGAGTGAGTGTATGTCAGTGGCTATCAAATGGAGAGGATGCTGAATTATCATGTACATGTGTATCTGTGTGTGTTTGTAAGAGAGAAGAGAGAACACGTTCATTTGTGTGTGTGTGTGTGTTTATGTGTGTGCGTGCATGTGGGTGTGTGTGCTTGTGTGTGTATGTGCGCTAATACCCCACTGCACCTTAACCAGTTGTTCTTGGTGTATATCTTTAGATCAGACAGATTTGTGACAGCTTCCACAGTACCTAAACACAAGCAACAGTCCAGACAAAGTACAATCCTTTGACATTACTTCAGAAACACTGGTAGCAAATGAGGACAGACTTGTAGTTTTATTTGAAGTCCACTTCATTCCTGCCCCCAACACCCCTACATATCTGTACTTATAATACATATTGATGGGTCTCTGCCCACTTGATTTGTTGCAGATGTTTCCTGTCTGGCAGCTGCAGCCATGTGTGTGTGTGTGTGTGTGTGTGTGAGTGTCTCCCAGTGGCTACCATATGGAATATTGAAAGGAGGCTGACTTGGCTCCTAGACTAAAGACAACTGCATGTGGTTCTGTGAGCCAACTGTGTGGTGAAGTCATGCACATGAACTCATGAGAAAGTTGTTTTTTTTTTGTTTTTTTTAATGGCATTTCACTGAGCAAAAACGTTCAGACAATACAAATTAAAAATTAAAAAAGTAATGATGAAATGTTATCCAGAAATCAAGCATGGGTGGTATGATCCATGTGTAAGGTAGAAATAGTTTACACTGCTATACATTGTGAATATTCTGGCCCAGACAATTTTTTTTTTTTTTTTTTGGTTTATAAAAACAGGGCTTATATGAATCATGTGCCTGTCTGTTGGTTTTGGACTCGCCCACATTCATTAACACATTGCTGTTGTTTTGCCTCCCACTGTTCAAACAGAAGTTACTTTTTATCTAAAAGACAAGTCAAGATGCCAACATTTACAAACATTTTGTTTTCACTGCTTTAATTGTGCATATTGATACATGCACAGATTTAATATGTCTACCAACACAAACACTGCAAGATTTTTGCACATTTATATGCATTTTTAAAGGGGCATGTACACTTATAATTCACACTCACATTAATGTTTATGCTCACATTTTGACTAACATTCATACCCACACATTTATACCCACAATATTTATACCCACATATTTCTGCGTACATTCACATGTATACCTGAACTTACAGTAATAATCACACATTATCATCTTAAAAACCATCATCATCATCATCATCGTCATTATCATCATCACTGTAATTATCATCATTATCGGCAGCATCACCATAGACTTCAACACCATCAGCATGGCTGTCACCATGAACATTGTTAATCCATGACCCTATCATCCTGACCACCAATAGATTCAACAGCATCAGGAGAAACACTCCAGAATTCAACTCATGCTTGCATGTTTCAGAAATAATGACATCCATTGTGCTAAACATCATTCATAATATGAGTGTTTCTGCACCTCCAGGGCACTGGGTTTGGTTCATTCATTTGGGACAAACTTGGGGTTTCCTGAAGGCATTTACATGCCAAATCTGAGTCTGGTTTGGAGGCAAGTGGATGGATGATTCAGGCCTGTGGTAAAACTAAGCCCTTCTGACTACCCTGTGTAGAGGGGATGACCTGACTGTTCTCATCAAATCACAGAGTAAATGGTTGCTGCCCTGTGAGGCTGTTTCAGGTCACCAGAGCGATGCAGTCCAGTGTTCTCCTGCACAGTCAAATTCGCCATAGCCTTCGGCAGTCCAGCTTTCCATCCTCAGCAAAAAACAAATCCTTAAATCCTTAGAGGCACTTTGAATGACTGATGTCCTGAAATTCTTCAGACAAAGTGTTCTGTAGATTTATTGCTATAACTTTCCCCACAGATTTTTACAAGTCGGTTCCTTTTGTCTTGACAACAAAAACGTTGCATCCTTTCATTCAACTAGAAGAAAAGTCGTACTCTACAGGTGACAGCGATGAAAATATCTGATTCATTTTTTGCATTTGTGCCTAAGGTTGCAATGATCTCTTTCAGTGCTAATGTGAGCAAAACACTGGTGACATTAAGACTCTAGTCAAAACAAACTCTCCACCAGTTTTGGTGAAAGTAGCCATTTTCATAGTGACTGCAACTCAACTGCCTGTCGCATGCAAGCTTAGCCATGCTCCTCCCCCTGTGTGTTTCTTATTAGACTTTGAAGTCATCAGTCTCAGCATAATGCATTCATTTTAATTAGACATTTCGGCATAATTAAAACAATGGGAGGGGGCACCATCATGTCCTTGCCTAGCACTATGTGTCTCTGCTGGGTACCTTTCCTAATTGTCTTGCTCAAGTCTCATTTCAGAACACATTAATTTGGTTGAACTGAATGCTGGCAGGACCCAGATGTTTGGATAATTGGATAATAATCAACAGAGGGGAGCTTTTAAGGGTCAATCATGTGGAAAAAATAGCGCGGTTTTTATAAGAGAATAATTTGGCACAGATCGAAATACCCTTTTGTGTCATTTCTTTTCTTGAAGGTCTTTTAGCCCGCTCGGCTGGCGTGAATCATATGATTAGTGCCTATCGCCTACGCGGAGTCTGCCCTGTGCCTCAGATCACACACTTCCCTCTGTGCCAGCCATTGCTGTTGTTTTATTAACTGACGTGTTTCACCTATGTGGATATTTTGGCCCCACATTGCACATTGGTAATACAAATGCAATGTGTTTGTCTAATTATTCATTTCAAGTGTTCATGGAAAACTATATCATTTATTTATTTTCCATTCCATCTATTGTGTTGATGTAAGTTTTTTGTAAATGAGTATATACACTACATGGCCTAAAGTATGTGGACACCTGACATCCAACATCTCATCCAAAATTTATGGGCATTAATATGGATTTGGCCCTACCCTGCTGCTGGTAAGGCTTTATATGAGATGTTGGAGCATTGCTGCAGGGATTTGCTTCCATTTGCTTCAGCCAGAATTTGTGAGGTTAGGCAGTGATTGGGCAATTAGGCCTTGCTTGCAGTTGCCTTTCCAATTGATCCCAAAGGTGTTGGATGGGGTCAGGGCTATGTGCAGGCCAGTCGCGTTCTTCCACTCTGTTCTCAACAAAACCATTTCTATATGGACCTCACTGTGTTCCTGGAGGCATTGGCATGCTGAAACAGGACAGGGCCTTCCTCAAACTCTTGGGAAAGCAAAGAATTGTCTAGAATTTAATTGTATGCTGTAGCATTAAGATTTGCCTTCACTGGAACTAAGGGGCCGAGCCCAAGCCATGAAAAACAGCCCTAGAAACCAAGGAATGTCCAGATACTTTAGTTTTGGCCATCTATATATATATATATATATATATATATATATAGATAGATACTGTATATACACTATGAACTGTAGCATGGATATAATACTTCAATATTCATGATTAAAGTACATTGATAGATTTCTTGTTTTCTTCCACAGAATATAAAGTTAGGGGATACTTTAACAGCACTGTTATTGAAACACAAAGAATGGAAAAATGCCTGCCATTACTTATGCCTGCACCTGTGCTGCAACAACATTTCTGCATTAAGTCCAATTTGTATATGACTGCTATTTATCTTTTATTTAAATAATGGATTTCTGCCTGATTATATGTTATATTAAATGTGATCAGGCAGTGAGCTAACTGTTACTCATCAATTTCGAGTTGATCGAGTTCTGGAGGAAAATGAAGGTACTTCATAAATATTTAAATTCTACTTTTTTTTTTTTTTTTAATGGAAAATGGTTTCTTCAATTTATGATAAATGCATGACCAGAAGGCTGTGATGCTCCAGTTGTGCATCTCTCTACTCGACCCTCTGTACCAGGATGCAAATGAGGGTGAAAGGTCAGGACAGCAAGCTTGAGATGGAAGGAGGCAGATGAGAATCTTATGGGGGGGAGGGGGGGGGCTGTTAGAATTAAAATGGGCTGAATGAATGGAGGCAGGTTTGAATCCAAATAAAAATTATACGTGTTTATATACAATGTCAAAATTGTAATTGACCCTATTGAATGAGGGAGGGGCTGAAATGGCAAGGAAAGCAAAACGATTGACCCCTTGAATCTGTGCTGCATGCTTCACTGGGTCTCAGGCAGTAGAGATGGGTTGGGAAGCATGGGGGAAGCGGCTACTTGAGATGCACAGCCAATCAAAGTACAACTTTTTAATTGCTGTGGCTTTCTCATGACCAGCTAAGACTGCACCCCAAGTGTAAAGCTGACTGAGATGGTGAATGCTTTATTATCAGCCTTCATTATCAAAGGTCGCGGGGAGATTGGGCCCAGCCACAGATTCAAGGCAGAAAAAACAGGGACCTCAAAGGGGCTCAGGGGGCAGGCAGTACAGAGGCCCAGAAAAGGAATGGCCTAGCTTCTTCCAGAATTAAAATCTTTCTCAAACAATCAATAATAACAGGGACCCTTCACAGTATTCCAGGACCGACTGGGAATATACCCTGTATATTTCAGCACATCTTTAGTTGGGAGATGCACGGAAGGCTCCACAGCACTACAGCACCACTCCTAAATGCATCTTTCTCTTGCACTTAGCACCTTGTTCTTCTGTGGGAAACGACAGCAGCAATTCACTTGATGACCCCATGCGATGAGGACAGGTCCTCTTTAGGTTTAAACCACAGTCTTTGCCGGCCCCACTGCGAATGAAGGAAATCTATTAGCATGCAGAGCTAGCTAGAGACAAAACGTCCCCTGCCAAGGAAACTAAACAGACTCCTATGGAAGCCACAGGGTGCAGTGCCACCTTTGGTAGAAGACGATTACGTGCTCAGCGACTAGCTTCCCACTCTCTCACCTACACCTACAGCCTCAGCCCCAGCTCTCCCATCTGTGTCAAGGCACAGGCGTTCGAAGGTTTACCAAGTCTTCAGCGCACCTTTAGCATTGACTGTTCTCTAGGTACAGGTTTAATCCCTCTCTTTCTTGGCATCATTGCTGGCTCTCCTGCCATGGGTTCCGAATAATTTAGAGTGTAGATTTCTATATTTCTCTCAGTCACTGCCCATCTTCTGCTGTAGTCTGAAGACGCATTTCTTCAGACTGTACCTGGACTAACTCTCACTACTCTGTAGGGCACTTCCAATCTAGGATCACTTATCACTTGCATCCTTCTATCTTATTCCTGTAGTACTTTCATGTCACACATGTACCTCCAGCACTTATATTGCACTTGTATTGTTATCTTGACGTTGTAGCTCGTTGTCATGTCTCCTAGTTTGACTTAACATCACTTTCTGCCTTAGTCTATGCTTACTATGTGAACTGGACTTACTCTGTTTATGGCCATGAATAACTGTTACATAATGAGTATTGTGCCTTATCAGACCTGTGTTTTGTAGTTGTACCTTCGATATGTACTTATTGTATGTCACTTTGGTTACAAGCATCTGCTAAAAAATGTAATGTATATTTGCATGGCACATACAGTGTAATGGAAAACATTATTGCAAATATATCTTGGTGAAATTACAATGGAAACATAGTTATTCTTATTTAAATATGCACACACACACACACACACACACACACACACACACACAGACTTTTCCCCTTCAATCCTTCTCTCCATTACCTGGGCGCAGGTGGTTGTGCTGTCAGAGAGACACAGAGAGAACACAGAAGCAGAGAACTATGCGCTCATGTCTGGACATAAGCCAAGAGGAGAAGTGCTTCTAGGTCTCACCTGAATCCGCATTGCATTCTTATATTTCATCTATCAAGTAATACAATGCAAAATAACTCATGCTCCCAGTCTTTCTATGGGACTACAAGCTTGTATTTGCAGGTTTTTCTGCCTCACACCCATTTATTTATTCCCAAAACAATATGTAAGCCACCATCACCATTTTCTTCTTTTTTTCTTTTTTTTTTTGCATGTTGTATGGAAAGAAAACAGTATAAAAATACTTCCAATAGTTCCCATTTTCCAGGGAAACAAATGGGGACGTTTATAGCAAAGACATCCTTACAATAGGATTGAATGATGCAGCCTAAATGCGGTCTTGCAACTCACTAGGAACCTGTTGGTCTCTCATGTGCTGTAACCTTTAGAGCTCAGTCAAATCAAAGTGCTTTTGGTGCCTCCAAGGCCCTGCCATTGAGACAAATTCCACTGATGCTGCTGCATATTTATCAAATGTATGGGTTCATTATGTCCGTTCATAATTTAAGTTTAATGTGGAATTGTCTCAGCATCTGTACCTAACTTACAGTCAGGCTTAATGTGGTGCCTCTGTGATACTAGTTTGATGTGTCCTTCCATGATAGTCTTGTGAGTTGCTCTGGATCACCTGTCATAATAATCATATTATAAGGGTGTGGTAGTCACTAAAGTCCCCTGCCATTTCTATACTTGCAAGGCTTACTGTCTCTTAAAAAGGTTTATGTCTAAAATATAATTATTTATCAATATATACTTTTTTTTATTAATATATGTTATATATGTTATATTTACTCCAGGGAACAGTAACACAATTCACTAACACAAATAACAGGCATCCACTGTTGAGGAATATCCATTGTCACATTAGATACATTTGTCACGTTAGACATCATTCTATGATGTTGTGGGCAGTTCTGAACACATATTATCTGTTATCCCACCACTTTAAACAATACATGTCTGTGCTAAATGATGTACTGATTAAAAAAGGGGGTAATGCAAGCATCACAGAGCTTGATTAAAGCAGACACCATTTGAGTTCCCTGTGTGTAATGCCAATCAAAATTACCCCACTCACATTCAAATTGCCTAAGGAACTTTAATCACCAGCAAATAAAAAAATATGAAAAAGGGGCTTTGAAAGGCTGTCTAACTGAACTGTAAAACCAATTCTTTCCCAATGCGTGTTTTCAAAGTAACCCATGTGTTTCACTCAAAGGACAAACCGCCAGAACAAAGGGGACGTCAGAGCTTTATGTCATGTGATGAATGGGATGAGAGATTAATAATGCAAGAGATTTGTTGTCTACATTATTAATTTATACTGGGGCATTGTGGGGTAAACTGCAGCCATTCCCTCGAGTCTGTTCACAGATTTCACAAATCTTCTATCATGTGTACAAGCAGACCAAGACAGCAGAATAATCATGGTGCTTCTTTCATGTACTTAGAGTCAGTGTCTTTCCCTTGTACACCTTGAAACTGGAAGTGTGCTTTATGTCTAAGTCCATATTTTTTAAAATGGCATCCAATCCTATATATAATATATATGTATATGTGTGTGCGTTTATATATGGAATGTTATGCTTAGCAACTAAGTGAGAAGTTTTATTATTTATTAGTATTTTCCAGAATTTGGTCATGCCCCAGATCATGCCCCAGGCAAACAAGCACGTATGGGTACATAGCAGAGATGGTAGAGGCAGCAGGAGGAATAAAAGCATTTCATAAGCACCCTTTATCCCTTCAGTCAGGAGAGGGGTGCATGTGGAAGAAGAGAGTGTGTTATAACTGTGCTGGGGATAATGTCTTTAAAAATGAAAGATTTCTGCAGGGCTCCGCTCTTCTCCAGACCCAGATGAACAGAGCAAAGAAAGCGGAGGAAAAATAACACTGAAGCAAATGAAGGGAGAAGGAGCCGATGCCCTTCAGAGCGAAGGCAAGGAGGAATCTGCGACCTTGAAAGGAGCCGCACGTACACACAACCACACACATATGCAAACAAATACACACAGATGTGCACGCATTACACATATAATCACACCCACACCCACTGCAAGCCCTAACCCACACAAGCATAAACACATACGCATTTGCTCACAGACAAATACAAACATACACCAAGGAGCACAGTGTGTCGTAAAAAATCTTTGAGTCACACACAAGTACACCGCTGGTCTTTGGCTGGACTGTTCTTTCCTTAAAATGCCAACCGAAAACGAAAAAAACTGAAAGCTTCATCAGTCTGTCACAGCTGGAAACTCATACAAATAATCAGAAAAGGGGATCCCCACTGATTGAAGTGTATCTTGACTCAGCGGTTTTAATCTTTTTCACCG
Organism: Anguilla rostrata; assembly: GCF_018555375.3. NCBI lineage: Eukaryota > Metazoa > Chordata > Actinopteri > Anguilliformes > Anguillidae > Anguilla > Anguilla rostrata. The sequence goes on from NC_057936.1 coordinate 36,931,832, forward strand.
CCTCTCAGTCTCTGGCAGAGTGTGGTCTTCTCTTTTCGGGAGTGCTTGTTGGGGTCAAGGGGCCAGTGTTCAGCAGAGGTAAAGACGGTTTTAGTGGGCTTTCTGTATGGTCAGGGAAAACCCGCAAAGCGGATTGCTCTCAGGACTAAGCATCACGATGTGTGGTTGGCTTTTAGGGGACATGCCTCTGCGCACCACAGGGTGGAGTTTGAATCGTATGAAGTGATGAACGACATGGCAACATGGGGGGGGTGGTACATGTGTGGGTGGAGTGCTCTGTGTTGGTTATAAGGGATATGATGTTTGTTTTTTATCTTTTTTATCTCTTTATATTTACTCTCAAGGGAGTTTGGATGGTGTACAGTATTTGGCGGTGTTGGTATTTTTGTAACAGTAGATATCACTAGATATAGATAAATAGCTCTCTCTCTCTCTCTCTCTCTCTCTCTCTCTCTCTCTCTCTCTCTCTCTCTCTCTCTCTCTCTCTCTCTCTTTCTCTCCCTTTCTTTCTCTCTCTCTGCAGGAGTACCTGGAGGGGACCAGTGTGACTCAAATCTGAGTCAAGTATAGCCGAGCCAGGACACCAGAGGCACAGAGACCTGCAGCCTGGTGGTATAGCCCCGCCCCCCCCCCCCCCCAACAAACACTACCTCCCTCAACCCCTGACACACAGAGCAGACATGATGGAAAGCATGCGATTCGGAGAAACGGGCCTTCTTTCCCCTGCCCTGGGAGCACTTCATCACAGCCATCGAGGGAAGAGAGATATCACCGGTTCCTCTCGAAATACGTATCGACGTCGTTTCGTGAGGTTACGCCGTGGCACTCATAATGCCATCAAGGCAAAATATGATGGATGGCTCTGTCATCGGGTGACGGAGGGCAGGCGCGTCTGTTCGCGCGACGTGAGGACGACCGCATGCGCGCACGGGCGCTCCCGCACAAATACCGCCCTCCCCGGGGACCCCGCTGCTAATTGCCCCTCTCAGTCACTCAGTGACAGCACCCCCTTCGGGGTTTCGGGTGTCCCCTAATGAGGGGGCAGAAGCCATTAAAACAACACAGGAGCCGGTCCCATTGCGATCCAATGCGGCCTCTGGAGGGCAGAGTGACCACACTAAATACACTTATTCAATACATAAATGAATTAATAAAAAATAAAAAAAAATGTCAAAAGTGTACAGCAGAACCAAGCTCCCCCCTAACACACTCCGATGATAAGCTCATAAGCTCAGCAGGATAAGCTTGTATTTGCAGGTTTTTACTGCCTCACGCCCAGCCTTAAAGAATGATTTGGGCACAGAGCTCGGTATCTTGTTCCAGTTTAAGAGAAGTTCATGCATTCATACACATATTTGCATTTTGCCTCCTGGAAGCACACCAGCTTATACATTGTTGTTTTTTAGTATTGTTAGGCAGCCCTGCCGTGGTTAGATAAGACCTGAGTAATGCCACCATTAGTCTAAAAAGCAAACTCTACCGGCAGCTCATAAGTAAAACACTTTGAAAAGACCTCCACAACACAATGTGCAAAATAATGCAATAAAAAATTTTTTTTGAATCCTTGCTATAATATATATATAATTTCAATTATGACAAAAGATATATATATATGCAATGAGTTCCATAATGTGGTTCACATGTGGTTAAAGAGCACATTCTCAGCTTTTATTAAATGGTATTTTTTTTATACATTTTGGTTTCACCATGTAGAAATTACAGTATGTTTTATGCATAGCCCCACGCATTTCAGGGCACCATCATCTTTGGGACAAATGGCTTCACAAATGTTTCTGCTCAGTCATGTGTCTTCAATTGCTTTCTTAGTGCAGGTATAAGAGAGCTTTCAGTATCTGCAGGGTAATTTTGATTTTAGACTCTTGATTGCCTATTGGCATTTGTCAACAAGAGGACCACAGTTGTGCCAATGAAAATCAAGGAAGCCGATATGAGGCTGAGAATAAGAAAAAAACCTTAGGCTTACCAAAAGTAACTGTTGAGAACACCATTAAGAAGAAAATGAGCACTAGTGATAATCTCAAAGGGCCTGGTATACTAAGGAAGACCTATACAGTTGGTGACTGAAGAATTTTCTCCATAATGAAGAAAAACCCCTAAATACCTACACAAAAGATCAGAAACACTCTTCAGGAGGCAGGCATGGATGTGTCAGTGACTACTGTCTGCAGAAAACATTATGAACCGAAGAAGCTACACTGCCAGAGAACCACTAGTTAGCCACAAAGACAGGATGGTCAGGTTGCAGTTTGCTAAGATGCACCAAAAACTCTGCAGAGTTCGCATTTGCGTGGACAGATGAGACGAATATTCACTTGTATCAGAGTGATGACAAGAGCAAAGTGTGGAGACCAAAAGGAACGATCCAAAATCCAAAGCACTCCCACTTATCTGTGAAATTGGGTGTGGATGTTATGGTTTGGGCATGCATGGCAGCCACTGGTGCGGGCTCACTTCACTGATAATATGACTGTTGATACCAGCAGCAGAATGAATTATGAAGTGTACAGAAGCATCATATCTGCTCGGGTTCAACCAAATGCCTCCAAACTCATTGGATGGCACTTCATCCTACAGCAAGACAATGATTACATTACATTACATTACAGGCATTTAGCAGACGCTCTTATCCAGAGCGACTTACACAACTTTTACACAGCATTTTACATTGTATCCATTTATACAGTTGGATATACATAGAAGCAATTCTGGTTAAGTACCTTGCTCAAGGGTACAACGGCAGTGTCCTTACCCGGGAATCGAACCTGCAACCTTTTGGTTACAAGCCCACTTCCTTACCCACTGTGCTACACTCCGTCCAATGATCCCAAGCGTACTGCTAAAGCAGCACAGGACGTTTTCAAAGCCAAAAACTGGAAAATTCTTGACTGACCAAGTCATTCACCCAATCTGAGATCAACTGCACGTGTGTTTCTGAACATAAAACTTCAGGCACCTAGCCCCAGAAACAAGCAGGAGCTGAAGATGGCTGCAGCACATGCCTGCCAGAGCATCACCAGAGAACAACTGGTGATGTCTATGGGTCACAGTCTTCAAGCAGTCATTACATGCAAAGGATATGCCACAGAATACTAGCCAGAACATGGCTACTTTCATTTACATAACATTAATATGTCTCAAACATTATGATGCCCCAACATGGGCGGCTATGTATAAGCAGTGCTGTAATTTCTACTGGGTGAGACCAAAATGTATAAAAATATCCTTAAATAATGTACACTTTAACCACATGGGCATTGTTTCGTTACAAATCTAAAATTGTAGAGTACAGAGTCTAATCAAGATAAAATGTCTTTGTCCCAAATGTTATGGAGCACATCGTATTTCAAAATGCAACATTTGCTGTATGTTTCAAAATAGAGCAGGATACATTTTTGAAGGAATGGAAAGATATTTAAACGAGAGATGCAAATTTAGTTAATTATGTTGTGTTTAGAGCTCAGTTCTATCAACACACTATTTACCCACTTCTCACTCACTGAAGACTGGTCAAGGTTTTTAATAAAGCAAAAAAATATGAGTGGAAAAGCATACATTTTAATTACGCTAATTGTGATGACTTTTTTTCTCTCCTCCTCCCTCGTGCTTGATTCGTTTCCTGGCATGCTGTTTCCCCAGTCCTCAGTCCTCCCCTCTCTTGGCAAAGATTACACGGTGTTCCCGTGAGCTAAATGGTGGTGATCCACTAGGGTAAAGGCGAGAGGGCGTGGGGGATAGGGTTTAGCAGTTTAGTGGCCAAAGATTGGGCTTAATGGACATTATATGGACTGGTAACTCTGATGGCAGTGCATAAAGGAAGGTTAAACAAACCAGCGTGCATGTGTGTGTGGGTGGGGGTGGAGGCGGGGTCAGTGACCTTTCTTCTTGGGTGGATGAGAGTGCCCATCCCTGGGGTCCATCATTACTGTCAATTTTCAGGGCTGTTACACTCTATAGGGTGCTACAAACGGACCCTACCCCCCTCTGAAGAGGTATTATAGGACATAGGCTGCACCCCAGAACAGCTTGTACATACATTGCAGTAACAATTCCACTCTTTCATAGTACTGTCACATTAAAATCTGCTAGTTATGCTCTGGGACCTTTTTTGTGCAAAACATCTATGCCCCATTTTCTTTATCTTTTTTTCTTCATCTTTCTAAATATCTTGTGCTGTTAATCATTTTCCCACACACTGTTAGCAGAGTAAGAATAAAAATAGAATGAAGAAAAATGTATTTTTATAACATGCATAAGCTCATTATATATGCACCACAGACATTTTTTTTTAATGAGTGTGTTCAACAGATTAGTGGGAGAAAAAATGTCACAATTCCAGTTTGCTGGTCATGACTGGCCCATAGTAAATTTTACTTCATGTTTTCATTTCATATCACGACACCTGATAAATACCTATAAGCACACTGCCCCTTTAAGAGCCATTTGACCCTTGAGGCCCTATTTAGGTGACAGTGGCACTCATGGAAATGCAAATTTTGTCCTTTGCAAATGGCGCATATTTTGGTCTGAAATTAAGGCGTATGCATCAATATGGCTTTACTGGTGCAATGTAGGTGTGTCGATAAAAACATTTGGTCCTGTGTTAATGTGGTGTCCAATAATTTGTTTGTGTTTCAAACCCACACAGGCCAACTTAAATCTAACGCATGTGTTCAGTACTGTTTCAGTTGAGTTTCATATGAACATAAGAGCCGGATAAGCGATCACACAGATATTTGATGGATGTTGATGGGGACCTTCTCTGCACATGGAAAATTGTATGATATATGCATGTGCTAAATGCATATATGTATGAACAGTTGAACTGCAAAGATAAAAATGCACTGTGAATGAAGGTTGTTCAAAAAAGGGTTTTTGTGTAATAATGCATTTTTTTTAATTATGACTGGCATGTATTGCTTTTATATTATTGTTAGTGGCTATATTGTGTTGTATTATAATAATGCATATAAATTATTTGGACTGCATTGCATCGCTGAAATAAAAATGTATTATACAATAAAGGTTTCTATGGTAGCTTATACCAATTTCAACAATTAGAATGTTTTATTGGAATTGTTATTTACATTATAGTAATCATATTTTTAAATAGGATACCCTAATTTTTTATCCATAAACCATTGTCTAAATTAAACTACAGTCTTACAGTGGTAACTGAGATTGCATTACAACTGTTTTCCAGCATATGCTGCTGAACCTGTATATCTCCTTTTCAGTGGCCAGTTATAGTTCCAGCCCCTTCAGACCTCCACTGGTTACAGCGTGTTTGCTTTACTCTTTTTTAATGGGTTTTATTGGGGGGTTTTCTGTTGTGTATATTTAAGCATATTGTGCAACGGTGTTATTTGGTTGATACTAATGGACTCTGCACTTTAGTAAATAATAAAGTGCGATCATGTAATCTTAAGCAATAGACACACACACACACACACACACACACAATTTATCAGTCTAGTTTTGACAGTATTTGGATGAGCTTTAAACCATCAAAGTCGGACGGAGTGTAGCACAGTGGGTAAGGAGCTGGGCTTGTAACCGAAAGGTCGTAGGTTCGATTCCCGGGTAAGGACACTGCCGTTGTACCCTTGAGCAAGGTACTTAACCTGCACCGCTTCAGTATATATCCAGCTGTATAAATGGATACAATGTAAAATGCTATGTAAAAGTTGTATAAGTCGCTCTGGATAAGAGCGTCTGCTAAATGCCTGTAATGTAATGTAAAGTCAAGATCCCTTGTGCTGAAGAGAGGGAAAGTGGTGGACAAGTTCCGTTTCACCATATCCGAAACCACCATCCCAACATTGACAGAACAGCCAGTCAAGAGCTTGGGGAAACTCTTTGACTGTAGCCTGAAGGACACAGCTGCCATCCACAAAACCAGCAGAGACCTTGAGGCCTGGCTTTCCAAGGTTGACAAATCCGGGTTGCCCGGTCGTTTCAAGGCTTGGATATACCAGCATGCCTCCTGCCCAGGGTTTTATGGCCTCCATTACTATATGATGTCCCTATGTCAACTGTGGAAGCCCTGGAGAAGAAGATCAGCAGCTATTTGCAGAGGTGGCTTGGCCTGCCAAGGAGCCTAAGCAGTGCTGCTCTGTACGGATCCACTAACACCTTACAGCTCCCCTTCAGCGGCCTCTCTGAAGAATTTGTGGTGACACAGACAAGAGAAGCCATGCAATACAGAGACTCCAGGGACCCTAAAGTAGCAGCAGCTGGCATTTAGGTCCGCAGAGGCAGAAAGTGGAGTGCTGCCAGAGAGTTGCAGGTGGCAGAGGCATGGTTGAGGCAGAAGGCTCTTGTTGGGACGGTGGCAACAGGGCGATCAGGCCTGGGCAACTTTCCAAGCTGCCAGATTGGTTCAGGCCAAAGGGAAGGAGTGACAACATCTCCTCCAGGAAGAGGTGCGCGCAGGCGTAGAGGAGGTATGGGTTAGCAAGATGGTGTGACTCAGTCAACAAGGAGCCTGGACAAGGTGGGAAAACATACTGCAGCGGAAGATCACTTGGTCAGATTTCTGGCGGGCGGACATTTACAGCATCAGATTCCTGATCCAAGCTGTCTACGACACCTTACCAAGCCTGACAAACCTTCACACATGGGGCAAGAGTGAAACACCTTCCTGCCCTCTGTGTGCTGGGAGAGGGTCCCTTTAACATCTCCTCAGCAGCTGCCCCAAAGCCTTGGCTGACGGCCGTTACCGCTGGCGCCATGACCAGGTGCTCAAGGCAGTTGCGGAAGCGGTCACCACAGCTATTCAGTCCAGTAAACACCGCCCCAGGAAGGAAACCATCCCTTTTCTCAAAGCTGGAGAGAAGCCCTGTTCACTGCCACAGACAAGATCGTGCCTACTTTCCACAGCCCCAGACTGGCAGCTGAGAGTGGATCTTGGAAAACAACTAAAGTTCCCTGATCACATCGCACACGCAACTCTCCGCCCAGACATGATCATCTTCTCAGATTCCACCAAGCAGGTGATGATGTGGGAACTGACAGTGCCCTGGGAAGAACACATGGAGGAGGCTCACAAGAAGAAGCTTGCCAAATACCAGGAGCTGGTGGAGCAGTGCAGAAGCCGAGACTAGCGGGCTCACTGCGAGCCAATTGAAGTGGGCTGCCCGGGGTTCACGGGGCGCTCACTCTGCAAAGCTCTGGCTGGGCTTGGAATCACTGGTGCAGTAAAGAGGGGGGTCATACGTTCCATCACTGAAGTCGCAGGCCCGTGGCTTGTTGCTGCTGGGATGCAAGCTGGGACTTGATCAACCTTGGCTGGGTCACCTGGGCGAGGGCGTCTGATGTTGAAAGACCCAAAACCCCCTATGACCCCAGGAACATCACTGATGATGCATCCCAGAGCATCCGAGACATGTATCTTACAACCACGGATTATTTATTGTAGAATTGATTTGTTTCAGTCTAATGCTCACCTTTTTGCATTCAGAGCTTGAGCGTAAGGCTCACCTGTGTTGCTATTTTGGGTTTCTCCCAGATTTGCTTGACTGGGATGGACCTGTTGGCTTTGGAGCATCATAAGATCATCAATACAGTTAAATTGAAGTAGAGTATGTATTGCGTCGCTCAATTAAATAAAGTGTAGTAGTCTGTGAACAAGCCTTACCACTACAGCTACAATAAAAAGCAGGAAATCAGTACTTATTGCTTATATCCAGGAAATGAGTGTATACAAACTCAGCAACTAAGTTGTGCCATGTCTTTCTCCTTTAGGTAAACAGGCAACATTACTTTTTAGGGTGCATTAATGTGCATGTGGTGACTGTATGTCCCAGACAAGCATATCAGACATGAAACTGCCAGTTCTCTATGGAGTTGATGTAGTAGAATTAAAGAGAAAGAACATGGTGGATCTGATAGGCCATAATGAAACCAAATCCCCACCACACACACAGGCAATGTGTTCCTCTTGCACTAGCTTCTTTTACAACTCGGCCACAGCTGCGCTACATTCTCTAGTCACAAAATTACCTAAATTGAGTTTAGGTAATTGCACCTTGACTGTGAAAATAGAGCCTTTAATGTATCAGTAAAAAAGACCTTTATTCTCTGGAGAGGCTGAGCTTAGAGACAAGAGGTCTTGTAGTTGGGGAAAGGGCTTTTCTTGTGATGGGGCAGTGATTTTTGGTAACAAAATGTTCATTTTCTTAAAGCTCTTCTTTAATACTGCATTATTGAAAAACACATCTGCTTCTCTTCGATATTCCTGAGTCATCTGGTTTAAAGTGCACTACAAATTTATAGTGGTCACCCTACAAAAGCATCTGTTGCTCGCCACCAAACTGTTGCTATGCCAAACTGTCAAATTTTTTCTGTGCACTGGATCACTGGCTGAGCCCTTCGGAGAATGAGGAGTAGCCTCATCCAACAGTCACTGTCCGTCAGCTTTGGCCAATCAGAGTCAGAAACAGGTTAAGTTCAGGCAAATCTTCATGATATGAACTGTGCAAGTCTTGAATTGCAGTATTTTTGGATGGTGGCCACTAGTTCAAAAAACTATAATCAGAAGGTTCTTTGAACACAGGTCATTTTGTGATGTGACCAATTACTGGATGTCAAACTTGCATCATATCCCTTTGACCATAGATGGCTATCCTCATTAAGTGGCAAACCACTAAACACACAGTTTTGCTTTCCGTTGATAAAAGCAACATGGGGTGCTGTCTTGCCACATTGTATAATCAGGGTACATTATTAGATAAGCACTCATGGATTTGTGTAAGTTTAAGAAAAGGGATATGCTCATATATAAAGCCACATTAGCACCCCCGAGACTGTGGACTGTAAAAGCCACACATTTCAGGGACTGTTGGGTCAGGTCTAGCTGCTCTGATGGATCCAGGCTGGATCTGAAGTGTGCTGCCTGCTCAAGATGGATTAGAGAGAATCCTCTCGACTTAGAGGTATGCTTCTGTTACTGCTCTGCCCTGAAGTCTGCAATGCAAAGGGCTTACAGGAGCTCATGGTGCCACTGCTATGCTACTGGACTAACATTGAGGGATTAGTGTAGCTCGAGTCAAGGCTTCTATATCTCTCTCGCATGCCTTCTCTCGCCCTCTCTCTCTCACTGGCTCTCTCTCACTCTGTCTGTCTTTCATTTGCACTCTCTCCCTGTAGCATGCAAAGATGCACTCACAGACAGATTCACTCACGCATATGCCATACATACAGCCACCACCACAGACACATAATATATGCAGTGGCACGCAGACACACACACACACACACACACACATAAATGCAGTGGCATGCAGACACACACACACACAAACAAACAAACACACATACACACAAACAAACACACACACACACACCTACACACAAACACGCACACACACACTCACACACATATGAGAAAGAGACAAAGGATTGTGTTTGTAAAAAAGGGTGTGCATCAGCTTGTGTCATTAGTGATGAAGGAAACACACAGTATGAAGGGTAGGGAGCTGTGCCAGGCCCTTCTGCTCACAGCGCCCTACTGAAATAACAGAGAGAAGCCAAGCCTTCAGGTGAGAAATTAAAAATATTAGCATATTTATTACAGCGACATGAAGAAGTTGAAATGCACACACCTTTAACAAGCTCATATAAACCTGCAGCAAGTAAACAAATGGACACAGGGTACAAAAAAAGAAGGAAATTCAACCATAAAACCTTTACTGGGGTTGGGGGGTACGGATAAATCATCATCTTCGTGAAAAGCTACTGACAGCTGTGGACAAGAATTTATCAGTCAAGGAACTGCATGTTTAAATAAATTGCATTTACAGTGCTGCACTTTTACCAGGAGCGCCCAACATAGACATGGGATTTGTTTTAGGCTTATGTCTGTAAAAACCTATGATTGAGCTTTTGCACTTTTTTCCTTTCCTTGGTTCTGAGAGAGAAAGGAGCACAGCTTGGCATGAGCACACCTTCCTTTGCTCTGTGGACTCAGATAACAGAGCTGTGGAATAGTTGCTTTGTAAGTTGATTTTTTTCAACAATTGATGTTATTTAAAAAAACAAAAAACTACATTTGCTTAAATTATACTAGTTGAGAAGTACTTTTAGCCCTGTGTTTGATCTAGTCAATTTGTAAGTTCATACTTTCCCATGTTGCTCATTGATTATGGTAAGAAGAGGAAATAAGAGAATAAAATTATGAGATGGCTTTATCTGATATTTTCAAAGTTAAGCGTGTAAACATTTATGCTGAATGCTGGTGGCTGATCCTGCTAAAAGCATCAGTTAATGACACACTCCCTGATCTGGGATTAAATCAAGATGCCAAATTGTAGGTGGAAAAAAAGTTTGCACTAATTCAGTAAGTAATCTTAAATGCATTATTATTGGAGGCAGGGCCTTGGTCTCTTTACCAACATTTCTAAATTGACAGAGGCAGGGTCACTGTTAGTGGAATGAGTGATTTCATCCTTGACATGGCATGTCAGTCTCTGCAGAACAGCCTGCCCCTGACATCATTACATCACAATCAAGTTACCCAGGGTGATTGTGGGTAATTCCCTCAACTGCCAATCACTTTCTATTTCAGGCTTGATTGGATTTTTTTTTGTCCTTACCAATGTTTCTGTCCATAGTCTTGGGGCAGCCGGTGAATCATTTTCGCATTGGAGGACAGTAAAGAGGCTGATTTACCACACTGACTGGAAAATTAATTAATTCAGCATCGCTGTCAAGCCCTTAGATCAATTCTCCTAACAATTTAGCTATATAGTGTAATTATTTGTAAATTAATTTTAAAAACAAAAAAATGCCTTGGATTTCTCTTTCTGGAGTGCCATCTTTGATAACATGTTGCGCAATCAAGGTTCAGTTGAACCAGTTCTTTCCCTAAAGGAACAGATGGTAACAATTTTGTCTGATTAAACTGAGAAATAAAATCACTCCCTGTACGTATAAACACGCACTCACACACTCATCTCAGTGTTACCCAACTTTATCTTGGAGGAATTAGATGAAACCAGGCTCTTTGATATGGTAGCAGAATGTGAACAATCTGGAAAATGATCATTACCATGTATGAATTTAAAATTAATGGCCATAAAATATGCAATTTACAGGAGAGTTTGAACATGGAAAAAAGAAACACAGAGTTCACACAGAAATATCATGGGGGAACATCTCAGCATTTCAATACTTTATCATGAAATGGTGCAACCATGATTAGCTCATTTCTGCGAGGGAATAAATTTCAGGGAAGCCTGAGAAGCTCTGATTGTGGCTCTTCATTAAATGCATTTTGCATTTTTGTAATTAATTATTCATTGTTGTTGCTGCTGTTTGGAAAACCGAGGGTATGAATAGACACTTATGCTCCAGTAATTTGGCAATTTAGAGGAGATCACAATGAATTAGCACCCACTAGCTGAAGGGAGGGCAGACGTGCCAGGCTTATAGATAGCAGTGAAGGCCTTATCTATATGAATACTCCAGATAAATACATTCATTACTGCCAGGAGAAATAAGGCATCCACAGCTTTCTCCAACAAAAAAGAATAATTAATAATAATTATCATTATACTCCATTATCGTCATCTCAAATGTGTCTGATTAATAGGATATTTGCCCCTTTCATTTTATATCTGGCATAAATTCTGAATTAGCGCCTCTTTTGTTAATGCGTGAGAGTGGGATGTGGAGGTAACCATGGGAACACCTTGATGAAGGATTTTATTTTTTTGGTGAGTAACACTTTTTCAAGCTTGTTTATTAATTTATTTTCCTGCGAACGCAGTCCGTGGCAGGGTCAGTCACAGACAGGTGACCTCCGACCTCCTGCAGTGGTGAGATTGGGCGGCCTTGCCAGAAGCCGTGGCTGGCAGAAACGTGCTACACCAGTCCCCAGAGCAGCGTGCGAAGCCTTCAGCCTGTGCTCGTTTACACACAAATCATATTCATATCTATAATTTATAAAGGCCCAAACTCTATTTTTCCACTTTTGGAATGAACCAGTACCCCACTCCTCATCGACCCAACCGCTAATAATACAGCCTTTCAGCACATCGCTGAAAATCAGGTTCTGGGTCAGAGAAATTTATGCAAAGTCAGCACAAATGCATCAATTTATGGGGTTTAAATTTAAAGGTTTCACATACACGAGTGAAGATATTGTTTCTGAAGGGCTTGCCAGGGAGGCATCTGAACACTGTGAAGATGAGTTGAGCGCTTCAGTAAAACTGCAGGCACCATTATCTCCCAGCTAATGTGTCACGACCTCACGGCTGTTCCTGCAGCACTGCGACATCATCGCATCACGACCAATGCCACAGTGAACAATGCAAGGCTGTGGCACGTCGCAGGGATTTTTCAATAGATAGACGGAGCTTAGCATCCATGCTACATTCACACACCAGTGCTCCTCCAACATCAAAGCTCGGTGGGAGGGGGGCAGGGAGGGAAGGGTGGGGGGAACACACATGGGGGGGGGGGGTTGTCTAGCCTTAATTCACAGCTAGATTTTCTCTTCGTTCTAAAGAAAAAGTTCATACTTACAAACATTCTAGAGTTTTAAGTCAACACTGTACATTTTTTTACACTATGGTACAATCTTTTTTTTTCCTTTTAAATCTTGAAGTCGGGTATGGTAACATCTCCTTTGTCGTGAGAAGGTATGGTGCTCTGTTGTGGGGGAGAAGAAAACAGGGCATGGACGTGGCTTGGCTGCACACTCCACATAAACTTCCTGGATTCCTTCAGTTGTGAGAGACTTCAGTACTCATCATTAAATATGCTATGGGTCACATCGCACTCTTCAGACGCAATGAAGTCGTTTCCCTTTGTTTTTCCAGGTAAGCAACAGAACGGAAACTGTCTGTAAAACTGTGAGGAAATGGACAGTTGAGAACTGGCTCTTAAAATGACACAAGGCCACACACTTTTGCAACAAATATACATTCTATATCGTGCAGGCCATTGACAATGTTCAAGAATCATTCAAGCAAAGCTTTCTGCAAATGGAACCATACCCTATCAGCACACGCACACACGCACACAAACGCGCACATGCCCACACACGCACAAACTTCACAAAAAATCATTCTCTGGTTCCCGTAGTACGTCCTAGACCTGATTTACTCTTATGTCTGCTATCTGCTTGTCTGTGTTTAACCTGGAAGCACTGAAACGTCTTCTGAGGGGGACTGTGTGTGAGCGGTCTGGAAGAGACAAGCGAAACTGGGACAAAGCGTATCGTCCCAAAGAGACATACATTCCACACTGGGGAGATATTGCCACTAAGTTAATGGTTTGCCCGCGAGGCGCTTACTACGCTCCGCCCCTCCTGCGGTTACGCGCGTTAAAGGGGAGCCGCGGCCGGACACCCTGCCTGACCGGGGAAGCTCCCCTCCAGCACCGCTGACTGGCGCGATGGGCCGCAGTTCTGTTAGCTGGCTACCTCCGGTCCCTCCGGTCAGGCGCGGGCGTGGAGGTCGTAACGGGGGCCAATGAAGGAACGGACTTTGATCACTTGGGACAGTAAGACACTGACTGTGGGGGTCTTACATCCACACATACCTCTTTCATCAGTATTTCATGCCAACCTCGAAACAAGGATATCAGGAGAGGTTACTGTACGAACATGGGGCAAATATATACACCGTGGCTCTATATTATAACCTGTGAATACGAGTTGAGTTTCTGGGACAGAAGGAAAAAGTACCTGTAAAGTGGTGTTCGCAAAACGACATGAAATAAAAATCTGCACCCTCACGTAATCAGGTCAGGCGTGAGATGAGGCTCTTCGAATCCCATTGTTTGTCATGTGATCTGGTCCCTTGGAGCAATAGAGTTTGAAGTTTGAAATTTCACTTCTGAACAGACGAACAGCGCACACTTTAAAAACACTGCTCTGTACAGACAAGATTTCCTTACTTCTGAGGTAAATAATATGAAAACCCCAAAGCAAAACAACCAGATTAAACAGCAACGCATGATGTACGCACAACTTCACACAAACCTGCACAAGCAGCACTAGTAAATGTCTTGTTTTTTTTTTGTTTTCTCTTCTTCTTTTTTTTTTTTTTTTTTTGTTGAGTGACAGTTTCTAACCCGGTCCCCGATCACAGCTCCCGTCTGGGGTTTACCGAGGGTCTGCGTGCAGGGACGGATGGACAGACGGACAGACGGACGGACGGATGTACAGATGTGGGATGGCTGGTGAAAAAAGACGCACTCAGAACACAAGCATGGAGGCTCTTTTCCCTGGGAGAGGGGGTCGGGGCAGAGGGGTCATCGTGACCGTTGGGTGGGGCGGGGGGGGTTATACGTGGACGTGATTCCCTTGCTGTGCCTGCAGGATTTGTATACTGCTGAGTATTTTCTTCTGGTGTCCTGCCAGAACCACACCCATTCTTCCCAAGTCACTGAGGATGAGAGAAAGAGAGAATACTCGTTAAATGTGTTTCTCTATCTACATCTGCAGTACCATATGATTCAGTTACGCTGAAATTAAAGATTGTTTTCTAACTGCGCTATAGAGGTCAGAGTACAAGTCTGTAGCCCCTGACTAGCTACACTGCAGCTTTTGGTCAATCCTTCTTCCACGTATGAAACACAGAGAACTTGATCCTATGATCCTAAAAAGACTACTCCAGCAGCCACACCCAGCCCCCAACCACTCCCCTTTCAGAAAAAAACTGTAACCGAAGCCCAAAGATTATATAAATATCTGATTCACATAAACATATATTTCACCAGTATGTGTAACTTGCCTATTGGAAATGAGGGCACTGCGTGCCTATTTGTATTGCATTATTAATAATTGCCAGTATTAAAACCATGCATTTTCCCATTCCAGGCTTTCATAAATATGTGACTTTAAATACCTGGCCAGCTTAAAAATTTGGTAACAAAGAAAACCAAATGTAATCAGTGCCACCTAACTATCTGAAGATCTGAAGTCTCTGATGTGTGAAACACAGCTATAAATTAACCTGCTAACTATGGAATAATTAAGTATAAAGGGCGACAATTTGTGTTGATTTATCGTAAAAAGCCATTATACTGCAGGTGGAGTTAACTGTCAGCTAAGTTTAGCTTGCAGATCTATGCCAATTCAGACAAATCGTGCTAAATTGTAGTAAATTGTATACAGCACTGTTCATTTTGTGGGAGATGATGCATGTTCAAATGGCCTATGGTACAAAAGTTAATTGATGCTCAAACAGCAGAAATGGAGTCATATATCTACACTTATTTGTTTCTATAAAATGTTATTGTTCTTATTATCAAGCACTGTACCTTCATTATTCTGTCCTCAGTATAAATGTACATTTTATTACTTGTTATACATTTAACCGCTGTTTACATATGTACAGTAATATACTGGAATGTCATTAAATATGAGCATTATTTAGTTATTTTAAATGGCAGGAACAAATGTATTATTTTTTGGACTGGTATAATACAGCAAGTAGCAGTAATTACACCATTTAACAAGCAAATCCTTAAAGATGTTACTTGTCCAATACAGGTAGCACCCAAACAGCTGCCTTTCTAGTGTTGAACATCATACAAATAGCACCATTTTCAAATTTAATTCGTTCTGTTTTTGAAAACTTAATGGGATCCCCCAACTGGAAAGTGTTACGTTTAAGGCTCAAAACACTTGAGAATCATTGGACACCATCTGATGACATCACCTCCTGGCCAAAGCAACAGCCATTAAGGAAAGACCGTAGGGGAGAGGTATTTTGAATCATATGGGAAAAGGCAAATTAGACATTACGAGCATAAGGAACACATTTCCTCAGCGCAGCAGGGGGGGTTTGGAGGGAGCGACAGCTCTTTCTCTCTCTCACCTCATGTTGACATAGAGCACTGAGTCCAGGCTGGTGTAGCCTGCGCCAGAGAAGTGCTCCTTGTATTGACCCATCTTGATGGACTCGAGCCAGTCGTCCACCGTGCTGATGTTGGGTTCCGGCGTGGGCGGGTCGTCCCTGCGGGCCCAGACAAAAGCACAAGGCTCATGTGAGGCAACAACACTAACCACTGTGCCACTAATCCACACAAATAATGTGCATTTCTTTATTTGAAGCCAAATGACATTTTCTACCATTACAAGGATACTAGAGCGAAAGGCCCCATATTGTGCAGGCTACACCTCATCAGCACGGAGTAGGTTTTAGTCCTCAAACTCTCCAGAAAAAAAACTGTACTGTTTATAATCCCAAACCTAGAGTTTTGGTCAAATTTGCATTAACACATGTTCACCCAATAGTAAAACACTTTCCCTGAGAGAATTTATCTCTGTACTCCAGAAACTTGGCACGAGCCACTGGACTACCCATTGCTCAGACAGGGCATTCCTGATAGTCACTTCTACATTGAGAACCTATGCTCCAGTAGTCACGGTTGTTTCTCACAGAAGAGAAATTAAATTGAAATCATTTCCTCTTCACAATGGTGCTTATTTTGAATATCTTGCCCTTCCACTGCCTGAATCTCAGACTTTGATTATTGCTGTGATTTACGTACAGTAGCTCTGAATTCCTATCTAAACGGTCTGACCTGCTAACATACCTATTTCCACGTGGATCAAACTGGCCTGTCTTAATTTAACCCAACATTACAATTTTCCCACCCACACCCATGCTCATACCCTTGACCTTGTTCAGCTGGCATTAATAGCTTCCCAGTTGACTGGTGATGACTTCTCTGGCATGACCATAGGTCTATTAATCGGAAACGCACTGACTTCAAACCCTACCGCACATTTTCTTTTCAGAACCTGAAACTTTATTTAATCAGGAAATTTGTAGCTTACTCTCATCCATCCGCCTCTGAGTCCGCCTCACCTTGTGAACTATCTGATATCCATAATGGCTCACATAACGGAGACGTGATGGCTCCTCTCAAAACAAGATCAGTTTCTTTTTTTCCTCTTTGATCAGAGTAAACCTTTGAGCAGTGCTCCATGAAGATGGAGCAGTATAGCCTTGAGCGCCCCTGATAGAAATCTGGAGTCATGGTTCATGGTCAGGCACACAAGCAACACCTGATGACTAATAGCGGTGCTCTCCACACTGCATGCTTCTTGTATTATTCTATCATTTTAAATTACTGCAGTGGCAACCCTAGAACTCAGAACACTGTTCTCAATCATACAAATAATGCTCCAGCCTACTGGCAATCTCACCTAGTAATTTACAGTGGACAAATGTTTTTATAACACTTTTCGAAAGTAAGTAAGTCAAATATATTTACTCGCAGCTGATGTCATCATCAACATGTCAGAGACTCATGTATCATTGCAAATAACATACATTTCTGAGAAATGGACTGAAACGCCATTACAAGTTGACCTTCAGCACAAAGGCCTTGACCTGTGTCCTTGACCCTGGCCCTACCACCCAAGTTAAGGCCTGCCTCCCTGCTCTCATGCCTCTCATTAAAACTTTATCAATGCCTTTTTGTCACCTGGGTGTGTCTCACCTGCTATTAAATTAGTTGCAGTTGCTCCCATACTCAAGAAATCTACCGATGACCCAGATAACCCCAACAACTAGGGACGCGTAAACAGCCACTTCTGGAAAAGAGTCCGGAATGTGTAGTCTCATCCCATTTTAAGACCTCCCTAAAATCAAATGATCTATACCAGGAATCCAGCAAAGTCCAGAGACAGGCATTTGTCACAAACAATCATCTATTTCCCTCTGATGCAGGGTTCCCAAACATTCTACTTCTGCTGGATCTAAGAGTGGCTTTTGATACAGTTAAACCACACCATCCTCCTAAACTGCTTAGAATGCTGCCTCGGCATCTCTGGTACAGTTCTCGCTTGTCCCTAGTCTTACATAACTGACAGACAATAGTATGCCTCAATCAGCAACTGTAAATCTGACACATTTGGTTACACAAGGCGTGCTGCGGGGATATGTCATTGGGCTGCTCCAGTTCATGCAGTACATAATTCCCCTTGGACAGATTATCTTATGTCATGACCTCAAGTTTCATTGCAATGTGGATGACACACAGTTGTGCTTGAGCACCAAGGCTACCACACTGTCCATCTCCTCCACTCTCATAAACTGATTAGATGACATTACAAGGTGGGAGCAGATTAAAGGTATACTATTCTTAAACTAAACTGCAATAAATCTGCAATTCTAGTGATTGGACCGCTTTATGAACAGCTTGTTCATAAACACCGATTTTCAGTCTCAGTCAGCATTGATGCTTTTACTGTGTGTCTCTTGTTCAACTCTCTCCTTTCAGGCTCATTCAGAAAACACTCATGCATGCCTGCATTACCTCAAGACTTGGCTACAGTAACAGTGTTCATTACGCTACAAACAATTTCCTGAGCAAGTTACAGAACTCAGCAGCCCAAGTGCCTACCTATTCACAATCCTGCAATCACACCACCCCTTATGTACAAAATCCTACTTCTTACCTACAGTAGAGAGGACAATCGAAAAATGTATTTCCGGAAATTAACATAAGTATTGTGATTAAAATACCAGTTTACCCTTAAATTAACTGTGGTGTGGGGATGGCTGGTTTAAGCAGCCACACCTGCCCTGGGTCAAGCTGATTAGACCTAGCCAATTGGATAATTGGTTAAGAATTAGATAATTGGCCAGGCTAATTAGATCCAGGAACAGGAGTGGCTGCACCTGTGCGTAGTGAGGTAATCACTGCGCACAGGTTAAATCTGCCATCCCCACCCACATCAGGAGCTCTCTGTCATGACAGGGTTTTTACATCTGCTCATTTGGCGTTGCCATCTTGCCAAACCCTCGTGGAATAAATGTGGACTGTTTTAACATCATCTCCCTGTGTCTCTGTGCTGGAGGGCCCCAAGGAAAGCCACTTCGGTGGCCTGTGGCAGGCGTGTTTGCCACATTAACGTATTGTGAACAGCGACTGTACGTATATGGAATATTAATGTGATATATTGGCTGTTTTTGTGGCCTTTTAGCTCGCACTTTCCCAAAATTCCATCATTGATAAGATCGGGACTCTGACGCCACCGAAAATCGATAGATTTCACTGAACATTCGACTGTTTACATTTATGGGGTTCTGAACCAGTGACATCATAATAACTCTTACTGGTTGATTTTACGCGGTCATTTATGGCAGTTGGTTCTCTCAGAATTCTGACTGATAGCCAGGTCAGTATTTTCACTGGACACTTGATACATCCCGCTTTATAACTTCAAAGTCCCAAGTCATTTGTGAATGGTTTAAATGGATTTTGAAAGTAGACACTTCATGCTACAAGCATGCTAACGGATTTGAGTGTGCTGTGAAGTTTAGGTAGCAAACAACAAGGCTGAATCCTTCTGACGTAAATTTACATCGCGACTGTATGCTCAGATCGCCTAGTTTCACTCACTACGGCCAACGGAATCGATAAGGTTTCAGAAAATATATAACTTTTAAAGATTTAATTCAATCTTCTACTGGGACTTTTGCCGTTCATTGAGGGTGTGACAGAAAATTTCGGTGCTGCTGACTATAATCAAATGTTTTTCACATTTACCGTTCGATTGACCAAATACCATTCAAAGTACATTTTTATGGGTTAGTACTGTCAGATTGTGCTAGCTACTTCACATTAACCTTGTACGGCGATCAATAAAGGCTAACAGCACAGTACCACTTAATTCTAGTCACTTCTATCACCACTGTAATGAACTAAAAAAGGCGACAAACGACCTTTTCTGTGAGAAATCTATTGTCAAGCTCACACGCATACACTGCTGGCGACATCCTAAAGCTTCGTTTTGCCCTCCCTACCTACAGGGCACTGAACCTGAGGCACCTGTTCACACACTCAGATCAGCAGCTGATTCAAGTCTCTTACTCCTCCCTGGGTGAAAGTGGAACTCCTGAGGAAAAGCCATCTGGGAGGCAAATTCACTGACTACTTTTAAATCAGCACTTAGTGCGTCTTTTTAGTGGTGCTTCCAAAACCTTTTAAAATCATGTCATCCCTTGGCTCACTGCAATAAAAATAACCGTCCAGACATTGTTTTTAACACTATAGCTCTATTCTGCTCGTGTTATTGTAATTCTTTTTTTCTTGAAATAAATTTGTAGAAATCTGTAGAAGACAAATGGAAAATGTCTTTGAATTACGCACTTATGATGCGCGTTCAGAAACCTACGTTAATGAACACAGCACCCATGTGAATACGCAGTGACTCAGAGTACACAGCTGCCTTACTGCTACCTCAACTGAAATGACCCCACGCTCTCTGGAACTGGGTATGCTGCGTGGTGCAGCTGCACCTGCAACAGGAAAGAGCCGTGCTTGAGTTGCGAGAAAACATACAGACTCATTGAAGAAGAGTATTACTGTAATTGTTAAAGGCTAGAAATAGTTAGTCCCATGATACTCTATATATTATAGCACTCTCTTGTTCAAAATGTTGCCTCATTTAACCATATAGTTCACAAAAGCAATCTCGTAAGGGATTATAATAGCCTACCCGTTGTGTTGTATTTAAAACAGGACATTGAGTAGCAATAATCAAGCAGGCTGAATTTCAAAATGACATACAATGAGTATTCAATTATGGATAACTCATGTATTCAGTGGAATGTTTCATTTGACTAAATTTAGATTTTTCTCTGATGACATGGACACTGCTTTGCGCTTATATTGATCATATTGTACATTTACCACAAAAAAGTATTGTTGAAGTTGATTGTTTAGTTGTTTGTACTCCCAAACAATTGAACTTGCCAACGCCAGTAAGGGTATTTTTATACATTTTGATTTCACCATGTAGAAATGACAGCATTTTTTATAGATATTTCCTCCATTTCGGGGCATCATAATGTTTGGGATTAATGACTTCACAGGTGTTTCTGATTAGTCAGATGTGCTCACTTGCTTCCTTAGCACAGGTGCAATAGCTTTCAGTATCGAGTACCCAGTCTTGATTCTAGGGTTTTGATAGCTTTTGGAGTCTGTTATTGGTGTATGTGAACATAAGGACCAGAGTTGTGCCAATGAAAATCAAGGAAGCCATAATGAGGTTGAGAAATAAGAAAAAAAAACAGTCATGGACATATTCCAAACCTTACACTTTTCAAAATCAACCGTTTTGAACAGCATTAAAATGAGCACTGGTGAGCTCCGTAGTTGCTGGTAGGCCAAGGAAGACCTCTACAGTTGATGACTGAAGAATTCTCACCATAATGAAGAAAACCCCCCAAACACTTGTTTGACAGATTAGAAATACTCTTCAGGAGGCAGGCGTGGATGTGTCAGACAACACAAACAGAGCTAAAGGAGACTACACTGCAAGATACAAACTACTAGTTAGCCACAGAAACAGGATGGCCAGGTTACAGTTTGCAAAGAAGTACTTAAAAGAGCCTGCAGAGTTCTGGAAGGTCTTGTGGACGGATAACACCAAGATTCACATGTATCACAGTGATGGCAAGAGCAAAGTGTGAAGACCAAAAAGAACTTCCCAAGATCTGAAAAACTCCCTCATCTGTGAAACATCATGGTGGGGGAGTTATGGTTTAGGCATGTTTGGCTGCCACAGGTACTGGCTCACCTGTCTTCCTTGATGATGCAACTGCTGATAGCACCAGCAGAATGATTCCTGAAGTGTACAGGAGCATCATATCTGCTCAAGTTCAAGCAAATTCCTCCACCTTTATTGGATGGCCATTTATCCTACAGCAAGCCAACGATCAAACATACTGCTAAAGCAAACCTAAGACAAACAAGCAGGAGCTGAAGATGGTTTAAGTACAGGCCTGGGAGAGAATCACCAGAGAAGATACTCAGCACCTGGTGATGTCTATGGGTCACACACTACAAGCAGTCATTTTGTCTTTGTACCAAACATTTAAGGAGCTCACTGTATATATTCTTATAACTTTGATAGTGAAGGTAAACTACAACAACTGTAAACTGAATAATTTCTCAGAATGGTTATTGCATTAATCTGGCCTTTTTAAAATAAGGCTCTTATTTTGAAGTTATAATATTTTCATTATTTAGAAACCAATAATCCAATCCAACCAAACCTGTTTTTGATTATGTTGATTATTGTCTTCATATGTTGGATACTGCGTATCATGGAGCTTTGAGGTTCATTACAAACTGCAGAGCCCTCGCTCATCACTGTATATTGTCCTCCAGAGTAAATTGGCCTGCTCTTTCTACATTTTGTCTTAGTAACAGATATATTTTTATCTACAAGGCCATACTAGGTAGACTCCCCTGTTATTTATCTTTCTTTTCTTTTATCAAAAATATGGTACTTATGGGTGACTGTCTCAGAATACTGTGCTTATGACTTGCAAAACCTCAGACTGAGCATCCTTTTCCTGTAATACCTGGCAAAAGGAGATTAAACTTCAGGACCTAGTTACTCAGAGTGAATTTAAAGCCATTGTAAAGTCTATGGAATCAAAGTTTATTGATATTTGTAGCTGCTTAAATTGATAATTGAAATTTCTTTTTCCCTTAAACTTTTTTTGTACAGCACTTTTATATTGACTGCTGTCTTGATGAGGGTTTCATTGTTTTGTCGGAAACTAATATCTTGATTTTAATCTTACTGGGGACTAATCTGGTTAAAAAATAATAAAACAAATAAAATGTTTTCAGCAATGTATTTTATTGTATATAAGAAGGTACAAACTTGCAACATGCAGATGCAGTGGGAAATGCATTTTTTTCCTAGCTTTTTACCAATGGAAAGTGTGACTCATTACCATTTAATGCTCACTTTCTTCATCACTGATAATAGTACAGGGAATCTGTTTACTGCACCATAAGGCGCTTTTTTATTATTTTGAGTAAAAGTAGCAGACGCAAACTCGGGTATTCTTTTGCACACCGCCCCTTACCTGAAATGGAAAGCGACCTTTGAAACATGTTGAATATTGCAAATATTTGCTCCAGTAAATGTCAAATAATAAATAATAATAAATCACTTTATTAAAAGGGGAATGAAAAGGGCCCTTGGAGGACAGACGTGGAAAAAGGGCTCCTTTGTGGGGACTCACCAGACGGAACTGTTGGCCAGCTGCCTGAGGCTGCTGGGGTTACGGATGAGCTTGTCTAGGGAGGCGACGATCTGGGCGAACTTGGGCCGATCGCTGCGCCCCTTCTCCCAGCAGTCCAGCATCAGCTGGTGCAGGACCACCGGGCAGTCCATGGGGGCGGGCAGGCGGTAGCCCTCATCTATCGCCTTTATCACCTGCAGGTGGCGACAGAAAGGTGGAGGTAGAGTGAGACAGTGAGGAAGAGTCGAGCAGTGGTTAGAGGCTGAATTCATGAAATGAATATAACAGCACAGTGGCTGGCAGTGCAGAGCAGTAGTTTCAGGATGGTTGGATTCTGTACTCCAAGTGTGGTTGGTTACAATCAAATCTGATTCTGTTGACACAACTTCCTGTACCATGCAGGATGTGTATGACCTGGTCTAAGTTTAAGGGATTTCCAAGCAAAGAGTGTCAGTCAGACCAGCAAAGCCAAGTGGATTTCCATACCTTATTTTGCACTCAGACAAAGAGTAATGAGAAATTGTCTGAGTCTCTTTGTGTAAAAAGAAGGGGTTAGCAAATTTGCGTAGGCTTTTGTGGATGAGCCAGACTTCAGAAGACACCTTGTTTCATTTCCCCGCATTGGAGACTGGCATGTTCT
This sequence comes from Anguilla rostrata, assembly GCF_018555375.3. Classification (NCBI taxonomy): domain Eukaryota; kingdom Metazoa; phylum Chordata; class Actinopteri; order Anguilliformes; family Anguillidae; genus Anguilla; species Anguilla rostrata. The sequence goes on from NC_057936.1 coordinate 36,955,511, forward strand.
TCATCATTGTGAAAAAAGCTGTGCGAATTTACAAGCTGTTGCCTGGAGAGAGGAAGCCTTTGAACTGCCCTGAGTTGTATTATCCGGGCAAAATGGAGAACAGCTGTGCCTCAACGGTGGGAGTGCAATCTTAAGGTTTCCGATGAACGGGGCCCAGTTGGCGGGATTCGGCTGTGGACGAGGCTGCACGTGAAAGAGGCCGCTCTCTGACGGGCTCATCAGCGGATGAGGTTTTATGTGCCGCAGTTTTATCGTTTCGTATAGTTTCTAAAACTCTCGATCAGTCACACGGGGCCTTAACCTTGAGAGCCGTCCCCGAGCAGCGGATAAGGCTGACGGCATGTGGAAAATCCGCCAGGACCTCATCTGTCTCTGACTCAAAATCCCACTCGTGAGAATATAAAGAGCCTTGACAAGCCGTGCCTTGGAAACACTGGCTAGCAGCGTCAATTTAACGGCTTTACCTCTGGAGGAATCGGGATGGCTTCCTTATTTTCTGAGTTATGATTCCTCAACCGTTGGTCATACCTTGGCAGGCCCCTTCTGTTGCACCGATGGGGATAAAACAGATGGGCGTCGAAGGCGACGGTTTGAAGATTCGTTAACGGGAGGCCAGATCGTGTCGGGCGGTCTGGCAGTGTCTGCGGCTGTGTAGCCTTTCAAACACACGGTGGGAGTGGCGGAGCACTGGAAAGCCAATCGGTGCGTGGCGTGGAGGGGAGGTAGCATCTTGCGCATTTTCTGCTCTGATATCCTCTTTGGTTCAGTCTCCATATTGTGAAACAGCCTTTCAATGACTATAGCTCACACTGAGATAATGAATACGAGCAGCTCAGCCTTTGGCTATACTCACATCCTGATTGGACATCTCCCAGTAAGGGCGTTCCCCGTAGGAAATGACCTCCCACATGACAATGCCGTAGCTCCACACGTCGCTGGCGGAGGTGAACTTCCTGTATGCGATGGCCTCTGGCGCCGTCCAGCGAATAGGAATCTTCCCCCCCTGAAAAAAAGAGAATAAATTAAATAGACAGGGCAAGGTCACGACCGTCACCATACCAGTGCCTCGCACAAATTTCAGACGTTGCTCTCCTGGCACGTTTGTGACATTGTGATGTTGCTGGAGCAACCAGCAACGAGGAAGATTATTCTCTGTACCTGTCCCAAGGGTGCTATTCAGATCTGAGAGAGGACGATCGAAGCACCCTGTACAACACGGAGGGGGTATGGACGGGGGGGAAGGTGGGGTGCAGGCAGAAGACATTGTGAGGGAGTGAAGGTGGGGTGTGCCTGCGAAGATAGCCGCACATGGAAGAACGGGACAGGATTGACCTCTTTCCCAAAAACTCACAGACCCCCACCCCCTCCAATCCTCTGGTGGTTGGATCTCATCTGGAGGAACATGCTGACATTGTGGAACACAAGGTGCTGTTGACGGCAGCCTAACAAGCTTTTGGAAAGTTAGTTCAGACAGTTCCACTGGTGCTGTGCTCCCATCCTCCTCTCACAGCAGGCAGTGATGGGTGGGGGTGGGGGTGGTGGTGAAGGACTCGAGAGGAACATTCTGCCTCTTTTTTTCCTCACTGATGAGGTTATTAAAAAAATACTGTAGGAGGAATCGTCTCAGCCTGTACCTCCAAACTCCACAGTTGTGATGGAATTTCTGTACATCTGATTGGGTATGGGCACAGTGTGTCAACCAGGCCAGTGCCCAATGTGCTTCTGTTCCTGAGAACATTAGACACTTTCCAGACAGGACTTCAATTACAGCTCACTACCAGAAGGATCTAACCTTGACCTTACCTTGACATAGTAGCCATCAGCCACACACACACACACTAGGGAAGTAAGGGTATGAAAATTTCATGGTATGATAATCGTAGTACTCAGTATCATGATTTTCGGTATATCACGGTATCAGGTTTTAAGCTAAAAAAAAAAAGAAATCACACAAAATTTACAACTCAATCTGTTTTATGGATCTGCAGATTTTTTAAACCATTTCAATTGAAAAATAAAACAAAAAATGCAACTGAATAGTTCACTCCTTGTAATTAATTAAATTAAAAAAAAAATTAAAATCCTATTTCCTGAATCCAAAGTGAGCCCACACAGATGAACGAGTTTGCTTTTTGGGGGGATATGATTTTCATTACGGTCGGCATAAGAATCATCGAGTGTTGTAAGGGACTGCAAACGGAGATGCCGTGTAGCTGTATAACAGCCAGCTAGCCAGCTTTGCCAGGTGGGAAATATTAAACTATCGTACCGGAAATATCGTTTTTTATCGGATTTTAAAGAAAATTATCGTACACAGCCAAAAAAGAGAAATCATACGTGTAAATATGTAATTTTACAAAAATAGCGTATTTATTGTAAGCAACAACCTTGTTTGACACACCTACTCACATACTTCAGCCAATGAGTGGAATACCAACAGCCACAAAGGGGAGAAAAACATTTGCGCAACCCATACGCTGCGCGGAAGCAGGCAACTTCCTGGACCCTACTCAAATGAATGAGACTCACACTAAAAAGCCTGGTCTACGGATAATGTCAAATAGCCTACAATTGAATCGCAATTGCTCAAACATGTAATCGTTATAATTGAGAGCTGTAACGTTACAATTCATCAGCATGGAAACAACAGTTGTGTCATCAGTGTAGAATTATAACATTATGCTGTATCAATATTTGTTTGTTCTTGTGAAAGCATGTCTCTTTTCAAAACGTCCAAAAGTCTCTCAGTGCATGACTGGCCTTATCTAGTCTGTGAGTTCAACTTCAACCTCAGTTCTTCCGACGACTTTCTCTTTGCCTCTCCCCTGCTTTCGCCTGACTCCTCGGCACTCATTTAGCTAGTTTTTTTAACTCGTTTTTTACATGAATGAAAAAAATAACATCGCTGGTAATTTGTAGGTAGCAAGCTAACTTACATTTTACATCAGAAAGAACGAGCGGGAGAACGGCAGCCGTGCGGCTGCTCGCTCCCGTGGGGGCACGCACGTCATGCATCAAGCATAATGATTGGCTGGAAAGACGCGACCTGTGTTTTTAAATGACTTTGCCTCTAAATACAAATCTAGGATCAGATTTCATTATCTCAATTCAGGTCCAGTATATTATTTAATATGGGTTATTTAAATATTTTACTAGGGTAATGGTTGGAAAAAAAATTCCCCGCATGAAAATAGCTTTTGTTACGTGATTTACTATCGCGATATTACGGTACGTTTATGATAGTACTATTTCATATTTGAATTTTACGGTATACCGTCATACCTGTATACCGTCACATCCCTAACACACACACACACACACTATTTTCCACTAACATGCCCATTTTGATCAGCAAAAAAAAGATGTCCGCAACCACAGACACATACACAAACACTACACACACATACACGCACACAGACACACGCACACATACATACACGCATACACGCACACACACACATACATGCACGCACACACGCACACACACATACAAACACACACCGATGTCCACTGAGACACATTCTGATATATGCTCTGAGGCACAGAGACAGTGAGCTGACCTGGACCTGATTTGTGCTGTCCGCTTGAGTCAGGAACAACATCGCAGCGCAGACTCCGCCCAGTCCCGCCTTGCGGCCCGACGGAGTTACAGGAGCGGCTCACTGATCTGTCCTAAACACTCTCAGCCTGTGAGCTCACAACTTCAGTCCTGTGAGCGAGCGGGCGCTTCGCTTGCTACACTGTCTGCACTGATGCAAAGGCCTCCATCCAGGGTCCCCCCTGAACTCATTATCCTTATTTTTTATGCTTGTAAATCCTCAGCATCGCAAACACACCACCTTGCTGTTTAGCAGAAAGGAGCCATCAGCAAAACAGAGAACTCCGCCTCAAACTTTGCTGCGTCTTCCGGATTCGGAGGACAACACGGAGGAAGAGGAAGCGGAGGGTGACGGAGGAAAGCGAGAGGGCCTACCCTGGTGGTGTAGGCCGCTTCGGGGTCGTCCTCCAGCACGCGCGACAGCCCGAAGTCGGACACCTTGCACACCAGGTTGCTGTTGACCAGGATGTTGCGCGCGGCCAGGTCTCTGTGGACGTAGTTCATCTCCGAGAGGTAGCTCATGCCGGCGGCGATGCCCCTCAGCATCCCCACCAGCTGGATGACCGTGAACTGCCCGTCGTGTTTCTGGAAGGGAGGGGAGCAATGCTTCGTCATAGATGTGAGACTGGACAAAGCCTGCAGTCAGTCGAACACTCACACTGCCAAGCAATGCTTCATCGGAGCTGTAAGACTGGACACAGCCTGCTGTCAGTCAAACACTCACAATGCTAAGCAATGCTTCGTCAGAGCTGTAAGACTGGACACAGCCTGCTGTCAGTCAAACACTCACACTGCCAAGCAATGCTTCATCACAGCTGTAAGACTGGACATAGCCTGCTGTCAGTCAAACCCTCACAACGCTAAGCAATGCTTCATCAGAGCTGTAAGACTGGACATAGCCTGCTGTCAGTCAAACCCTCACAACGCTAAGCAATGCTTCATCAGAGCTGTAAGACTGAACACACCCCACGCTCAGTAAAACGCTCCCATTACTAACAGTCATGAAGGTTTCTGTGACTGTATATTTTAATTTAATATTTTAATACACATGCTAGAAATGTGGGTATGCATTAGCTGCAAGTTAATTCCATGACACACTTTCTCCAGTGAATTCAGTTTGATACAGTGGTCTTAAGTTTACTTCATTTATGACTACGTATATCACCTAGAGCATGGTTTCTATTTCCTAAACTTAAACTTCCTAAACTTACTTCTTAGCCTGTTTGTTTCTGATACTGAGGAGAACCATGACCATGACTAAACTCCTGGAGGAAATTGATAGGTGGCATGGCACTGGAAGACAGCCTAGCAACAAGGCAGATATGATCTGATGTCCATAATACACAGCGAGATCAAAATGGAGTTTTTATTCATTTGTATCAGGGTCTAAATTCTACTGCATACTTGTTGCATGCTGATTGCGTCATGAGTGAGTGACGCTTAATTGATCTGTTCCCTGATTAAACACATGTATTCTGCGGAGAAGGGTCTGAGCTGTCGCCCATAAAATGGATAGCATGATTAAATGAGATTTTTATGTGCACGGCGAGGAATATTTATGGAGCTTCATTATGTCCTCCGCTGGCAGATGCAAAGTTATAGACAAGGTTATTTTTTGCACATTTAGCGCTTGCATTCAAATGCATTTGTAATTAAAAGGTGTCCACTTAAGAATAATGGCTTGGGTGTAATGCAATTTCAGTTCCAATTTATCCTTGGAGTGACAAGACAAGTCATACATTTGCAGATTGCAAAGAATGGGGGGGGGGGGGGCTTGTATGCAAGCAGATTGACATGAATGAACACTCCACCTCCCTGCCTCAAATTCTTCCGCAATCTCATTCGTTTCTATTTCAGGTCTGCGGCATTTTGAAATGCCAGGCCACAGTTCGCGAAATGCACGTATACATTTTTTCATTTTCAAACTTTATTAAAAGAGGCCCCGGACTTAACTGTGACACTGAATCAACCCTTCAGTGGCCTTTCCGTTTTATGTCCGCCTTCACGCTTCTGCCTGGCATTGGCTGCCTGCAGCAGACGTCCCGCACCCCCAGCCCCCTCCCAACTCACCTTCAGGAAGGTATCCAAGGACCCGTTCTCCATGTATTCAGTAATTATCATCACTGGCTTACCTGCAAGGACAAGAGTTTCGCCTCAGTATGCAAGACGAGTCACCGGAAGACAATGAGTAAAACGACAGACGACAGCTCTGCGCTCTGTTCCAGAAGAACCGCTGCGCCAGCGTATTGGAATCGCTTCCAATTGACGCAGTGTGCTTGAGAGACACGACGAAAAAGCAGCAGAGAGAAGAACGCGGTCCCCCGTCGCCCTCCGACTGGTCTCTGTTATTCATCAATCCGCAGGCCTTAATCCAAGCTTTCAGTAAGTGTCAACCGATAATTCGAGTAAGCAATCCGGAGAGAGAGGGAACGTCCCTGTCCAGAAATGCCATGAATGTTAATGAGTTCTTGATGGATGGGTGAGGGTGGGGGGGGTTGGTCATGAGGTGTTCGGTGATAGATTGACTCAGAAGGGAGGTGGAGGCAGTGTGTGTGTTTTTCAGTGCGTGTGAGGGAAAGCGAGAGTGCGTGTGCATTATTGCGCATGTGTGGTGTGCGTTGTGAGCGTTTGTGAACTGTGCGGTTCACAACCTGTGGAGTGTACACTTGTGCATGTACGTGTACGTGTGCGTGTGCATGCATGTGTGAGAGAGGTGGCGGGGTGGGGGGGGGCGCGTTAAAACCATCTGGCGAGAACCCCATTCGCCTCATCACGGCGTGTCATCTGCAGCCGACACTCACACCTGCGCTTCACGACGCGATTACGGTCGCCCCCGGCACCCTCGGCCGCGAACGCGCGCTGTCAATCACCGTGCTCTCCCCGCTCAGCGGGCTGTGGTGCTAATCCCCTGATTATCACCCCCCCCACCCCCACTCAGGGAAACAGCCTGTCCCCTGTCTGGCCTCCCGCCATCACCGCGAAGGAACGCAGACCAACCCAGCACTGCAGCCCAACACCGCAGCTCACAGCTTCTACGTACTGGACCCAGTCAAAGGAGAGATGGGCTCACTGACGTACTGTAATACACTGGCTTGCTCTGTTTGCTAAATTATTAGCATCATCTGAGCAGGACTGAGCAGTGTTTATGGCGGCGAATAACCGGTGATGTATTCGCCTTACGGCCAACCATAATGTTAGTCTTGTCCAATAAAAGGCAGCAAATCTCATAACCTTGAAGATATTAGACTGTGTGACGCTGCCTGGGGACGTGACTGACTTTGAGGGAAAAGATCAGAACCGCGGTGTGTTAAGAGGCAGGGGTGGGAGGGAGACCCTGCCACCTGTCCCGTCTGCAGGCCAGATGAAAGTGGGCTCGGCCTCCTTCCAGAGGAGGAAACGGTGGAATGACTGAACATGGGCTGCAGCGAGCTGGCCCTCTTGCAGCTTCCCTACCGCTGCGTGCCGTACTGAGCTAGACAATGGCCGGGTCACAGGCAGCCACGGTTAGGCATGAGCCGCTGAGACAGCTGAGCTTGCGCCGGCCGTTCTGCGGAGTGGGAGGGGTGGGATTAGCAGAGGGAATGGCCAGAGTCGTGCCAACGGTTAGTGGGTCAGCTAACCAGAACCACGGGAAGGGGAAAACGTGTGGGGGCGAGGGGGGCAGTTGAAACGCGAGGCAAAGCAGAAAGGGGGGGGGGGGGGGCATATAGCTGGTGTTTATAATGGAGCGAGGTGGGGTAGAACACCGCGTTCTGTTGCGTGACTCGAGAGCTCTTTTTCCCTCTGTCAGGAACACTAAATATCCCCAGAGGTAACGAGGCTGGAATCAATCTGTCAGTCCTGCCGCCTCTCTCCTACGTCCTCACTTCCACCAAAGAGGGAGAAAGAAAAGGAGGGAGAAAGAAAAGGAGGGAGAAAGAAAATGTGAACTGAGATAGAAACAGATGGAGAGATGAGAGAGGAAAAGAGAGAGAGAGATTTATACAGGTGTGCCAAGAGCATAGACAGTTGGGGAGGGTGGGAGGAGGGGGTGGAATTTAACAGCTAAATTTTACACTGAGTACTATGTCTTCGGTCCAGGACTCCTAAATAAAGACTGTGACAGTTATGATGAATTGGCCTCATTTTCCCCAATCTGAAGTCACTAATGTTGGGAAGTATACGGGAGGCGAGGGAGGGGGTGTGGGTCAATAACCATGAGAGAGACAGAGGGGCAGAGGGAGGGAGAAGGGGAGAGAGAGAGAGGTGAGAGGCAGAGAGAGAGGGTTAGAGAGAGAGTGAGAGAAAGAGAGAGAGAGAGAGAGAGAGAGAAAGAGAGGCACAAGAGCAGGAAACCAAGTCGCTGGGCTCTAAGACGTGAGACTGAGGCTGTCGTACACCACAAATGAAATCACCATACCTCTCAGTGATAAATGCCCTACCCACCACTGTCCCCTCCTCCTACCCCCAAATACACACAAAAAAATTCAATACAATTCTACTCTCATCCCGTAGACTAATGTGGTTGTCACTATGGCCTAGGAGAGGCAAAGCCAGGCGGGTAGAGAGAGGCCGGCAGCACGGACTGGCAGGAATGTACGCGTGTGGCCCGCTCCCGGCGCGTCTGCGCAAGCTCACAAGCAGGCTTTCACAAGGGTGGTTATATAGGAAAGGTCACCGCAGTGCCACCTGTCATCTGAAATCACCTCCTCTACCCACCACCACCTGCAACAATGTGTCAAATCAAACTCAGCCATCTCCGTCTGCTGGATCCTCTGACCCAGCCTCAATCCAATCCCAAACACACACACACACACACACACACACAAATACACACACACACACACACACACACACACACACACACAAATACACACAAATGCATAAACACACACAAATCACACACGCAACACACACACAGACACACACGGACAAGCAGACGCAGACACACACACAAGGACAAGCAAACACACACACGCACACACACACACAATCGTGCTGTGCTCATGCTGACAGGGTAAAAGGATGCCACAAATTACAATTTAATAACCAGGAAATAAATCTCATTTCTGAAGGAAATGCGCAAAGGCCGCGCGATAAGTTCATTATGTAAAATATTCATGAGCTATTTATCCAGGCCCCCAGGTTATCTAAGTGATAGATGCCCAAAACCAATATTCTCTACAATATTCGCCACAATCAACCAATTTAGCAGCAGCAGTGGGCAGAATCATTAAAACGGCCCTTTGAATAAAAAAGAGGCCATTGTACTGTCCACCAGTTGGCTTTGAGAGACTCAAGCTTTCACATTAAAACATATTATCACATGTTGCGGGCAAAAAAAATAACTGAATAAATCAGGGGAAAAAAATGTTTTTCTGAAACAGGAAGGTTTTTGCCCCTGGAAGCACTGTAATATACATAATTTTTTATACTAAATGATCAGCAAGCATCTGCAATGGATTGTGTTCTGAAATAATTTGCGTTTGCCTCATAATTTCAATTCATTTAAAAGATAGTATTGTAAGGTCTATGACGTCTATTGTTAGAAGATATGAAGGTATGAAGTCTGTTGTTAAGCTTAACTTACAATGGACAACCATATTGTACTGTAATATCTACCATACAAACTCTATTGCACTACCAGTGGATGAAAACAGTATTAATGGGCAAGTGACTCACTCCAGTTTCTCATTGTTAGAAAGAGACACAATGCAAGAATCCAGGGTCGTCAAACTAAAGTCCTGGAGAGCACCATGGTCTGCAAGTTTTTGTGGTGTCATTTTACTAGCAACTGATTTAGGCTCTGGAAACAAGGTGTGCAGACGCTTAAGCCAATCGATGAAGTGAACTCATCACTCACGTTCTGAAACACCGAAAAACCATCAGATACAGCAGACCTCCATGACACCATCGCTGTTGCCACAGCTAAATATTATATTAAGATTCCAGTCATTTCCAGTCAAAGGTTGACTTAAGGCTTTCTTTGCTTCAATGCTATGTAAAATGAGGCAAACCATTTGTAATTGGTAAATGAAAGCTTATTATTAGGCAACTCAAGATGCAGAAGAATGCATACTCCAGAATGACTGGTGTGAGCTTCTTTAGGAAGCAGTTACAGTACTGTGATGCTAACAGTGAATTATAAATGCACTGTGTGGAATTCTCTATCTTGACATTTTAATGTCAACAGTCAAGTTTACTCACTGCACAACTTACATAATTTGACAAAAGTTTGTTTCCCTCCGCTTCATTATTACATAATTATTATCCTATAAACCATATGTCCCCAATATAAAACTTAAACTGGTAAATTATTACAGCATTGCATTCCTTTATTTTTTAAATGTTGCATAAATCATGTTTCATGATATTGTTTTTAAACTTACATCTTCGATTATGTGATATTTCTTTTATTAATTGCTTAAAAAAAGAGGATTTTAAAGTTGGAGACTGCCAAACAGATTATTTCTAACAGTCAAGCTCAGGTGTTCCAAAACCTACAGTATCAACAAAGCGAAAAAAAAACATTTACCTAAAAATGTTGAGACTTTTAATGTGTTAGGACTAAGCGTTTTGCCCTTAGCCTTTTCAAGACGAAAAGCTGCAGCAGTCAAAGCAGTACATACATCACCTTCATGAAGTCGAACAAACTTTCCGTACATTTACTACTCCCCTTTCCATTGTTGCTGACAGGAAGAAAGCCAAATTGCAGACTTCTAGGCATCGCTACAGTGCAGAGAATGGAAGCTGGCAGAGACGGCTGATAAGTGTTATTGTTATCGAAGATTAGATAATCAGATAATACGCCAGTTAGCCACACAAAGGGAAGATAACAGAGATGATGACAGCTATGCATTTTTTTTTTAGATATGCGTTGTGATAAAGAATAAAAGACTATTCTCAGCTCATTCTTTTAGCTGCGTGGAGATTTGCATGACAAAAAACACCAATCACAGCAGTTCCTGTTTTCTCCTCTATTCTTCTAATGGAAGAATGGCATTTGAGGCTCTCGTACCATGTGCCTGTACCGTCCATTTTGTATGCACCAACGAGCCCACACGCGTGCACACACACACACACTCATGCACACACATTTTCTGTCATAGGCAGAAGCATCCTTTGTATGCTAGGAAAGGGGTGATATTTACAGCTCGGCCCCTAACGCAGGACCTAATTTACCCTGACCCTTCAGCCCCTGAAAAAAACAGGCTGTGACCTGTTTTTTGCTCTGCCCCTCCCGCAATTACATCTGATAATTACACACTGATCAAACCCTCCCTCTACACATGTGCACACATACAGTACAGACACAAATACACTCACTCTCTCAGACTCACGTTTCAGAACAGACACACGCATTTACTCCCATGTACACACTCACACACACAGGTACACACACACGCACTCTCACACACGCACGCCACACACACATGTACACACACACACGTGTGCACATGCACGTACACACGCTCTCATGCACACAGAAATACACATACACACACACACGTTTGTATTGCTATACTTGTGAGGACTTCCCATTGACTTACATACATTCCGTAACCTCTAACCTTAACCCTAACCCTAACCCCAACCATTATATGCCTAACCTTAAGCCTAATCTTAACCTAATTGTAACCCTAACCCTAACTCTAAAACAGCCTCTTGAACTTGTGGGGACCAACAAAAAGTCCCCACGTTGCATAGTTTTCCTCATCTTTATATTCTTGTGGGGACATTTGGTTCTCACAAAGATAGTAAAACATGCCCACCACACACACACATATACACACACTCTCACACACACAGAAACACACACACACACACACACACACACACACTCACACACACATAGAAACCCACACTTTACTGCTCCCCTTTCCATTGTAGCTGACACACCACATACACACACACACACACATCCAGCACTATCACATTGGGTCACCCTCTGTCCAGTGACCCTGGGTACGGATCGCTGACTCGCGGTCAGCAGTTCTACCCACGGATCAGTGATCACAACTGTCAGGTTCTGGTCTCATCGTCAATGAGCCCCTCTTCCGAGAGTCAGCAGAGACCACAGTGCAAACCAAAGAGCCACTTCTGTGTTCAGTTTTTAATGGTGTCTGTGTGTACATTTTAAAATTTGAATTCATCTTTCATAATGAACGCAATTAAAACCCATATTTGCATAGAGTACATTAAAATACCACTTTTGTGGGAAGAGAATTTAATAACGGAGCCAGGAAATTATGCAACAATTCGCTCTCTTGATATGAAGCAAACTGTCGCTGTTCTCTGGTAGGTGAGAGTAATATAAACTGTTTAAACAAAAGTGTACAAAAGGCCAAAATTAGCATTTCACATTAGAGAGGAGGAAAGAGAAATGTTGAGGGAATGAATGTTTTGTTAATATGCGTGATGCTGAATATTCATGAATCTAAACACATCCAATTAACTGTCTGAATTATTAATATTCATAGACCTATAAATATGCATGGTCCTTTTGTTGCAGGATAGGTGCTACACTAATCAGACTGTCACTTTGCTCATTCTTGATAGCGTTAACAGACAAGGGTCTCATGTCTCTTAAATAAAGGCTGTTGCATGTCTTCCTTTTGAAGTGTTTCTTAAGGAGAAGCTGTGTTTGACAAAGTTCACCAGGGTCCTGTGTTCCTCGTTGATGGGAAGGAACCCATTTTGAAGGAGGAGTGCACTGAATATTCACATAGTAAAATGTTTGGTGCTAAAATTACTCTTAATGAGTACATATGGTCTCTATTGCACTCAGAGTTGAATTAACACTGGACATGTTACAGTGTAAGTCACACAGCTGCCATTCAGCTCTGACACACGTAAATACTTCCACTTCCTGTAATTTCAGCTGATTGAAAAAGAACATTTAAGCATGGTGATGTCTGTCTACAATCTGAAACCAGACATTCTGAAACCAAGTATTTCCTCAAGCGAATTTCAAAAATGTGAATCTGTGAATATATTTTCCGCATAAGGGTACAGCTGGACCAGGTGTGGTGCACTTTAATTACTAAAGTGCACCACATAAGGCTAAGGGATAGACCAGGTCCAAGTGGAGCTCATAATCGCAACTGCACAGGCCCTCTCTTGCATTAATTTGGCTCTGTTCACACCCGCTAATCATTCTTATTAAACGCCACTCTGTGTAAACACAGACAAACACAAACAAGCAGGTAAACAAACAACAGACGTCGTCAACATTGGCGCCTGTGTGCTGCGGCACCCTTTATCAGATGGTAGCTCCTGTCTGATCCTTATTAACAAGGGACCTTTAATTCAAAACAAGCGCAGGAGTGAACAGGGACAAATGTGCATGTTAATTAGCTGTTTCAGCAATGAGAGCTAGCTCCTGAGGAAAAACTAACTGGTCATGGGTGTCCATCAGGTGGACATTTTGATTAAGGTGTAGCATGGGTAGAGAGACTAATTTTTTAGGGAATCATACATGGAATTACTGGGGTGTATATGAAATGTGTGTGTGTTTTTGTTTGTGTGTCGGTGTGTCTGTGTGTGAGTGTGTGTGTGTGAGAGAGAGAGAGCGTGAGTGATGTGTGTATGTTTGTGTGTGTGCCTGTGTGTGTATTAGCGTGCATGCATGCGTGAGTGTGTGTGTGTATGTGTGTGCATGTGAGACAGAGAGAGAGAGACTGAGTGTGTGTGATTTGGGTGTATGTATGCTTGCATACATTTGTGGGAGGGGCTCTTCGGGCTAACACACAGGATGGTAACAGAAAGCAGGCAAGGCGGGGTAGGGGGTCCACTCACATCTGGTGACCACGCCCTCCAGGCGGATGATGTTGGGGTGGTCGAACTGGCCCATGATGCTGGCCTCGCTCAGGAAGTCCCGCCTCTGCTGTTCTGAGTAGCCCGCCTTCAGGCTCTTGATGGCCACGTAGATCTCGCGCTTGCTGGGCAGTTTCAGGCGCCCGCTGCATACCTCCCCGAACTCACCTGTGTGCAAGCAGAGCGCTCACCGTCATCTACATTCTCCGGAAACAGAGCTCCAGAACTCACCAGCCCTCAGACTCACCCAGGAGGGAGCATGGCTCCCTAATTCCACTCCAGATCCGGTGAGTTTTTCTGCGCTCTGTTAAATACCGTGGGGCAAAGGACCCGGGATGGAGACCAACCTGCTTTACTCATACCAGCGTAACATTGGTTACACTTTATATTAATCACAAAAAAAATATTTTAAGTGAAATGTCCAAACATCAAAAAGAAAACTTGCATGCCACTGCAAGTCTGAGAAAAAGTCCATTAGAAAGAGGTCAAGAAGATGAGCTAGCCAAAAGTCTTTTGTTATTTTATTCAAGCATTGTGCAAATAAAAAGGGCCCAGGAGGGAGAGACGAAAGGGAGAGCAGGCACAGCACCTGTTACTTGCATTAGAGAGCATATCATAGAGTACAGAGCACAACTTGCTATGATCTCTTAAGGAGTTAAAAAGGTAACTACATAGAAAAAGATCAATAGAGCGTGTTCTGTGGCTAGTTGGATCAGGATATAAGCTTGCAGACCTTGTATATCTTCAGAACTTGGACAGAATAGCTCTCTATTAACATGCAATATAATTGCACTTTTATTACCCACTATTTACAAGTGTAATTACATAGCAGTCACATAGCAGCCACAATGCAATAGAGTTACACGAACCTCGATGTTCTGACTTTTTACTTTTGCAGTGTCATCCATGAACAATTCAGGACTTTTTTTATAATAGGATCAGTAGGGAAAACCCCAAAGGCTAGACAGTGCCTCTGCACTGTGCGGTAAACAAAAGGAGATTCTGTTGAGGGCAACCAATCAATCAGATTTAATGTAGCATGCTCTATAAAGGAAGTAAACAGAGTTGGAAAAAGAGCAATCACTCAACGACGCAATTCTACCTTCAAGCTATGCTGTTTTTGAAGACAAAGTGATTTCCTGACCATTTGCCTGACATTATTACGACTTGCACCGAATATGAAGGTGCAAAAAATATGTAATGCACAATAAAATATTAAAGCGAGAGGCGACCTGCCAATGCGTTCCCTCTGCTATTCTCCATTCCTCGCTTAAAGCTCCCTGGATTGCATGACTTACTGCAGTGCAGCTGGCAGCAAATCCTAGCCCGTTATATTTGGGAACAGAATGCAGCAACACAGACCAGAATCCCTTTGTTTCATAGATGCACCAAACTCACACGCAAAGAAACAAAAGGACCCAACCTGCAAACGTGATGCGATTCTGCTTCTCACATGCTGTGCATGTATCGCACAGGAATGAAGACTAATGTTTCACTCAGATCCTTTTTAAAAGAGCTGATGAACAGATTTATTGACAGACACTGAGAGAGACATTCTCTGTCTCCAATGATTCTTGCGGTGTTGGAAAGCCTTACCCTGGATCACAGTAACGGGCCTTTTGTCTGAACAGCAGAGAGCCGCGAATGACACGTGGCTCCATTTCTGTCATCTTTCCATCTGAGTTAATGAAGCTCAGGCAAGAGAACTTCCATCATTTCTTAAAGGTCGATATTGATATTTGCACGTGTGCGTGTGTTTATATGCATGTGCACATTCGTGTTTGTGTGCGTGTGTGGGTGGGAGTGGGTGGGTCTGTGTGTGTGTGTGTTCATGTGCACGTGCACATTTGTGTGTGTGTGTGGATGGGTGTGGGTGGGTGTGAGTGTGTGTGTTCGTTCATGCACGTTGTAGTAATCCATGAGCTTCTCTTCAATTGATGAGATTGCCCATTTTAAAACAAAGGTAATTGTAATTGTGTTCTGGTCGATTTGTGTTAATAGTCACATGACACTGGGCACCCACTCACCTGCGCCTATCACTCGCTCGATGCGGATGCTGGAGACGTCGATCTCCTTGGCGAAATCGCGGATGGCTTGATTGGGGTCCTCGTACGTGTGGGGGTGAATGTATGTCCTGCTCCCCGGGAGGTTGACTGCAGGAGGGCGATTAAGAAGTCGATGCCGAGAATGAGATGATAATGGCGCTCTACAGCAATGCTTTCCCCATTCATTAGCGTGGCTTCTATTAACTCCATAAATGTTCAGTAACATTTCCAACATCATCAAGAGTCATCTTAGGCAGGTAGATGAGAGCCCTGCTCCGCAGAAAATCTGCAATTGGCAATGAGATCACCAATTATGACCATTATTGCTTCCCGTGGTTCACATTTAGAGCAAAACTACGGCTTCCCAGCCGACAGGAAATGTTGCGAGAACTTTGGGGAACGTTTCGATTAGATTGGAATTTGGCTGTGAAATAACTGTAATCATGAGATTTCTCACACACACTTAGAGCACATTTGTTGTTCTAAACAAGTCACAAAAAATGGTTCAGGCATACGAAATTTATGGAAGCATCGCATGATAATTTCCGAACAACTATACTAAAATTACATCTTTGTTTAACATTTAGCCATTCTGGCTAAAATAACATGAATGACCATGCACAATTAAAGCACTTTTAATAACAGAACTGAATAATTGTCACAGTTGCAGTGTTCTGCAGTCATAATACTACATACAATAAAACATGTGTTAATGTGTTTCTTGATGCATGGACAGATTCATTTATTCATATACATTGCTTTGTAAGTTGTTTAAGTTGCTCTGGATAAGAGTGTCGGCTATTCAGCTGGGTAGATGCTGCCTGCAGATCATTGTTCCCTCACTGATATTGTGACTTTTATGACACAAGAAGAACCATCCCTAGCTTGCCATCAATTGTCACTTCACACAGTGTATCGTTCTAGCCTTTTCTTTGGTCAACGGCTTTCAGTGTCCTTGGTAAATCACACACATTGGCTACATTCTTTATGGCATTAATGTACAGTATGTAAAGATTGTATTTTTTGAGAATGCAAGATGATTGAAATGCATGTTTTGCTAGTAGATTGTCAGCTTAACATGCAATGTTTTATAGACAGCTGACATAAAAAAGCAATGTCCCAATGAGATTCATTCTTATATTGGGTTGATTATTGGCTTTTAACACATAAAATTATTTGTAGCTATTATATGATAAAACATAAAATAAGGATTTAACATGAAAGCAAATTCAAAACACACTAATTTTCATTTGACAAATATGTAACGTTACATATTTGTCAAATGAAAATTAGTGTGTTTTGAATTTGCTTTCAAAGTTACAAACATTACAGAATCAAAATTCTGAATTCTTCTGAATTCTGAATTCATCTGAAAGTCTGAATGACCCCATTCACATTTAGGGGTTGGCATCTGTGAGGTCCTACTGTATTATGCACTGTACATGAGTAAGAGTGAGAAGAGTGGTGCCCCCTACCTCTTCCATGCTGAAATTGCATCTTTTCTTCGTCAGGGTCCTGCTTTGCTTTTATGTACCCACAGTGTCTGAAACAGAGACAGCTTTGTGTCACATAACCATCAGTCACGGGTGTACACACACACACACACAAGCACACGCACACACACACACACACACACACACAGAAGCCACGTGCACACATGGGGGAATATAATGTTCATTTTTGCTATTGTGCGCATTTGACATCTTTAAGGGGAGACAGCTGAGGGCCACACAAACGTCAATATTTCCGTGTATTGACCTCACATGGCACCCACGCGCAGTCTTTACCCTGCTGCTCCATGGGCCAGTGAACCATGTCCTCTGGCCTCGTAGCCTGAGGGCGAGGAGCCGGCTTCTCCTTTCACAACAAAGCTAATTGCATTTCAGGGGCCCCCGCAGATTTGGCATTAAACATACAGCCCCTGTCGATTCCTGAGGCCTGCCTTCTTACCCAATCCTGCTGAAAAACCGCCAAAATAAAAGGAGAGCCACATTTCCCCTTTTCCTTTTGGAACAGTTTTTTCTTTCATCCGCTGTGACTCGAGCCCCTTTCAGAGGTGTAAATCACCAATAGTCACCAGGTCTCTTCAAAGACCTAAACACAAGTGAATTACAGCTTCAAATATAAGCCACATATAAGTGATGTATGAGTATTATAGCGCGGCAAGAAAATGGCACCTTTTATGACACCTGGTCTTTCGCCTTTGAAAAGATATCCATTTTCTTTCTGTCGCAGAAGAAAAAGATTGCAGAGTTGGAGGGTTTTGATCTTCAAATCTCATATTACTCCCATATTTTGCAGTACAGTTTGTACACAGCTTAACCTTCCTTTCAGATGTTTAATTTGTTGTAAAAATAAAAAATAAAGAAATAAATAAAAGCAAAATAAAATCTAACTTTTAGTGTCAAACTGTGCCCTAAATTCCAGAAGTACTGGATCAGAAGTTCAGATTACATCACCATACTAAGCAGACTCTCAGAGTTGGAACTAATGGTGAAATTGCAACTCTTCAGACACCCCCCTGCACTCACCAGATAATTCACCGGGTTGGACTTTTGAATGTTTAAAATGAATCATTGTTAAGTTGTAACTCTGTGGTATAACCCTGGCTCCATAACAGCCCTGTCTCCCTCATCCCAACATCCTCCCACATCCACCCACGATTGGTTTACTTCGAAGTTCAGGGTTTCCACACAAATAGCATTGATTGATGTGAATATTAAGTGTGTATATACCATTTTCAAGAATTCTTTTTTATCACCACAATTCTGAAATTCATGCGATATCAGGCTGTGGAGGACAAATACTTTCTGAGCTGCATTACTTTCAAAATACATTGTGTCCACAAGGACACATAGAGTTTGCAGATTGTGTTGCTTCGGATAAAAGCGTCTGCCAAATAAAATGTAATGTAATATAATTGCAAATGTTCTACCATCAAGACTCAGGAGTTGCAGTGACAAGTAGTAAAATTAGTTAATAAAAATAGAACAAACACAGATTATATACATTTATATTCTTTTCACATTTGGCAAATTTCGATTAAAACATTTTCAAGGACCGTGGAAGCCCTAAGCAGCAGGGGTGGCAGCGTACTATAATGCTGAGTGCACAGGCAGGTAATGAGGGGGTTGTGTGTGGGAGTCAATTTACTGGTGGGTACCCTTCAGCAAGGTACTTCACATGAATTACTTTGGGGAAAACATCCAGCTGTATAAAAATCCAAAACTACAGGGACAGTCATGGCAAACTGATTGTTTTCCAAAATCATATTTGTATTTCAAATCAAACAATGACTATGAGGCAAAATTCAGAATGTCTACATTTATTTCACAGCTTTTGTTTAACATATACTGAGCAATATTACAACAATTACAATATTACAAGTCAACTCTGCCTATATCAAGTTAGCATAGGTATTCGCAAATTGAATGACTTCCATGGCCAATATTACATTGCATACCCCTTATAATTTATGACTGTGTTGTGTCTGCGACTCATGGTCATCACTTGGTTCATGATGTGATCCTTTGATAAGTTCTGCCAAGGTTTTACCACTGATCTTTCAGTTGCTGTGTGTTTACTGGGGATTTGGACTTGTGAAAAACATGTTCAGTGAGGACTGGGCCACATCAAACAGTTCCACCATTTCTATCTGACAAGCTCCTTGGTTAATTTTGCTTTATGGTTTAAGTTTAAGTTGTCTTGCTGCACGATCAGCTTCCATTCAATGAGTTCGGTGGACTATACGTTTCTGTACACGTCAGCTGCCATTTTGTTGCTGCCAGCACTGCTTACAGGCCCAAGTCATCAAACTGTCTCCACCCTGTTTGACAGATGAATCAGTATGCTGAGAGGTCCAGAGAATTCCCTGTCTTTCTCCACACTTTCACCTTTCCATCTCTCTGGTACGGTTCATCTTTGTCTCACCTGCCTTGCTTTCAAAAGTCACCAGGCTCATCTTTGCATTTTTTTTCAAGTTCCAATCTTGCCTTTCTGCTCTTTGTGCTGATTTTTACATCTGGAAGTGTATTCTCTGTAATTTATCTCTCTCAGCCTACGATATTTTCACCCCATATGTATGGAGATCATTAGCAATTACTCGAGCTGACAGTTTAGGATTTTTTTTCACAGGTCTTATAATCAGCCTGTCATCATTTTCTCATGTCTTCTGCTGACAGCCTGATCGCTGATGATTCCACCAGTAGTTAGCTTCATATTTAGGACATTCCATACTGTTGACTTTTTAACAGACACATATTCCATACTGTTGACTTTTTAATGCGTGAGCTAACCACGGATAGCCTACCTAGCTCACTGGCAAGCTATGCTAGCTAAGCATATTCGTTTTGCTGAGAAACATAAATTGAAGATAACTGAACATAATTTTATTATTAATGTCATACATATAACGTGATTACATGACACAGTACAGTCACGGATGGAAATTAAACTCCGTAAACATTTGATAATATATTTTAAAACATAACGGCAGACAGTCAGCTAGCCTCGAGTTCTTTCTGCAATCGTTCATTCAGGTTGATGGGCTTTTCCCATACGGTCTATGGCTTTTCCGCACCGGACTGTCAATCACATTGTAAAAATCACAGAACCGCTTAACTCTATGGTTTTGGCTCCAAATTGACAACATGGCCGCGCCCGCCATTGAGCTTCAAAACGTGTTTTAGAGACCCACGGAGAGTCAATGGGTGACGTCACAGTAGCTCTGTCCATATTTTTTACAGTCTCTGGATATAACCCATGCCTGGACACTCAAAGCTTTCATTTAATTAATAGAGTAATATGGTAAACCCAATGTTCAATTTGCCACAGCTGACAAGTCATTCATCCCAGTCATTGAGATAGGGGGAGTTCACTCATTGAATGGCACTCTTGTAATGTAGTTCAACGTCTATTTAAAAAAGCACATGAAATAAATATAGACGTTTGAATGTCACCTCATAGACACAGTTTGATTTGAAATACAAATGTGATTAGAACAAGGGAAATGCACAAATACAAACTTATGTTATAAAAAGAAAAAAGGGCATGGTACTATAGGAAAATCTGCTTAATGGCTTAATGTATTTTTGAATATTAAGCCGTGATTCCCTCCCTGTACTGCTGAACAGGATGTGGGACTTAATGGGTGGCACTTTATTTCACAGTGAGTAGTGTTAGTGTTTAACACAGGGCAATGTATAAAAGTGACACTCGGCCCTGTGAAGGCCTGACCAGGCTTTCTGATATGCCTTTCAGGAACACCCCACTCATCTCCACCCCCACCCCACCCCCACCCGTCTCCACCTCCACCCCCATACCCTGCTCCCCAGCACCACATAATGCTCCCCTCAGATCAGATATTGCATTTTAAAATTTAATGTTCACTTAAGAATGGCATGAAGATGTAAGCCAAAAATATATATTAAGAAATCAATTTCCCCCCATCTCCAGGTACTAATATCCCATATTACCTTTTTTCCCTCCTCCACCACATTCCATCTGCAATATTTTGTAATATAAGCCAGAATTATTGATGGCCGCTATATCGTACGGCAGGAGGGAGTGCAATGCATAACCTCCCCTTTATTATAATCAAGGAGCAGTACAGCAATTTGGATTGTAATTGCCTCTGAAAGACTTCAGAGGGTACGACATTAAAATGCATTTAGCATGTGGCATCAGACCGTACGGCCCGTCACAGGCCGCGGCGCAGGCCTGCAGCCCAGGGGCCCGTGATCAGGAACACAGCGATGGGCATAAAGCGCGAGGGGAGGCGTGATTCCCCCCGGGTCATGGCAACCGCTCAGCCCTCCGGGCGACGCGCAAGCCCGTCTCAAGCGCTCTGAATTTTAACGACGGTCCCCGGTTTGCCGCAATAACGCGATCCTTATTTCATCTGCCCGTTGCTAACTGCATCTGAACGCCGCGCAAAACATTTCTAATTGCCTGGAATGACAAGCCCGGTTTCAATTCTCCGTCGTCAGGGTTCGAGGAACAAGGATGGGGATGGGGGTGTGGGGGCCGCAGGAGTACGGAGGGGGAATGGTGAGGTCGGGGTGCGGGAGGAGGGGGGGGGTTTGGCTTAGGAAATATGATATTCATGATTTTTATAATCCCCCAGTTCATTTTTTTACACAGTTGAACAGGCGAAATCATGGCCTTTTAACTAGGCCGACCAGGGAATAGCACTCATTTACTCATTTGAGGGGGGCAGGGGATCAAATGGCAGACGCTAGGATAGGTGTTCCCAGGGTGTTTCTTTGATTGGTGGAGGGCGTGTCCCAGGAGTAGAGGGGCCCCACCTGTTTATCAGCGCCCCCTCCCTCCCAACCATGTCCCGAGGCCAGCGTGCAATCTGTGATCATTTGCCCCCTGCCAGGCCTCGAGCATGTCCCATTAAGCATAACACGTTGCCACGGGGACAGAGGCGGGGGGCGGAGGTGGTGTTGGGGGAGGTTTGGCTGATTAGAGCATGTGGTAATCAGGCAGCATGAATCGCACTTCCCTCCGACCCGACCCCCGCATTCTCCCAGGACCCCCGAGCCCCGGGCGCAAGCCCCGCCCCCGCACCTGCCGCCCCCGTTCCGCGCAGCTCCTCTGCGCGCTGATGAAACACTTCCCCCCCGTCGCTGCGGGGAGTACGCCAGCCAGACCGTGGGGGTGTGGAACACTTACCCCCTCTCCTGGGGGTGAGGGGGTGACAGTTTACTGTCTGCCTCACTCTCTTCTTACAAGTGGTGAGTAAGGGAGTGGGGGGGAGGGGGGTGGGTATGTAAATAGTAATTAACCCTATACAGGATTCTGCTGATACGCCCGTGGTTCGACGTTCCATCATTAATTTTGTTTAAGAAAGCCAAACGCTTTGATTTGCGGATTCGGAAAACGGTGTGCAGGAACACGCGCGCGCACGTGCGCATACTAGCTCACAAAGCACGCATAAACTGCAGAAACCCTCTGCCACCGTCCTTCAAAAGGGCGCCGCAGGAGGAAGCCGTGCGTCTAAATGGCTTTCCTGCAGCGTGACAGCGACGCGACAGCACTTACACATGATCAAGGGAACGCCAGGCGAACACCGCCGGCTATTCAGGCCATTGTCAGGCCACGGCGGTGGCGCAAATCAAACCGAAAAAGCCTCCGTTCCGCCTCACGTTCCGAAAATTCTATCTGCAAATTACCCTTCATCATCCACGATCAAAGCCACAACAGGCATACATCACCCGCACCCTCACCCCCCCCCCCCCCACCCCTTCTTTTTAATGAGTACGCCACCTTTGAAAAAAACATGACGTGCGGTACGGCTAACGGCAAGGCAGAGCGTCCAATTAAAATGTCTGAAAACAGCATCCACGGCAGCACCAGTTCGCAATTATTAAGCCAATACCACTGAACAAAAGACCCGATCAAAGGAAAATCCACGCATTATGTACATTGTTCACCTACCGATGGAACACAATGACTGTAGCTACCACTTTGCTACAAAGCATCAGGCCAATAAAGTCACCTTGATCTCTGAAAAATATTTTTCAGGATCAAACAGGATGAAATCAAAGTGCTACTAGAAACGCATGATTGGGCCACCAATTTCTGAGGTTCTTAAGGCCTCAAACTCCCAGCGTCCCCAGGGCCCCAGGGTGTAATATGCTTGAGTCTGGTGAGACCAGGGCCCTGAATATGGGCTAGGTGTTTCCTGACAATGACAGCCACACAACTCTTTTATTATCTTCCTAGCTAAATAGGTACCCTCCTCCAGAGCAACTTCAATAGCTCGCATTTTATCAACATCTTGACGTTCTCTGAACTAATTCAGGTCAAGCACCTTTCCTGAAGTCGCGACTGCAGCTCTCCAAGGAGCTCCCAGCCGCGAGGTCCGTTTCACGCTCAGTCACCGGCCACGCGGGCTGTTTCTCTATTTTGCGCCTCGCCTCTTATTATTTCATTGAAAAAGTAATAATGAAGACCGAATGAAGAGCAGGCCGCTCCCGCGAGGGTTTTCTCTTTGTAGAAGCCGGCGCTGCAGAACCGAGATTAAAGCCGAGCCTCTCGCGCCTTTAATGCGTTCTCTCGGTGCCAGTAATGGACCGTTCAGCGGGGATCCTCTCCCCTCTCCGCGTGGATTTTCCACATCCCAGCTCCCGACACTTCACTTCTCCCCCGAGGACAAGTCCCAGTTACACTCCTCTCAAGAGTGTTTTCTCTTTCAGTTTTTTAAGAATCTGCATATCTGCTTCACTTTTTTTTAAATGAGGAGACTGACCCCCCTGCTCCCCTCAGCCTTTTCCCCCTACAATTGTTACCTCCTCTCTCTCGATCTCTCTCTAAATTCAAAATGCGTAATTGGTGTGACATATTTCATTATACGTGTTGTCAAAGCTTTACAAAACACATGACAATGTACATAAAGTACAGCGTAATGTCAATTATAAACAAATGAACAGAAATACATGCAAATACATGAACTTAAAACTAATATTAATAAAACAACAAATGACAATTTGTTATATCTTATGAACACATAAGGGTCACAACTGTCCCTCAGGCTGTGACAGGTAGCTACATATTGCGCAGCCACTTTCTCTCTCTTTTGCTTTTCTCCACTCCTCTTTTCCCCCACTATTCTACATCTCACTTCCACACACCTCTCTGTCTCTCCTCATCCCCCCTCTCTGTATATTTTATTCTCATCTCATCCCTTCCTTTCTGTCTCTCTTCTCTACACCTCCTTTTCTCTGTTGTCCTTCAGCCACCCCCCCCCCCCCCCCCATATTCTACACACCTGTCTCGGCCTCACCTCATCACTTCTCCATTTGTCTTTTATATCTTTTTTCTTCTACATCTTCCTTCTATGTTATTCTCCCTCCCTCCCTCCCTCCAACACCCTTGTTCATCCTTGTTCCTCTGTGTAAATCAGCTCTCAGAGCCTGCACTCTTTACGTGGAGAGAGGGAAGTTGGTTGTGCTGACGCAGAGTTTTCGGGGCTCCCCGTGTCCCCCCTCGCGCGGCTCCTCTCAGCACGTCCCGCCTGCGCGCCGACGGCATTAAAATGAGCCGGCCCTTCGGCTACAGAGAGAGCCGCGCTCCCGGCCAAAGAGCTGACTCAGGCGCCTCCCGTCGCCTACCCTCCCCGTCAACCGGAGGAGCCTTCCTCTCAAAGGCCTTCTCTTCCTCGCGGTTAGGGATCCGCGCCAGGAGAGGATACAGGGACGGCTTGAAAGCCAACGTAAATTTCGACCTCGACAACGCAACGCTATAGCCGTCACAAAAATGATGGACCGCACTGAAAATCAAGCGCAATAAATATCTGGTCTGCCAAACTTAGCATGCTTAAACACTTAAACATATTCTTTTTTTAAATTTGGAAAATATATAGCAAAGCCAAACGTCAACGGTGTGACCCCGGGCCACGTGTCCGTGGAGCATCACTAAAACATCGCCCAAGATGAGCGGCGTATTGTACATGACACAGGAGTCCTGCTGTTATCGGATTGATGACAGCGCTCCTAGCTGGAGAGCTCAGACTGGTACAGAAGACGTTCTCGTGAGCGAAGGGGGCGGGAGAGTGCTTTGGGAGGGGAGCGCTTTTGCAAGCTGCAGGGTCAAACCCGCGCGGCCGGACCTCCTGCCTGTGCGACATTTGTCTCCGTTTTAATGTACGCTGAGCACATGCTTTTGCCAGCAGTCCTTTTCCGATTTCAATTACGGATAACGCAAGTAGTCCATTTCCTATGATCACTCCTGGGAACCCCTCTGATATTGAGTTCCTATGGCCCAGCATGTTTTTGCAGCTACGTATCAACTCCCTGCTCGACGATTTATGTGTCAAATACCTGTTTTTGTTATTTTTTTGCCAAAATTCCTCATCTAGTGTCATTTTAGGTTTCAATATTTCTTAACACATTTTGATTGGCCAACAGGGCCTTTTTCTTAGCTTCACACTCCCAAAACCAAGTCTTGGCCGGTGAAAATTTAAGTATCGGATACTTGGGAAATGGTGTATTCAGTAAGACTTGGCACTATGATCTTTAACGACCTATTCTGAAAACCTTTTCCTTTACAACCTCTGCGAATGGGTGTTTACCTTTAAAATAGTAGACGCCACTCTCTCTTTTCTCTGTTTTATAGCCAATAGCAAAATAGCCTAGCGAGACCATGTCTTGTTCCAAAAGGAACAATAATAAAATAAATCAGTTAATGTCAATAACGTCAAGGAATCCCCCATAACCTTTATTAATATCATTCAAGTATGTTTTCTTTTAAGCCTCTGTAATGACTGAATTAACTGCATGTGAAAGACACCTGTATGTCATGAAGCAGCTGTTATTTTCCTCTGCGCCAAAGCGTTTGAGAAGACTCTCTAGGGCTGGCAGTGCTCACAGTCCCTTTCACAAGCTCTTCTGTCCTTTTTTCTCCCAGCCAGACTGCTGAGGCCTGGGAATTACATCTGCCAAGAGACTAAAACAACACTGAAAAAAATGCTTCAATGGCCTAAAATTTTTAACTTCAATTTGTTACACCTATTTTATATATTTTTTAGGTTTTCTTATACATTTTTTGGTTTGTTATAAATCATTTGAATGCACACAGGGAGCAGGGAAGTATACATATTAACTTAAGTATTGCAGCAATCTAGTGGCCTTTCTTGTTCACACAACCAAGATTCCAGTATTTTACTGGATTGATAGCACTCACACATGATGGTGCCAGTAATCGCTGTCTGCAGAAGTGTCTGTCAAATACTCCTTAAGATCTAATGATGGGATTAAATAACCAAGATGTACACAGTATGTACAGTCCTGGCATGAGTCTGTTTCATATTGCAAAGAGTTTTCCACATACCACCAGAACACAGCACAAAAAACCAATAAACACAATTATCTTTAGCTGTCAACAGTAGAAGTGAAGTCATATTATCATCCCTATTAAAACAAAATACAAAATGATACACAACATGGCCACCAGACATCCAACATGTCATCCAAAATTATGGGCATTTATATGGAATTGGTCCACCCTTTGCTGCTATAACAACCTCCATTCTTCTGGGAAGGCTTTATACTATATGTTGGAATATTACTGCAGGGATTTGCTTCCATTCAGCCAGAAGAACCTTAGTGAGGTCAGGCACTGATCGGGCAATTAGGCGTGGTTTGCAGCTGGCTTTCCAATTGATCCCAAAGGTGTTGGATGGGGTTGAGGTCAGGGCTCCATGCAGAGCAGTCAATTTCTTCCATCCTGTTCTCGACATTTCATTTCTATATGGAATGTGCCGTGTGCTTGTGGGCATCATGCTGAAACAGGAAAGGTTCTCCCCCAAACTGCTGAGGAAGCACAGAATCGTTTAGAATGAGACTGTATGCTGTAGCATTAAGATTGCCTTCACTGGAACTAAGGGGCCTAGCCCGAGACCAAGGGGTGTCCAGATACTTTGGATAGTATAGTTTAACAGCATCCCTTGCCAAACACAAGCCAAAGTGATGTATAATAGCATCCCTAAATGGTGTCCACAGCTACATAATTTCAAACTTAATCAATTATTGTCAGAGGTTGTTGATTAATATCCACTTTAAAAGTATGTAAAGCATACCATCTTAATTAACACTAACTGCATACAGAATCCATAACTATCCTGAACCAAGAATTACTAAGATCCATTAAAGAAATTACAACCATCATACTCCTTTTAATTTTTAACCCCAGGAAGAGTAGTTTTTTAAATGTTACAAAGACAGTATTCCAGAACACTGCTGCTTTCAATGACCAGTAGTGATTGTTAAATCAGGATTAAAATGTTTCATTCAGTTAAGAGCATTCTAATCACATATTTGTAATCTCACACCTTAAAGGGTTAAGATTCTTCATTGGTTAAGCACTGCATTTGCATCCAATTGAACGCAAGCTGCACCATTTCTTGGCACATATTTTTACTTTGTTGTTGTCTTCTGTAGAAATTCAATGACAGAAATGAAGTTTAAAATGCCTCTGGAAAACATTCTATAAAAAACACAGCAGAGGGAGGATATCTGGAAACATCAACGCTCTTGCGTTGCAGGTAAAATTTCTCCAGGTCACGTATCTAAAGCAGCAGGAGTAAAAAAAGCATTTTCCTTGTGGGTGGGTAAGGATGAGTGGGAAGGAGTGTCAATATAAGACCTACAAAGCCTCCACGAGTAACCTGCTTTACGCTCTGATGCCACACACGAGTTTCTGGCTCACCCGCTAAAAGGGGGTCTGCCTAGAAAACTCAAGCGCTCCATGAAAGAAAAATCAAACCGCTGTGATGTTCAGACACATCGCCAGCTCATGTTTCTGCGTGCGGAACGAGGAGGTAGGGCAGACTACAGCGATCTTCGGTATGAATTCATTACTGAAGTAAGAGCTTTGCTAATGGTTTTTTGACACTGCACAAAATAAGAAGTCAGAAAGCATGAACCATTGACTCCGAGAAAGAGGCGCTCAACAAGAAGAGTCAAATGCTACCTGGAAGTCATAAGAGCATATACAGTAACAAGGCCTGAAGAACAATACGAGACCTAGAAAAAGGACTACATCACAGACAAATCCAAGTCATGTGTAGAGACAAGTGTAAAAATAATTGCAAAAACTATTTCAGGCTTGTGGATTTTAACTAAATGTAGTTGGGAAGACAAGTGGCAAGTAAGTGATACAGAGTCAAGCTAGTGTGTTATTAAAATAAAGTGTTTTGTAACTCCAATAGAAATGGCAACTAAACCGGCACCAATTCAGATGTGAAACAATGAACACCAAGTGTTAAAAAACACCTTCTCAGTTGATTGAATATCACTGGGGCTTGGAATGAGTGTCGGAGAGAAAAGATATGTAGCTTGCGCTTCCTCTTCCTATCCGCTTGTGATGTTCCCGCCCCTCGCTCAATCTGACTGGTTGACAGAAATCAAAGTGCCATTGTGCGAGCTGTGCTTATCAAACAAAGTTGACATTTTCTCCATTGCCAAAGTAGGTACAGCGGCAGGAGCCTAGCCTTTTTAAAAAAGCAGAGGTCACGCTTGGGGCCAGGATCACTCTTAGCTCATCCTTTCAATAGGAAACAATTCAAATATAAAGCCATTGCCATTTAACAGTTGCTCGGTGGACATGCCCCCCATAATGCTTATTTAGCATATTTTCACTTGATTTTACTGAGACGTGCTCATGCCTCATGTTCTGAACATGCTGTGTCAGGATCAGAGAACAGCCATTCTACAAAACAGAGCGATGATTTAATAATCAAATAAAATTTCCTACAGCAGAGTGGGGCTACATGTACACAGCTGTGTGGAAGTCAACATTTAGTTTCTTCTTCACAATTTTTTTTTTTCCCCAAATAACTTCCCCCAAATAGGGTACACTAAGACATAATTTTAAAACATCATTTTGATTTTATTATTTTCAATATCGTTAATTATACTATGGCTAAACATCATACATGCATCTCCCACAATATGAAACACTGAAACGCATTAAATACTAGTTAAAAAGTGGTTAATTATTCCAAGGTAATGCATGTTGGGACATACACACACTTTCAGTCGTGTGAATTTCTGCGGGTAGCTTCAAATTTTAGCTCCCATACCAAAATTAGCATTTAAAAACTGGCGATTAAAAGCTATTTTGAGTGCATCTAAACTTTTAATTTCAAAGCAAACACCTTTCTAACACCATTTTCACTTGCCAGTCTCAAAATTTTGTGTTTCAGAGTTAGAGTTAAGATTGTTGTTGCACTTTGAAGCACACAAAGTAGTAGAAGAAAGTACAGTAGTAGGGAGGAATAAAATGAGGATCCAAGATACTGCATATATCTGCTTATAGCTCATTCCACCACTAGGAGGTTATAACTAAGAGCAAGTCATCCCCATTGGGAGGAGACTGCCAACCAACCAGAGGCTATCATGACTTTCTATTGAGATTATATTGGTTTTGTCATTTTATAGTGCTGCTGGTTTTTTAATGAATAGCACTTTTTTTGAAATGACTTGGTGGTTTTCATAGAATCCAGGGGGAACTGAACAGCTGTGACACAGTGACACTTCTTGTAGAGAGCAAACAGTGATTTAAAAAATATCAGAAGAGTTGTGCTATTGGACTGTCTCCCTGCATTCGACAACAGGACCGGAGGACTGCCTGCTTTAATCAGTAAGAGTGGTTCAGATTATCATTAATTATCAATGGCAGACGCTCCAATTTATCTGCTTAGCAGGTGCCTTTACATGGTGGGCCTTTACAAATTACACTTGTTTTCCGCTCTCTATCTCACAGGCATTTATTAAACTAAAGCCATTTAGGCAAAGCACCTAGTTCAAGGGTAAAGGTTTGCTTGAAGAGACGCTTGGGAAGGATGCGTGACTGCAGCATCTTTGTGCGTACAGCGCACTACAAGGACGTACTCGATCTATGTTCATAGGTGGCTTCACTCCGCATTTCACTGCTAAATAAATAATGTACAAATGCTATTTCTAATTGATCAAAAGAACTGGGGGTGGAGGGCAGTAACTAAACGAGTAGAACTTCTAAACTTTTCATGGTACTTTTCATCGTGCCTCCTGTGGGTTAGACGTTCCCCGGCTCCCGCGCTGTTAGCACGTTAGCATGATGTGGCTCAGTCCCGTGCCCTTACAAACAGGCTTACTGCAGTGCAGGCGATTATTGGCCAGGACACTGATTATGCTGTGGATTAAACACACAGTGATAAATCCACACTGTTTCCCGCTGAGGGGTGGGTAAAAACACTGGGTTTAGATTCATTATAGTAATTGAAGTGGCTGGAGACATGGGAGTGAGGGGGGTTGGATAACGCTGCTCTCCCTTGCCAGTTTTATCACCCCAATCCAATACACCAGCCTGCATTCAATTAGCGGGGAGCTTTACACCGACACCTCCTGGCTCCGTAGTACACAGCTGGCCCGAGAGGAAATAAAAGCGTAATTTGCTGGACAAACACGAGCAGCTCATTCAGTTTCAGTGAAGGGACATCTCATAGCGGATGTCACTCCGGTTACGGTTCTACAATAGCAATACTAAAGTCCACAAAAAAAATCCAACGGTCAGTTCATTATTGAACAAAAGCGCCGGCATGTTCTTGGATGGCCAGGCCAGCCTGTACCGTTCACAAAACATTTTGTCCTGGTCCAAATATTCTGTATGGGCACATTAAACGACTAGGGACAGCAGTGTTCTGGCAGTACTTTTATTCAATTGTTTTTTTTTTGCTTTAGTACGTGGCTTCTGTGTGCTTGTGCAAGCGCATGTGTGTGTGCATGTGTGCGTGAGCGCATATGTGTGATTTTTTTTTGCAGACTAATGACTGGTACGGCATCTGGCTCCTGTAGGAGAGAAACAGCTCTGTCACATCTGAAGTGCTGTGTTTTTAGAAAGTACAGGTAATGCACACACTTAATTAAACACAAAAAAAAATCCATTAACTGGTTTAAATTCCCCCTGCCCACACTACCTTTTGTGGCTGAGCCATGGCTTGTTGTTGAGTGAGAGGTTTACTCCATACAAAGCCATTACAGGCCAGAACCTCCAAATGCCCTTAATACCCACTTCTCGTGTAAAGAGCTGGAACATTAATATCATTAGTGCGATTATACCACAGTGCTTCATATTCAAATTTGTGCCAGCCAAGACAAGCTCAGGCATCAGGCACAGAAGCTGTTCTGGCAGTGCTTAACAAATAACCACAACTATGTACCAATTACAGATGTAACTGTGAGTGTTTATGTGTGTGCATGTGCATGTATGAGCGTGGCGTGTGTGTGTGTGCGTGTGTGAGTACGTGTGTGTGTGTACCCGTGTGTGCACATGCGTGTGTGTTTATGTTTGTGTGTGTAGTGTTTTATTGTTTAGCCACAGAATAAATTTAACAGAGCACTCAAAAAACCTGGTAGGTGCTCAGTCCCTTCTTCATAGCAAGTCTATGAATAATTGTAGAGCCTACATTTGAGAAAGTTATGTAACCTAAACACTGCATCATGGTTATTAACAGGTGACTGTATTAACAATGACAGAATAAAATGACTCGAGACAACTGTCTCCCTGTTTTCATTAGAGGGCTTACCCAACTAACGGTGAAACATTCACCAAATGCTTCTGCGATGTTGTAGGTGTCCCCTCAAGCAGAAAGCTCTTTTGATACCCCAAACCTTTGTACACAGAGCATCTGCGACGTTTTGTTTCTTTAATATTCTGCCAAACAACAAGCACCCGGAGGCTACGCGTTTTGGCCAGCCATCGCTCTCACATTTGTGATTACACTCAGCGCCTGCAACATTCTGTCGCTAATTCACGACTGCAACCATTTCCACTGCAACCGTCATTAACTTTTAAAAGTGGCCCACGGCCTTGAACAGATGTGCCAGAATCAAGATTTAAAAAGTTTTTTTACATTTTTTTTATGTTCCCTCCCCATTCCTTCAGCACTGGGAGACTCTAACCTGCATTGCTAGCGACTACAAAGACAAGGTGGTTATAAGAGCTAGTAAGAAATTTCTCATGCATGTAAACAAACAAATTTCCAAAAGTGTTGTGAAAAAATCTTTTGCTTATTGAGGAAAACATAAACCTAACTAGAAAACAAAATAATTTAAACGTAATATCTGTACCAAATATATAAATATAACAATGTGTTTGTAGCTACAAACGTATGGTAAAAAATACTAAAAATGGTGCTCCGGTAGAACTCCCATCCAAGGCTCTGGAAGCACACACTGTCATGCCGTTTTTCACCACTGGAGCAGACACACATCAGAATGGGAATAAAGAATTTATGCCAGAAATATAAAAACATGTGAACATACAAAAAAACCCACTATGAATCCTGTATTCAATTGTTTGTCCTTAACCTTGACTCACAAATAAAAAAATGTGAAGTTTTGTTTTTGTGTTTTTCTAATCAATTTTCAACTTAGTGGTATTACCTTTGGGGACAGTTTGGTCAAATTTTCCAAACTATGTTTGAGAAGAAAAACAAATTTAAGTTTTTTCAAAGTCACAATGACAAATATTGATTGAATGCAGGCCACTATCTCAAACATTGCAGCCTGAGTTTCTCGACAATTAAACCACCCGCGGAGGCATCTCCCCTGCATTAAAACATAGAACAATCGATGGAAAATCAAAATGTAGTCCATTGCTTACTAATGGAATACCGTGAATCTCACAGAATAAAATATCCCTCATTGCCACCATTTGCCAGTGAGATTTTCTTTTTTGTTTTCTGGATACTGAGAGAAAACATTTCAACTGTAAGTAATGACAGACGAGTGGCTGGGCATACTTCCAGAAGCAAAGTTGGTAAAATGACTTAATTGGTGCCTGTCGGACTGCCTGGTACTTTTTCAGTCACGCAAATGATCCACGGCTAATCGGCGATGAAAAGACACCTGTGTCGTGTAGGCCGCAGCGGCATTTGGCAGCCTTGTTAAAATATTCCAAGGAGATAACCAAGTTTGAACCAAATCATTAACAAAGAACTGTCACATTTTAATTGCTTCCCGAGGAAACAGGCGTCTATGCGGAGGGGGAAAAAAAAAAGAGAGAAACAGTTCGCTGATCATGGGCCATCTGCTGACTATATCACACAATCGCTGGAGGTTCCCTACCTGCACGATTGCCAATTCGCCTCCAGACAAACCAGTCAAATTAAAACGGCGCAGATTTTAATAATGCAACAATCTGATGCAGCAAAGTCCGTCCCTTGGTTTCTGGGCTTTTTTGTTCTGATTTGTAGGAACAAAGTTAACAACTGAATTGAATTCCTGGCCCAACCAGGAATTGGATTCCAAGTAATGAATGTTTTCAAAGAGGGGCTGTTTGAAAACACATCTAGGATCCAGCACACAGCACTGGGCTGGCCTGGCCTGCAGTAGAACACATTTTTGCGTGGATCATTTCCCCCGAGCATAGTACCTGGCACACGAGAACACGTACAGACAAACAGACACATGCAAGCACACACATACAAACACACATGCACACACGCACACACACACACAGGCATGCAGCCTCCCCCCCACCCACACACACACACACACACACACACACACACTTACACATACTAATGAGCACACACAGACATATATAAACACAGAATAAACCACATGGCATTGGCTACCACCATACACTTAGCCCTTAGTTATGTAAAAAATACAACATTGCATCATGCTTCTTTACAACATGTAATTTTGCACTCTCTTTTCGGGAGATTGTTCAAATGGAAGCGAGCAGTGAAGGGTTTGCAGTTGCTGTGTTCATCAGCTGGCTGGCTGACTGTACTGTGCCTCGGCCGTAGGGCGGGGTCCAGGGACCAGCTCCCTCTGCAGCCTGAGAGCGGGAATCCTGAGAACCGGCATCTGACCACGGAATGACTCAACATCTCCTGTCATACTGCCTGTGTCTGTGAGTCTGGAGATACCTCACAGAGAGGTTCCAGGGATCATGCCACAGGCCACAGGGCTCGCTCACACTACACACGGCCAGTCAGGAAGGTGTCGCCACAGGCGACGGCCAATGGGAGATAGAACAGCATGCTGCGGGTAGCACTCTGGGTCCTCCAATGACTTAAAAAAGAACTTCACTAAACCGCTTAATACAATTCACAGCCAGCATAAACATAAATCATCACAAACAGATCTGACATCTGCAGTTCTGGAAAGAGTAAAAAAGCTAATGAAAAGCTCATTTGCCTTTTATAAAAGAAAACAAACAAAAGAAAAAAAAATGTGGCTTGATGTTGTCTCCATGTGTCTCTCTGGCTCACGTCTTAAAAGGCGTAACTTCCAGTCATCACGAGGAGTGTGCCAAATGCTCGTTCCAAGCCCATTAAGCCACACTTTGTTGTTCTTCCTATTTATGTTGCTATTCTAAAACTTAAAGATGCTAATAAAAAACTGAGGGGGTCAACTGTCGACTTACATTTTGGAATGTGTAGTCTGTTTTTGCGCTAACCAAGCCTGGACCCTTTTTAACAACAGAGGAAAAATTATGACCTGCTAAATAACTCTAAATGCCAAAGGACTGTGTGCAATTAAATAGTTTACATTAGCTCTAAGCCATAACACAATCAGGCCAGATATCTGGGTTTTTTTGTATCTGTCATCATGATTTGCAGGCCAGGGCAGAACAGAGGAGTGGAGAAGAAACAAATGCATTGCTCTTTACTGACATATTTCCTGTCCCAATTACCAGACTCAGCCCACTGAATCTTAAGCTCAGTGACATCCCATTTGAGGAAACCCGCAGGCCGGCAGGCTCTCAGCCAATCTATACAAATCCCCTTCACAGTCTGGGTTTAAAGCCCGCCCCCTTCCCCCCACACTTTCTGTACTATGATCCTATTTCTGTGTGTAACCCTCACTATTTTCCCTGATTTCCTCTCTGCATAATAAGAAGAATCCACAAGTGTAACTATTTAGGCTGTCCAGACTCCTTTCTTTGTCTTTCTCCATTCCAAACAGAGCTAACCATGCACTCTCAAAAACACTTTATGTTATTTATTAGACCGTATGAGTTCTTTTTTTTGGACATGTTTTAAAGGAGCACCACAGAAAGAGGTTAAGGAGCCAAGGGGGTCAATTTTTCATTACAGTCTCTGGTAATGTGAGCTAGACTACGAACCAGCACAGAGATTAGCTTCATCAGCGCTTCACACCCATCAACACTGGCGCACAGAAAAATGGCCAGTGTTAATTCAACTCTAACAGAGTACGCATGAGTCCGAGAGGGGCCACATGTACTCTGTAAGAGCTGACTTAACACCGGGCACTTTGCCACACGACAAAGACGGCTGTGAGAGAAGTTCAGCCCACTGTGGCAAAAGCCCCAGTGACCCACATCGGCAGCATCACAAGCCTCAGGACCCAGAGCAAGGGAAGCCTTGGCCCCGTAAGGCCTTACACACAGCGAGGCAGAGAGGGAGCCGCAGTGCGATAGGTAAGAGCAAGCCCTGCTGATTTAACATTCTCTCTGATGCATCAAAGCCCAGCCCACCAGAGTCCTGCATACCTCTCAAACTGTCTCAAACAGCTCTGTTCTTTCCAACTCTCTCTCTCTCTCTCTCTCTCTCTCTCCCTCTCTCTGTCACTCTCTATCGCTCATTGTGCCCATCTGTTTCTTTTTCTCCCACTTCTTTATTCTATTTCCTTCTACCTTCCTCTTATATATCCATGCTTCATTCCCAAATGTCTCTCTTCCTCTCAATTTCGCATATCTGCCGGGCGTGAGGAACCAAGCGGGCCACACTCGCGCAAAAACCCACACGGAGGCACAAAAAGCCTCTTCACCTTCAGATGTTCACGACCCGCTTTCAATGCATTCGTTTTGGCTCACGATCTGTGTTCAGTCTGCTTCTGACATTCTCTCTCCCAATCTCAGCAGCCAAGCATTTAATTTGCCTGTAGCCAAATGAAAAGGGAAGTTATGTGAAATTCATGGAGACGTATTGACTGGCCTGTTAAACCTGGTTTACGCCCCTCTCCTCTGGCTACTCTCCAGTGTGCCGTAATTGTCTTTAGGTGCACTTCCCTCCAGCTTCTTCTGCCCTGAGACCTCCTTCGGTTTCCTATCAGCAACTTTATTGCTGCTGGTGCCTCCGACTCCAGCATTAGAAATGCCATCAGCAGTGGAAATCGATTTTTAAAAAATCAGTGCAAATGAAAGTGTGTATGATGTGTGTGTGTGTGTGTGTGTGCGCATGTGTGCGTGTGTGTGTGTGTGTGTGAGAGAGAGAGAGAGACAGAGAGAGAGAGAGATGGACAGGGAGAGACAGAGGAAATGAATAACTACATGTATCTACTGCTCCCTGTGCATGTGTACTGTATGTACTGTATGGGTTAGATCAGTGGTTCTCAACCGGGGGTACACGTACCCCTTGGGGTACACGGGAAGGTCGCAGGGGTACGTACGCGAGATGATTTGATAGATTAATAAAATTTTGATTTAAATTTTTTTTTCTTTGTTATATATTTTTTTAAAAGCAACTGCATTATGGAGGGTAAAATAGACTGTGTTTTTTTTCTTTTCAAAAGATAGAAACTGTGTTAAAACCGTAATTAGTATGAGACCGCATCAATGCAATTTATAGTAGCGAGCAAGACGGAACATCTGCATGCACTCAAGCAGCGTAGCCTAGACCTACGTCAGTTCACCTGCTACCAACTGGCTAAAACGTGCGATCAGCAGCAAAAATCCTCCTGAACCTCCAAAAAATCCTTCCGAACCTAAAAAAAGGCAAGGATCGAGCAAACAGTCAAAACGCGGCAGTTTCGTGAAGAATATGTGCTGTTTTGGTTTATGTCTACAGCTGCCAATCCACCACAACCGCAATGTATCTTTTGCGGAGAGAAGCTGGCTAATAACTGCATGAAGCCCGCGCACCTGCAGCGGCATCTAAACACTAAACACGCATCGCATGTCGGTAAGCAACCCGACTTTTCTAAGAGAAAGCTCTTAGAATTTTGATCAGTTGGCAATGAAAAAGGCATCGACAACCAAAGCACTCAAAGCCTCATATGCAGTGTCTTTACTAGTGGCAAAGTCTAAAAAGCCATACTCCATTGCCGAGGAGCTAATATTAGCCGCAGCAGTTGTGCTGGCAGAGACCATTCTTGATAAAAAAAATCAGCAGACGCACTTAAGAATGTACCACTGTCAAACGACACCGTTTCCCGAAGGATCGATGAAATGGCAACTGATATTGTTGACCAGGTTGTGGACCTGCTTAAGGTGGCTAGTTCCTTTTCCCTCCAACTTGACGAATCAACGGATATAAGCGGGCAAGTGCAGTCGTTGCATTTGTGCGATACAGGGACACTGACGACATTTGCGAGCATGTTCTTTTTTGCAAAAGTTTAACGGGGGAAACTACTGGAGAGGACATTTTCAATGTTGTCGATAGTTTTTTCCGTGATCACGGAATTAGCTGGAGTTCCTGCACAAACGTCTGCACAGACGAAGCAGCTGCCATGACCGGTCGAGTGAGGGGGCTGATGGCTCACGTAAAGAAACAAAATCCAACTGCACAGTGGTCACACTGCCTCATACATAGGGAAGCTTTGGCCTCCAAAAGAATGAGCCCTGAGTTACATGAAGTCGTAAATGAGGCTGTCAAAGTCATAAACTTCATAAAGTCAAGGCCACTGAATTCTCGACTGTTCCGTCAGCTCTGTGAAAACATGGGGTCTGAACACCAGCAACTGTTGCTGCACACAGATGTGCGCTGGCTGTCCAGGGGCAGAATATTACAAAGATTATTTGAGCTGCGTGCGGAAGTGCACACCTTTCTAACAGAGCACAAATCTCTATTCGCCACAATGTTTGAAGATACCAAATGGCTAGCACAACTTGCCTACCTTGCTGATGTGTTCAGCAAATTGAATGATCTGAATCTGACTCTACAACGCAAGGACCAAACATTCTCCATTTGCTGGACAAAGTCAATGCTTTTATGAAGAAAACAGAAATCTGGAAAAGGGCATGTACAGGTAGGGATTTCAGTTGCTTTCCTCAGCTTCATGCTTACCTTAGCACTGAGGACAATGAGAGAGCTCATATCAAGCCAATTCTAGAGGGACATTTGGATAAGATTGTGCATGAATTCCAGTCATATTTCCCAGACATTCAGGAGAGATCTGCTGGACTGGACTGGGTGAGAAACCCTTTCCTCTTGCCAGAGGCCAGCAGAGATAAACTGCCTGCAAACATTCAGGAAAAGCTTTTGGACATTTCCTCAGACCATGGCCTGCAGATGAGGTTTGAAACATAACTCTCTCACAGTTTTGGTGCTTCGTTCAAAAGGAGTACCCTGACTTGGGAAAACTTGCTTTGGATCATTTACTACCTTTTAGATCTACCTATTGCTGTGAAGTGTCATTCTCAGCAATGAATCAGATTAAGACAAAACAAAGGAACAAACTCCTCTTGGAGAAAAGTTTGATCACTGCTGTGGCCACACTCCCCCCCCGGATAACACAGCTCATCAGTGGAAGACAGGCCCAAGTTTCCCATTGAATTGTAAGTAGTATAACAGTTATTATTTTTGAGCAGAATGATATCTGAATATTTATGTTGAAAATATGTGTAAACTCGTTTAATTAATGCTCTTATTTGTCATGAAAAAGACTCTTAATAGAAATATTTCCCTTTTTTTGTCCGGTTGGATAAGGGGGTGAT
Organism: Anguilla rostrata; assembly: GCF_018555375.3. NCBI lineage: Eukaryota > Metazoa > Chordata > Actinopteri > Anguilliformes > Anguillidae > Anguilla > Anguilla rostrata. The sequence goes on from NC_057936.1 coordinate 36,994,130, forward strand.
TCGGGTGGGAATTTTTTTTCCAAGGGGTACAGTTGCCCAAAAAGGTTGAGAACCACTGGGCTAGATCCCCGATACAGAGCACTCAGCCAAATTAAATTGGGTAAATATTAGTGATTAGTAATATCAGAGAAAACCATGGTAGAAAAGTGTAATGGAAAAGAGGACCAACTGAAAATACATTTGAAAATGTTGCAAGCATTAGTTTTCAGATTTAAAACCTTCTCTGCTGCCTTAAGTGCCTACACACAAATGTCAAAATTTATTTAAAGAAATGCATTCAAATGGCACTAACGAATGAAGTGATAACCTTAGCTTGTTTACCTTCTACCTTCAAATAACTCTGATCCCCATATAGAGCCATATATACACAGCTCATGCTATGAAGTGGTTGCTGGCCTTATTGCATGTACAGCACATACAGAGAACCAGCTGCAGCGATTCAAGAGCCATGGTAATTACGGCTTTGTGTGGTGGGCCATCACATCCTTGAGGGCTCAGGGGTTATTAATGCGCTGTGATAAAGACTTGACCCGTTCCAGCTCTCTGGAAGAGTGCACAAGCTCCCGTATACCCTCGTTCCTTTCATGAATGAGTATACACTGGCCTGAGGCCAGCTGTGAAAGAGACACTTCACACTAAATTAACGCTAAACAAGCGACGCTACCTGTTTAACTGCAGGCAGTCAAACACTCTCAGCTGACCTGTGCTGTATTCAGAGCCAAGATGGCCGTTGGCTTTCCGCTCTGGAGATCTATTTGTAAAGTCATAAGCCCAGAGACCACTGTGCCCCTTGGCGTTAGAACATGCAGAAAAGCAAAGCTGATGCTCAGGTGAAGTACTTAAATGTGATACGTTAAATGTGATATGCGGAAGGGAGGTGGGGTCTAATGGAGGGCTATACCTCTGCTACTAAATTACATAATTTGGCTACTCCTAGTGTCAGGTTTAAAAGGCGTAGCTCTGTGCTCTCTTTGTCTCTGAGCTGGAAACTGTATGGGGGGCACATGCCACAATCCTGACATCCATTCCCTCAAACCAAATGCTCTATCCAATACCCCCCACCTACACCCCAGAGCCTCCCAACGTTGCTTTGATATTACACCCCCTCAGCCCAATGCGTCAATTTGTCTCCCCTGTAAAGCACTTCACATACTCTGGACCAAAATGCTGGTTCTGTTACACAAAAGCTCTGTGAAAGTCAGAGTGTATGCTCATCCCTTTAACAAGCAGGGCTAGCCGGTGGAATTATGCTATACGGAATTATGTCTTCTCTCTCTCCATGACTTTTTCTGGTTCACTATTGCTGAATAGGAATCATCACTTTCATGAAAGAGGAATATGGCTCTCCTCTGTGTATTTTATTTTGACATCCCTTCACACTATTTGTGTTCTCTGTCAAGTGATAGACGACCGAGCAACTGACCAGCACGTTACCAGAAAGTTACTAGCAGCACTAAGTGCTGTAATGGTGTTTTGTATTGGCTAACGTTAGCTAAGGCTAGTTAGCGTGATGTCATCAAACGAGCAGACCTAAATAGCTTCTGATGTGAAGGTAGCGGAGATTTTAAAATGGAGTTTGGGGGAAAAAATAATATCCAGATAACTGAAAATGCAAGATTGTTACCTCCTTGAACAATTAGCTGGCTTATTGATATGATGGTCAATATCACTCAGTTGGAACAACACAACGTTAACAATCCAGTTGGCCACATCTGATGTTGAATAGTTGGATCGGTGCATACAATAAGGTCAGTAGGTCAATGGTGGTAATTAAAGAAACAACACTGTTATTAAGTGTGTTCTTCTGAACATGTGAAAATTAGCATTATGTTTGGGTTTTTCATCTGAGAAAAGAACACTGACACTGAATGCATATCACTCATATAATGTTGGTGCAGTACAGCAGTACTCATTGCCCAGTTTTACTCTCTGTTCTCTGACTATATGTTGATGTCCCTGACATTTCATACACATGCATTCAGAAAAGCAGGATCAATAACACAGAAAAGCTGCAATCACTTTTTCTTCCTTAGCTCAAAGCAGTGGTAGTAGCAGTCGAAATGATTAGTTCTTAATTACACGGTACTCTGTCATGGCTAACCAGCCGTATCCATTTATTTATGGTGCAAAGTATTTCACTTTGAATGATCACAGCAATAAATGATGTTTACTTGTTGTAGGTAGATCTATTTTTGCTTATGATTTTTTCAAGTCTTGCCAACAGGGTTCATTCTTCATGAAAAAGCACCCATCAGCTCTCCATATGTTAAATTAACAATGAATGCATAGACATGCATTGCTTGAGTCAGCTGTGATCATCGTTCAGCTGTGATCAAGTAACTGCGTAAAAGCACTGTCAACTGTCATTTTGCTCACTACTCAGTTTAATTGATTCTATACAGCTTGTGTAACAGTGTAAATGTTAGTCACAGATCTACAGCATACAAATGCACAACACTAAAAAGTGCATGTTTAGGCTAACTATTCCGACTATTATAATTCTGTTTTGAAATATTATGACAAGGAAAGTATTGTGGTAGTCTGCATAGTATAGAGGTTTCCAGCTATGTTGCATTGTATCCGACTGGTTATTTAAAATCATTTGTGTCACTTAAAGACCACGGGCCATCAAATACAACGTTCCCTTTTAATAGCTACTTCATGAAGACCCAAAAAACAAGCAGAATGAAGCCTGTTTTATTTAGTTGAGATTTAACCCTTTTTTTCTTGGACGTGGACCATTTTTACATTGCTAACTATGATAGGATTTTGTATTGGTCATTAGGAGACCATGTTTATTGTACAATTAACATTAATTAATTGCAACCTGCTGTGCAACTGTTTAATGGGCTGCTAATCAGAACTTTATATCCATACAGAAAAGATACTTTAAAACAGAACAAATGATTACATTCTTTACCTCAAAAGGAAATCTTATTATTTTCCAGTTTAAAAATTTGAAAAAAAAAAAAAAAAAAAAAACTAAGTGTATGTTGAACAGTTCAGTTGCAAAAAAATGCACAGGGTCTTTAAGTAAAAGTCTTTACTGTCTATGACTGTTAAAGACATGGGTGAAAGCCAGTCAGGCGAGTGTTTGAGTGCACCTGGAGGAGGACAGGGCAGCCTGTGGGCATGTGCAGACTCACTCTCCTTCTCCTTACTGATCTCACTATCCTCTTTCAGATCTCACTGTCCTTCTCCTTACTGATAGGATTAGACTTCTTTCCAAGCCTGTCCTGAGTGCCTCCATCACAACAGTTCTCGTTAAGACATCAACAGTACACTCTCACTGAAGGACCATTAACATTGGTCAGGGAGTCTCCACACAGGACTGGGTCAGACCTTCAAAGCTTCCATTTCCACCTTCTCAGCCACAACCTCCCACATGGACATCATCAGTGTTACCATCTCCTATACCCACAATGCAGCTGAGGTAGTGAGAGAAAAGAGGGATCTCTTACCTCCCGCTCACAACGAAGCATGCGACCAAGAGCACAAGCAGCACGATGCCTCCTGCAATGGACACAGCCAGGATGGTGGACTGGTTGGGATCTCCAATGGCTAGCATGTCTGTCAGGAGGGCAATAGGAAATGGACTTAATGTGGAGGGGTCAAAAAAGCAAGATGGATACTAGGGTCAGGCTTCTGTATTGTATAGAATATAATATTTACAATTATGGTATATAAATGCTTAATAAGACATTAGTAGCTGCATTAAAATCATTAAACAATGTGTTTATATTAAGTCCAACATTAATAAATATTAAGAAACAGAGTCTTCAGTGAACAATATCAGCTGTTGATATTTGCATGAACGCAACATAGAAAGATAGAAAGCTATATCTTATCCTCAGATTACAATTTTCAAAATCTTGCACCACAAATAATTATTATTGGCCAAAATAGTATGCATGTTTGCTAGCAATGAGTAACAGATTCATTCAGATTTTATAAATGAAAGGCATCACCAGTGCTAATTTTTATAACAAAAAATGAAACTTTTTAAACAAGATTTGATCTAGTTTTATCACAAAGTGTTACTTGTTATTTTGTATTTATTATGGAAGCTACTCTGGTTCGAAGATGCCAGGAAGCCATTCTCTATGTCAGGGTGTCACATTAGGCTAAAGAATTTGCACAGTTGACTTGCATCCCCTGACTTCATCTCTAACCTTTCTCATTCTGTACCAAAACTCGACAGCAAATGTTTTTTTAGGTAACAACACCGCAAATCTTTATCTCCTGCTTCAAACAGCCAAAGAGCTGAGAGAAACAACACCAATTTGTGGAGTGTGACATGTTAAAGTAATGAAATTGTTTCTGAAATATACATGAAAATGAAGTAGACTTCCACAGCCTAAGAAGATGAACCCTGCATTATAAATGTTTTACAGGCACTTCAAAACAGCTGTCGGAGGATGTCATTTGTGAACAAATAGCCTGCGTTTTTTTCGGATAATGAACCGGCACTGAACAGAAGAAGTGTCGCTCAAGAGACAAAACCATGGACAGTGTAAGCCAGTAATTCCATGCAAATTACAAGTTGAAACAAAATCCTTCCAGGATCTGATTTAGTAACAAAACTAAAGCCCAGGTTTGACATGTTCTATATTCCTTTGAAGTGTTCTTAAACAGTGGCCTGATCGCTTAAGCTGAACAAAGCCAAATGGTGAGACCGTTTTTCCGACAGCTTTTGTTTTTTGAAGACATGAATGATGTGGCTATCGTAAATGACAGTACAACGCTACTAAACAACATGTCATGAGCATATCACAAAGTAGCTATATACATGAATGTAGAATTTTCTCAACAAATATCAATACAGTCATTATAACAAATTCACAGAAGTCTTTAATTTTTAAGACCTGATATTGTGCTTTTCAGGGATTAAACGTAAGACTCTGTGGCATTTCTGTGAAGTTGTGAACTGAATTATGGCACTCATGCTATAGGAGTATTTTTATTGCCTTCTATATAAAGCATAATTGAATTGGAGCAACATTGGGTAATGCATTGATCCTGCATAACACCTTGTGGTCATGCTCCTAAATTGTGGTAATTTATATATATGCTCATGAGAAGTGTCATTACTTCACAGTTACTGCATAAATCCAGTGTCGCCACTGTTATTATGAGTGCTGTTCTTCTATATTATTTTCTTATTATTTGTGGTAATATTTTTTTATGATTGTTTTTTACTATATGTTATATTGCTATTAATAGGAGTTCGTTTTTTTTTTTTTTTTTTACATTTTCATCATCAGAATAAAGCCATTAAAATGAACTTGAAATGAACTATCAGAGAGGAAACGGAGTTTGAAATTTTTACTTGAAAAGTTTTTTTTCAAGAAAGACCTGCACACTAAAATGTCCAGTGTTAATTCAACTCTAACAGAGTGCGTACAAACCCTATAGGTGTATAAATCCTATGTGGGTAAAGAAGGGAAAAGGGAAAATCGGGAGGGGGCAGAAGGCCAGGGCATAAGCGAGAGGCGAGGAGCACCCACCCTCGTGACTGGTCTCCAGTTCGATCTCCCCGCCGTAGTTCCCGTAGCCGCCGTCCGTGCGCGCCCTCACACGGAACACATAGGTGGTGCCGGGCTTCAGCCCGTCCACGGTCATCACGTTGGACTTGGTCTTCAGGACCGTGTAGTTCTGGTCTCTCTGGTTCTGATCGGAGAGGCACGAGAAAGAATGCATTTAAAGCAGCACGATGCTGGTTACTCACCCATATACAAGCCCCACAAATAGCAGCAACTTGTTTGAGTGAACTTTTTTAAAAAAGATCGAGAACACTGTCAACATTTTTATAACACTATTAGAAATGCGAATGGTCTAAAATAAGGAGTAGGAATTGATGTGTTGCATCGTCAATTACTACAGCAACGGTGTGATGGAGATTAGTGAAATTAATCATGAGTTCCATTTCAAAGCCATTAACACTTCACAGATGCTAATTTCTGTGGATGGACAACCGCCTTCAAAGTAGACACAGGAAAGAATATGTGTCATATTCTAACACAAAACATTATTTTTTCTTTGATTTTCATGTTTGCTAAGCAGCTGTTATGAAATGTATTCACATATAACAAACAAACCATTAAACTTATGCCCCTGAAGGTAATTGCATTTTTGCACAATTGCTGCCAACAAACAAAGAGATTAAATTGGCTTATACACCCAACATGAATCCATTTTCAAAACTCCTGTCGTGTAGAATAACAGCAGTAATAACAATAACCATGTTAATAAAATGTTTCATTCATGAAAATATCACTGCTACAAGTTCAGGGTAAATCCATATTAGAGATATCAGATTATTTCCCAGATTGAACCCCCAAGTGTCAGCATGAATTACCAACTGGGAACATAAAATGTATTCCTTTTGTTACCAAAATAAAAGCCGCTTACTAAAGGTCATCACCTTCTTCCTTTCGTCAGATATTTTGGATTCAAAATCACATGACATTCATGAATATATAAAAAGGAGACAGTTACACAGTTTCAACTGCATTATTTTCCTACCCTATAAAACAGACAGAATCTGTCTGTGCCTGTTCAGTGATGATTCTAATCTAAATTTAACTCCAAAGCCACAAAGGATGATTTTTGCATGTTCCACAGCTGCAGGTATCTGCATGCGCAAATATTGGATCTGCACTCTTCAAAGAATTGTGAATACACTACAGCAAAGCTTAATAAAGCGAGACCCTCCACTGTGCAGGCATGGATAGAGTTGTGTTCTGACATCTCAGACTTTATTTTAAAATAGCTTATTTCAATTGTTTTCTATGTACTTTATATGTTATTATGTCCAGAGTATATAACATGTATCAATGTGTGATGACCTTGTCTCCCCCTCCCTCCTCCCCCCACCATTGTTGTTATTGTTGTTGTTTTTGTGAAATAAATAAAAAATACTGATCACAAAAACACCAGACAGAATCATGGACAATCTACAGTCTAGCAGAAAGAGTAGAGTATGGCAACCCTGGTTGGAATACAATCAATTCTAATGTCAAGGAATGAAAATCAGTGAGTCCATTCAATCAGTCTCACATCGGAGACAATCTCCAGAGATGCAGGGGATCAAATCAATCAAAGCATTTTGGCTCCCAAAAACAAAGAACTGTAATTGGTACAGATTTGTCATTGATTAATGAAGGACTTGGCCGAAACAGCTGAAAGCGTATTCTGCTCTCCAAAGGACAACATTCTCACTGCCTGAGGAGTTCTCATTTTTGTGTGGACTATAGGGACAGACAAAATGACTGATAATTTGGCCTATTTATTTGGAATATGAGTCAAATGTCAGTATTTTCCATATAAATAACCAATAGGCAGTTCAAATTGTCAGTTAAATGTTGGAATTTTGGGCTCCTCGTAGACAGTGGCCTATGTAGAGGGCGAGCCTTCATCTTTTTAAATTTCCCACACCTTCCCTGCCCAGCTGCAGATGTAAGGAATGTGTCGACTGCATCGACTGCCCTGACTGCACATCAGCCAGTCAACCACAGCGGCTCGTGTACATCAAACAGCGCAGGCGTAGGCGTGCTGCAGCTGCCGCAGACAGCCTTGCCAGGGTTCCCATCTGTCTGTTAAACCTTTCCATCGTCGCCTTCACATAGCAACCCATCCCTACCCACCCTCAACCTCACCTTAAGCTGCTATGGGGAGGACTGACATTTCCACATGCCCAATTTGGCTGAATGTAAAATAAAGCATTGTAACATGCAGGGATTTCTACAACATATTTCTTCTACATCACAGCCATGTTAAGGAACTTTCTCACACTTGGTGCAGCACAGAATATGTACTATATGAATGAAGGCTAGGGGGAGAAAGATATTTAACCCACGAGAGGGCTACAATGTTCATCATTCAAGTTACGATTAATCAAATTAAATTCACATCATTAAAATATGCTATTTTGTAGTTTCAAAAGGCTATGCTGTTGCTATGCTATGCTTTTTAAACCAAATAAATAAAATAAACTAGAGAAATGGAGATGTTTCTGGTTACTAGAGAGGTGCGCTTGACTCTGGTCATGCACTCTCTGCAGGTGCTGCAGATGCTGGCTACTCAGAAGTATCCCCCTTGATTAGGTAGTGTAGAGCATATAAGGAGAGAGGTGATGAGGAGGACAGAACTCATTCAATCAGAGTACTGATAAAGAGTACGACTTGACCATCAGTGATTAAACAGTGCCAAAAGTGACTATTTCGAGCACAGTGTTTGTATATCTGTTTGTTATTTGCATCTTACATTCATCTTTTCTTTATCTGAAATAAAGGCTTGCATTAATGCTGGTAGTTAGACACTATTAGACAGTGCTACTGTTGCCAATTAGTTTCTGTTAGCCAGCTAAAGTAATAAGGGAATGGAAGGCATATGAAAGCAGCAGTTTAACTCCCTCCACAAAGAAATACACTGCCAGGCGCATTTAATGGCAGTTAGCAGGCTACGTTATAACTTCTCAGTCATGTGAAAATACTTCTAATTCCTGGAAAAGTCAGAATTATTTTGTGCAGTACAACAAGTCAAATTTAGTCATGTGTAAAACTCAATTTAGTAGACACTTTATGTCTAGGCTATGTCTCAATTTACGCTCACATAGTGAAACCAGTCCCTGAAGCCAAAATACTGTACTAAAAGCACATCTCTTTTTTGACACTAAGTCATTAAGTTCACATTCTCCTCATTTCTCCAACTGAATGACTTCTCCTCGTCTTAAATTATGCTCAATAGAAATAATTTAGTGACAAATACGTTTTTGGGTTTTTTTAAATATTTTTTACTGTGAGATTTATGTACATGCCAGATAATGACAGCTTTTGTAGCAGCAGAATTGTTCATTTCTAAGGATTGGTTAAATAGCCCATTCAATTCAACAGAAAACTGGAAGTGGGAAGTGCTCACCATTAATTCTCAATGCTTGTTATATTGCAAGTCATGGCACAATCACAATATCCAGAAAAACCACGGTGTGATATTTTGTAAGTATTTGGACAGTGACGCAATTTTGTTGCTTTGGCTCCGTACTCCAGCACATTGGATTTGAAATGAAATAATGAATGTGGGGTTAAGAATTTGAGGATATTTACATCCATGTTGGGTGAACCATGTAGGAATTGCAGTCATCTTGGGGGACCAAAAGTAATGAAACAATTGGCTGCTCGTCTGTTTCTAGGCTAGCTTTGTGTCATTGCATCATTAGTTCATCATTAGTTCATGCAAAAGAAAGTCTACTGAGTTCAGCATTTTTATTTAGAGTCTGTTGCTGTTGTCTCTTAACATGAGGACCAAAGAAGAATCAATGCTAGCAAAGCAAGCCATCATTGGGTGGAACAATCAGAATAAAGCAGAAACATGGGCAAAAGATTGGGTGTGTCAAATTGTGTTTAGTGCAAAAAACAGTTTGGTATATTGTTAGGAGGCAAGATTGCATGATTGAGCTCAGCAATGGTGGAAAAACTTGTAGACTGCAGAAGACCACTGTTGTAGATGACCAAGGAATACTTTGATTTGTGAAGAAAAACACATTTTTAACTGCCAAACAGATCTAGGCATAGGTGTGACTAAAATAAAGAGAAGACAGCAGCATAACCTCAGGGGGTTGTTGCAAGATACAAACTTCTGGTTAGACTCAAAACAGAACAGCCAGGTTAAAGTTTGCTAAAAAAAAAAAATTAATTAATTAATTAAAAAAAAACTGTTCTGGATGAAATAGCAACACTCCGCTCATCTGTAAAACATGGTGGAGGTAGTGTTACTGCTTGGGCATGCCCTTGAAATAAACAAGAACTGAAGATGGCTGCAGGACAAACCTGGCGGAGCATCATCAGAGAAGATACAGATGATCTGGTGATGTCTATGTGTCACAGATGTCAGGCAGTCATCAAATGCAAAGGATTTGCAACCAAGTGCTAAATAGGATGATTTAATTTAGGATTATGTTAATATGTCCAATTAATTTTGGTCCCTGAAAATGGGAGGACTATGTACAAAAAGGGCTGTAATTCCTACATGGATGTGGATGTAAATACTGTCAAATTAAAGATGACAGTCTGCTCTTTCACCTCATGTTTCTTGTCAAATCCAACGTGCAGGAGTATAGAGCCAAAACAACAAAAATGTGCCACTGTCCAAATACGTACGGACTGCACTATAGTTTATCCCTATGACAATGGATTCATTCCCTAAAGCACAATGAGACGATGCATATCAAGTGCCTGTTAGCGAGAGAGTAATCAGTCTTAAACAAGGGTCAAAGGTCTCTGAGTAGGCAGTCAGTGGGCTGCGGATGTGAGTGTCTTCTGATGAGGGGAGGGCCCGGGGCCCCAGACTGACTGACCTTCTCGTAGTAGATGACCTCGTATTCCACAATGGCCCCATTGGCCCTCTCTGGCCCCTGCCATGTGAGTGTGATGCTGTCTTTGCTCTTCCTCTCCTTCAGGATCACACTCACTAAAGGGATGTAGGGAAAGAAATAGGAGGATGGAGAAATAGGAGACAGATGATAATATTATCACAGCTATTATTATTATTATTATTATTATTATTATTATTATTATTATTATTATGATGATGATGACATGATATCACTTTTAATACAATTAAAATTTTATTTCCTCCTGATTTATATATTGATATATCAACCATTTTTTCATTCACCTACCCCATTAATTTTTCTCATTGTACTAATGCAGTACGGTTGATTGTTGCTTATTATTAAGCTTCTGACAATATGTACAGGTAATTATGCATATATAGTTTCTGAATTGAAATTAAATTCAGAAATTAAGCAGGGAGAGGGACTGAAGAGAAAAAGAGAAACGGAGAAAGGGAGACATGAAGAGAAACAGAGACGGGGAGGGAATACGCGAGAGAGAACGCCAGCGGAGGAGGGGGGGGATGGGGTGTTAAAAGCAAGAGAGCGAGGGAGAGGGAGAGAGAAAGAGAGGCTGATTGAAAGAGGCTGATTGATCACAGCTGTAAAAGAAGCCAAATTAATCACACTGCTAATTAAGGAGCACAGAGGCTTGGGGGTGCAGTGCAGTTTTCTTCAAAAGACAAAGTCGCTGCCTTTGAAGCAATCCTCTTCTCCAGGAATGGCCGAGAAGAAGAAGAAACAATCACAGCTGTATCTCGGGTAGACTAATGAGAGCTCCGCTCTCCGCGCCTGCACCGATGCTTCAGGAAGCCGCAGGAGAAGACGCTCGCTGGTGTCTGAAGGTTTGTCACCGCAGCACGCCCGCGGTCACGTGCTTCCAATGTCAGCGTGGGGTGTTGGCAGCGCAAAAGTCACAGACGCTAATGAAAGTGTCAACGCGTGAAGGCTCGGCAGCAGATGGGGTGTTCCTGTTTTTTCAAGGAAGCCGGTGAGGAACAGACAATATTTGCACCACCCCCCCCCCTTTTTCTGAAGTGCTCTTGTAGAACAGTTTGCGCAGGCCTGTCTACCCTGCACTGCCATCTGTGGGTCGCAACACACCAACACTGGCTCCCGAGTGGCTCGCTCAGCAAAGGTGCTTGTGAGTGTAGGCCCACAGGTCAGAGCCCCAGCTAACTAATGGCTCCTTATTAAATTAAATTCAGTGAAATTGGAATTTCATTTAAACTGTGCTTTTCTACGGAGACACTGCCACAAATATGTTTTACAGGGAAATTGAGAAAGGCCAGGCCTGAGCCCTCAAAAACAAATAAGTTGAGGCAGAAACTGTCCAGTGGTAAGAAAAGACACCCAAACATGATTATGACCAGAACACACTTGACTTCCTCCTACCGGTGGTAGGTTTATTTGAACTTGGCCTCAGTCGGTAGTTAATTCGGTTGGCGCTGTTAGCTATGCAGCTCGCACTAACACAAAGTGATTACTGCCGTCAGTGAGGGCTCACACCTGTTCACAAAGCAGAGGCTTCCTTGTGTGGCCTGTGGTGTGGGGAATGCAGCAGGCACTGGCTCACAGGCAAGTGCATTGCTATAGTGCTGCGTGTGGTGTGGATGCAGGTAGCACTGCGATGATTTTAGAGGCACAACTGTTGGTGTTAGTATAGCTGATGCTAACAAAATAGATGCAAAAAATAAGAAACAATGCACTCCCTGGCACATACACAAGTACGCACAATTGCTACGATACACTGCTGTTCAGACACACACACACACACACACACACACACACTCTCTCTCTCTCTCTCTTTCTCTCTCTCTATCTGACAGGGTCTTGATAGAGACTGGCAGTGTTTTATGTATATGTAAATGTGCTGCCTCTGAGATTGGGGGCAGGGAGAGTACTCAAAGATGATGCCCGCCCCCTTCGCCAAGGTTACCAAGGCTGCTGCACCGCACGCGGCTGTGCTCCTTGATTGAAGGCTGTTTATCTTAAAGCTGCGGTCCCTCGCTGCCATTTCATTCAGAGTGCCGCCCCCCTGCACTCCACAGAACTCGTGGCTGCGCTCTCAGGGAGGGGGTTTGAAGAGATAAGTCACTTCTCGACCAATAAAAATGCCCAAAGAACTCCTAGGGCCAAAGAGCAAAGGCCACACCTCTGCAAAGAAAAGGGCCTTTCTACACTCAGCAGCTGCCAAGAGCTTAAGTGCTTTAGAAAAAGGATGATAGAAAGATCACCCTTCAGCTCCAAGAGGAGCAACTGAGAAACACCAAGCACCACACAGCAGAACAGTGTACTGTAAGTCCCAAAGCAAAACTCAAAATCTAAATGTGAACTGTGAATGTGAATCCCATACCACAAAGAAGAATAAACACCTTACTGTAATCTAACATAGCTGCAGTCCAACATAGATTTTTTTGTATAATATTCAAACATAATCAACAAAACAGATAATCAGGTTAGGTTAAATCTTCAACACTAACAAACGATAAATAACCCTGAAGCTCCAACACAGTTTGGATTGTCCAGGCAGGTGCATACCCAAGAGTACATAATACTTACTACCTGCTTTATGAGCTAAAATAATCATCCACTGATGATATTCAGTCGATCACCCTCATTCACAAGTTCTTGAAATACACTTTGAAAGGTCAAAAGAGAAATAATTAATACAGCTATCTGTAAACTAATCAAAAGAAACATGGAAGCTTAATTGAATGTGAAAATAATTAGAAATCCATTATCTGCTTTTAAGTATTTGCTTGCACCTCTTGAACATTTACAAACTGTCAGAATCTCAGGTTCCCAGGCTTACAGTTTCCAAGGGCAACTCTGACTGGCTGCCATCAAAAATATGGCTGCATTGAGAGGCTCTGGTTACTCCCTATCATTAACGGAAGCTTAGAGCATCATCAGCAGACACAGCTAACTAGCTAACCAGCAATAAATGTACTGCAGTTGGCCAGCAGTGTTTGATGCTACCTACTTATTCATAATTATTAGCTAGTGTCAAACACAGTAGGTAGCCAGAAAGCTAGTTGCAGTACATTACAGAACTAACCTTTTGTTGGATTTTCTTTTGTTGGAAAACTTCCCATAATTTTTGGGCAAAAACATGGACAATCGGAGGCCCAAAAATCTATTTTAAAAGGGTATGGTTAGCAGGGATAGCCACAGGCATTGGTAAGTTTCATATATCACCTTTCTACCTGTTTACAAAAAGTTGCTGCAGACAAGCAACTACCTGTTTCGCCCCATTGAACATCCTATCATTGCCGTAGTGCATTTGCTTACAGCTTTGCCTTACACCAGACACAGAATGCAAACAAACAAAATGATTGGTTACAGCTGGAAAAGAGTAATCAAATCAACACAATACCCATTTACTCTAACCATAAAACAGCTGTATAGAGCGAATGAACCAGCCACAGACTAAATAGCAGTAGCAGCAGGAGGCTGCCAATGTCCCCAGACAAGCAGCCCTTGGCATGAGGGACTTGAGCGACCTTGAGAAACCACGTGGCACTTTGGATACCCACCCGTCTGGCTGGTGGTGATGTTGACGGAGACGAGTTGCCGGGGACTGGGGCTCAGGTCGGACACGCCGTTCAGGGCCTCGATGCTGAAGGTGTAGTTGGTGTGGGGCAGCAGGTCGGTCACCTGCACCTTGGGGAGGGACAGGCCGAACTGACGGGGGACGAAGTGGGGCCCGCTCCCGCAGGGGCCGCACTTCCTGCCGTCCTCCGAGCACTTCCTGCAGTGGATGCTGTAGGTGACGTCCCCCCGGCCGCCACTGTCACGGGGTGGGCTCCACTCCAAGGTCACCGAGGTTTCATTGATGGTGGACATGGGGCTCTCGGGGGTCGAGGGAGGCCCTGCATTATGCACACGCACACACACGCACACACGCACACACACACACACACACACACACACACACACGCACACACACACACAAGCACAGAGGGAGAGAAAAAATAGGGGCAACGGGAAATGTAAATGATGAGTAGAGCTCACGCTGGCAGCAACAGGCCTTACACACAGTGATCAGCAGAGCACTTCAGCAGAGGAGCTGAACCCCCTCTTTGACATATTAAATGTTCCTTAGGTCTGCTGCGTATAACCATTTAGCTTTTTCTCAAGAAAAGACATTTATCAAGGTTTGCCCTTTGACCAACCAGGTGCAGGCCACACAAACACCAGCACACGCGCACATACATACAGTACACACACACACACACACACAATAAAGTACAGACATGTGCACACATAAGGAAATGCTCAAACAGCAAGCCCACACACAAACAGACTCACATAAATACACACATACACACACACACACCACACACACGCACAACACACACACACACACACATATATGCAGACAATCACATATAGACATGTGGACAGAAATGAAACAGACAGACAAGCAGACAGACAGACACACACACACACACACACACACACACACTCAGACAAGCAGCCAGATAGACATGCACACACACACACAGACACACACACACACACAAAACACATGGACACATACACAGCGACACATACAGGCAGACAGGCAGACACACATACATACACACACACACACAGAAAACACATGGACACACATCCAGAGTGAACACATACATACATACACACACACACACACACACGCACACACAAAACACAGGGACACACATACACAGTGACACATACATACATACACACACACACACACACACGCACACACAAAACACAGGGACACACATACACAGAGACACATACAGGCAGACAGGCACACACACACACACGCATACACGCACACACACACACACACACACACACGCACACACACACACACACACGCACGCATACACGCACACACACACACAGTTAGCTAGCGAAGCCTGCATGTAATCAGCGAGCAGGCTGTGCTCAGTGAGAGGGCGCTGCGTCTCAGAGAGGGCTGGCTGTGCAGAGGGGCTGCGTGCTCAGTGAGAGGGGGTGCTCGTGCGTGAGCTGCTCAGTGGAGAGAGAGGCGCTGCGTGCTCAGTGAGAGGGGTGCTGCTGCGTGCTCAGTGAGAGGGCGCTGCGTGCTCAGTGAGAGGGCGCTGCGTGCTCAGTGAGAGGGCTGGGTGCTCAGTGAGAGGGCGCTGCGTGCTCAGTGAGAGGGCGCTGCGTGCTCAGTGAGAGGGCGCTGCGTGCTCAGAGAGAGGGCTGGGTGCTCAGAGAGAGGGCGCTGCGTGCTCAGTGAGAGGGCTGGGTGCTCAGTGAGGGGCTGGTGCTCAGTGAGAGGGCTGTGTGCTCAGTGAGAGAGGCGCTGCGTGCTCAGTGAGAGGGCTGGTGCTCAGTGAGAGGGCGCTGCGTGTCAGTGAGAGGGCTGTGTGCTCAGTGAGAGGGCTGCGTGCTCAGGAGAGGGCGCTGCGTGCTCAGTGAAGGGCTGGTGCTCATGAGAGGGTGCTGCGTGCTCAGAGAGAGGGCGCTGCGTTCTCAGAGAGAGGGCTGGGTGCTCAGTGAGAGGGCTGGGTGCTCAGTGAGAGGAGAGGGTGCTGCGTGCTCAGTGAGAGGGCTGGGTGCTCAGTGAGAGGGCGCTGCGTGTTCAGTGAGAGGGTGCTGTGTGCTCAGTGAGAGGGCGCTGCGTGCTCAGAGAGAGGGCTGCTGGTGCTCAGAGAGAGGGCGCTGCGTGCTCAGTGAGAGGGCGCTGCGTGCTCAGTGAGAGCCAGTGTATGAGGCGCGCGCGTGCCTCAGAAGAGGGCTGGGTGCTCAAGAGAGGCACTGCGTGCTCAGTGAGAGCGCTGCGTGCTCAGTGAGAGGCGCTGCGTGCTTCAAACGGCCGTGAGGGCCTCTGGCTGCGTGCTCAGAGAGAGGGCTGGGTGCTCAGAGAGAGGGCGCTGCGTGCTCAGTGAGAGGGCGCTGCGTGCTCAGTGAGAGGGCCCACGTGTTTAATGAGCTGCCGGCGCTCGGCTCTCCAGAGGCCCACAGAACGCTGCCCAACATGCCTCCGCTAACCTCTACATGCCTCACAAGGTCTCTCTTTTCCCCAAACCGAACCGGAGCCCTCTGTCTTGACAGATGGATGTAATGCAAGAGTAAGAGTGTACAGCAGCATACACCCTACTTTATATCCATGATTATTTTTATCCGTCTCTTTTATCATTCTTTGCCTCGCATTGACGAATTCACTACAAATAGTCTCCACTGCCTTACAGTACCAGTACTAAAGACTGATTTTGTGTCACTCAGCCAGTTAATATATATGTGCACATATATACAACGTGCACTGTAGCAGTGCATGTTATTGCATGTAGATATGCTTTGAAAGCAACTGGAATCATTTTATTGAGGAGTTACAATGCGTTCTAAATAAACCAGGCCTTTCTGCATCTAATGAGGGGTTAGTTGAGGGAACTGAAGAGAGGATTGCTGAAAAGGGGAAAGTGATAGAAAGGGTGATCAGTTGGCTGCACTTTAGCACAGACATTCAGTCATGGCCAACCGTAGGTACTACAGTCAAAGCCTTCTTATAACTTTGGGCAAGTGATGATGATGATGATAATGATGATGAGGATGACAATGATGAGTACAATGACAACAGTGATGACGACAATGAAGATGATGATGATCATCATAATCACCATCATGAACACCATGATAGTAATAAGTGTGATGATGACCGTGATTACGGTGATGATGGGACACGAATCCTTCTAGAATATTCTCTTGCTTTATCCCGAAACTACTTTTTCTGACAAACACGTTCAATCTCAATAAATGTCAAAAACAAGCTTGTCTGTCATGTTGTCAGCTGTGGGGAAACATTAGTTCTCTGCTTGATGGAGGGAGGTGGGATGAATGCTCAGAAGGCTTCATAATTAGATCAGCAACTCATTGCTGCTTTTCTGGCAGATGATCCTGCATATACAAAATGTGCTTTTCCTACCTTGGCTGACTTTCTAATTTGAAATATTATTACATTAAGAATCTGTACTGAAAATGAGATCATCTTACTGTTTGCTGAACCCCCGCTCATATCCACCCCGCTTCAAATCAAAATATTAATCTGGCAATTACCAGCTGGTCTTTGTACGTTATCAATCTTCACGCACTGTAATTGACTATCTACATTAAAGTTTGTGCGTTGATGTGTTTGTGTGTGTGTTTGTGTGCATGTGTGTGAGAGGGAGAGAGAGAGAGAGTGAATGTGTATGAGATTACAGTGATTTAACACATACAGCACAGGTCATTCTACCTCTCATTACCACAGTAACCCTCATCATAGACATTGCCATGTACTTGGAGGGCTGACAGACAGGTTGCTAATTGGGCAGTAACACCATCACAGGGAGCTTGTAATGTGTAGGGGTCTGAAGTAAAAGGACGGAGGTCTACATGCAAGACCACCACCCCCCCTCAGTCTATGTCTTCTCCTTTGTACTGTATCTCACTGTATTTAGGGTTATCTCTGTTCTCTTTGAATCCTTCTTCTTCTTCTTCTTCCTCTTTTTCTGCTTCTTCTTCTTCTTCTTATTATTATTATTATTATTATTATTATTATTATTATTATTATTATTTCCTATTTCTTGTTCTCCCTTTCTCCCTCCCAGTATTGCAGTACTGGAATTTGCATAAACACTCATAAGCCTTTAATTCTCTTTTCACTGGATGATGATTTTGAGATAATACTGTCTGTGTGCGCTAAAATGAATGTGTGGAACAGAGAAACGCTGACCTTTTGTTCCTGTTAGGCAGCAGCTTTGTTCAGTAATTCTGCTTTCAAAATATACTAAAATTGAAAGCATCAGTATAATTAAAATTGAATAACACTCACAAATGTTTTTTTCTTTTTTCTCTCATTAAATCGGTGACTAAATGGCGCTACATTAGGCTAAATGAGTAGTGAGTTTTAAAATACGGTTAGTAAGCGTGCAGGTTTGCAGTCTGGCCCCCTGGTAGTGGGGATAAGAATTTAGTGGCCCTCTCTATCATCAAAGTTGCCCATTCCCACTCCAGACAAACCCTGCACTTTTCTAATTATCATAGCTGTGCTGGCATGAACTGCAATCCTATAAACACTGGCAAAGCTTGCAAACTGTCCTCAGACTAAACAAGAAAAGCATCAAATAACTCCTTTCTATCCCTCCAACCCTCCCTCACACCTTCCTTTCTCTCTGGTTCCCTGCATCCCTCTCTCCAGCTGGCTGAGACGGAGAAGCCCGGTGCTGCAGAGAACGCTTCCGCACACAGAGTACGCTCTCTGCCTTCATTACTCTGCTGTTCTAACCGACGCCGCACACCGCTGGCTCTTTAAATAGCGGGAGATAAACGGCAGCCATTCCTCTGCCGGTCTGTGTGTGCGTGTGTGTGTGTGTACGTGCGTGCATGTGTGTGTGTGTGCGTGTGCGTGTGTGTCCGTGTGTGTGTGTGTCCGTGTGTGTCCATGAGTTTATGTCCGGTGTGGGGGAAGTGTAGGTAGGATAGTCGTTAATTTCAAATCATTCAATTATTTTTCAAAGTGCATTACTGGTAATTATTTAACTTCAAGATCCTGCACAATCACTTATCTAGCATTTAAATTTAATTCCAATAAGCCACATGAAACATATACGTAAATGCTTCCTTCGGTTAAATGGTCAAAAACAGAAAAAGTCATCAAATTTAATCTGGCCTAAATATGATAACTGAAAGTGTGAAATAGCACATACATTTTAAAACAATTACAATATAAAAACATGTTACTAATGCAAATGACCTCCAAATAACCAATAAGGAGTCTTCCTCTCACGGTCAATATATGAGCCGTGGTGTTTCAAGATAAAAAATCTTTGAAAGCTCAAATAAAACAGGCTTAACATCATAGTATTTGTTTTATTAGGTTCTACAGCTATTAAAATGATTATTTTCATTCCACCGGGCCTTTCAAATACTTCTTTTTTAAGTGGGGAGAGATTGTGTGATCATTCAAAATGCAAGAATTTAAGATCATTCCATGATTGTACATTCTTCGAGTTATGATTTAAGTGGAATTGGAATGGCATTCCAAGAAGGACGGTTTCCGAAATGTTTCTCTCTCTCTGAAATGTGGCGTGTCACAAAATGGACGCGTTTGCTTTCAAGGAAGGTTCCGGGTTTGGACTCACTGGTGCAGGCCATGGAGCGGGGGTCCAGCTCGGCGCGGTAGTAGCCCTTCTCGCAGGCGCACTCCGAGGCCCTGTCCTGGGGGGAGTGGCTGTGGGGGGGGCACTTGGCGCAGTAGGCGTCCAGGGCCGAGGCCTTGTAGAATCCCGGCCTGCAGGCTGACACACACAACAGGAAACGGAGTGTTACGCGCGTGGGGTGTGCGGGGGGGGGGGGGGGGGGTTAATGGGAGACGACGCGCATTAGACAGACATAATGGACGTGGCGGGGGAGCGCGAGGTCATGCGTCGGGACTCTCCTTAATGCGACGGGGCACGCGGGCGCGCAGCGTCTGCAGCCGTGCGTCTGAAAGGGTGCCCCCGGGGGGGTCGCGTACCAGCACCACCCCCCCCTCCCGGGGGAGACTGCACTCAGCTTCCATTGTGCTGTATGTGGATCATGCACAGGACCGTAAAAGGGAAATCTATAGCAGGGTTCACCAGCCCTGGACCGAGGCAGCCACAGTCTCTACAGCTTTTCTTACATCATCATTGGAATGTCCAGTGAAGTACATTCTAATCGCATATTTGTGTTCTTACAGTTGTAAGTAAGAGGATTAATGTATCATGAGCAGTTACTTGAGGAGCAATGTCGGTTGAACTGTTTTCTTTGAATGTGCACAGAAAACTGTAATCAGCTGCTGAGTAACAATGAAAATCAGCACCCTGTGTGGATCTCCAGCACTAGGTTTGGCAACCTTAAATCTATGTGATGACAAAGTAAAGTTTTGACAGTGCGACTACTTTACAGTGTTCGTCAACAGTACTGGTGAGGTGTCAAAAGGGAATTTGACTTCAGTCAGTTGTCAGTTGAAAGAAATAAAAAAGCTTCCAAGCAACGGAGCTTACTTTATATTGGTCCAGTATTTCATATCACTTGTGTCTCTAAGGCACAGCAAAGACCTCAGTGCCATCATTCTGATCAAGTATGCTGTGGTACTACATATTCCCAAGTCAGTGTGAATTCAGTTTCAAGTGAATTATGTTTGAAGTTCTAAGACATAAGAAAACACTGGCCTAGTAATCCTTATTACTTGAAAGATAGGAGCTTGCACCACATCTCTTCATGTGATTTATTTACATGGCATTACATTACAGGCATTCAGCAGATTTACATGCTTACTAAAGCAATTTGGCCATTGGTCTTTACTCAGGGGTACAAAAGCAGTCCCCCACCTGAGGATCAATGTTCTACAGCCACTCCTGGTTCTTTAGCCACTGCACAACACTGCTGTCCGCAAATACACTGTGAGTCCGCACAATGGCATGCGCTTGCAAGCACATACACATAAATCGCGCCAAAAAACAGTCATATATACGCAAGACCCAAAGATGGGCAAACTCTGTGAGGAAAGCCCCTGCGTTCATTCACCTCTGCTGAGCATCCAACAACAAAACACAGGACCGTGAAATAAAAACAGCCAGCCGCCAAAACTAAGCACCCAGTGAGCAAAAGCCGGCACCAAGATGTCTAGAGCGGCGGTAAACTAGGTTGAGAAACTTTTTGACATAAACAGACCAGGTTAAACCAAACATACTGTAGCTCAGGTTTTACCCTGGATATAGCCAGGCTGGAAATCCTAACTGGCTAGCAAACTTTCAATTTTTCAACGAAATGTAGACTGGTCGACGTTTGGTCAACTTTTCACCGAGTTTTCACCACAGAAACGCTCACAGGGTGAGAAGAAATTCTTTCACGCAGTGTTTCAACAGCTTGTCTATCAGTCCAAAATCCGCCCAGTGCCGGGTTAAAAAAAGGACAAAAGGGAGTGGTGCAGCAGCCAAGCCGGAGAACGCCACCGGTGTTTACGGGAGAGGATGGAGGGTAAGTGTGCTGAGCGCGTGGGGACAGGAACCAGACCGCTCTGCATTAGAGGGCCTCCAGGGGCCTCCCCCGCCAGACACCCAGCCTCCACGCGCACTGAAATCAAAGCATCTATTTAGCAAACAGGTTCGATGCCTGTCGCCTCTCATCAATCCACGGCAACCCAGCCATCGCAGCTCTCACCGTGACCCAGGTTTTCAAGAACCAGGGACTGAACTTTCAAACCTCGCTGAGAAAAAGCAGATGAAAAACAGAGGCCAGGGGTTCCTGCCGTGCGTCCACTGCAGGGGTGTTCTCCTTCCTCTCAATTTCAGTCAGCTGGAACTGCAGCCTCTGCTAGTTACACAAAGATTATTTTTTTCACTTTCATCAATGAATTTTCAGGTATCACACTAAAAGTTGAGCGAGCACGAAGCACGTTTCTTAAAAGCACCTTGCTGCGGACTGGCTAGCCGGAAACGATGTTCCTCGTTGTTTGTCCGTGTGTTCAAAAGAGTGTTAAAATCAAAGCGAATATCTCAGCCTGTCAGTTTCCCGTTCCTTTGGGGAAAAGCTTCAGCCTTTCCATTCTTTAGAAGGGCCTGACTCTGCAACTCTGATTTTCCTGTTTACCGCACAACAATATGCCTGGTGACATATGCATGCATAATGTATAAATACGTATAAATTTGTTATTTTTGGCAATATCCTCCTGTCAGACCCTCCAGAGAAAGGATGCCGCATGCTGGAGAGCCTGGAAGCCGCTGCAGGCGACACAGAACATTCCAGAATTCATAAATTACACAGCCGCCTTTGATGCAGTTCAGCATCATACCCCTCTGCCATGGTTCCTTGCTATGTCCGAAGTCAGGTATTCTAAAGGTTTCCCAATTGTACTATATCTCCACTTTGTAGCCGCGGTATTATACACCCAGAAGCTGTGAAAGTAATGCTTATCAGTTTGTGCCCAGTCCTAATTAAATTGATTGCCCTGAGTTGTAATTGAATCATGCCACAAAGAAAGACATTCATTCATTAACGGCTGCAGCCTCACTCTGTCTCCCCCCTCTTCTCCTGCTCTCACTTCCCTCTCTTCTACGTCCTCCGTCTCTCTCACTGCCTCTTTCTCTTCTCTTTTTCGCTCTCTTATTGCCCCTATTTCTGTAAACTCTGGCAAATGACCCATTTTCTCCAAAGCCCCAGGGAGAAAGGCCCATATTAGTTTTCACCTGCAGACACCAGAGAGCTGCTTCTAGAGTAGGACCAGAGAGTACTCAGGGAGCTGAAGGAGAGAAGGGTTTAAAATAAACACACCACAGGAAAACTTTATTTTAAAAAAAATAATTTAAAAAAACAATAAAAAAAAGATCGCCTTCCTTTGCGGACCACGCAGGACTGACTCCTGGAGCCCCAGCTCGCTATTGGCATTGTACTTGTTCAGCTGTCTCGAGGGTTTTAACAAATTAAAACTTTAAACTTGAAGAATTTGAAAAGCACCAGCACTTAATCATAATTAGTTATGCTTCAATATGGTTCATGAATTATAAGCAGTTCAGATGAATTTCGTGTTTTATTGCTATTGTTTCAGATGAAATGATTTCATCAGTAGACAGTGCTCCCAGCAGGGCTACTCCATCTTTATACCTTACACAATGCACAGCCCATCGATGGAATGAGCCAGTTACAATAACAAGTGGCTCTAAGTACCATACTCTAGGGGACAGCAAAGTTCTTTATTGGTGTCAAAACCAACCATTAGATTTACAATCCACTTCACTATCCGCTGTTCCACATTGCAATACTTCCCCTTAACATACGGTAGCATCTTGTAAGGCTCAGCCCGAATTATGCTCTAGTAGCATTTGGTCACAAAAATTGTGCACACACACCCATACACACACACACACACACACAGATGCACGCACGCACGCACATGCGCGCACACTCGCACACGTGCACAGGCTATATACCTCTTGTTGACGTGAAAAGCACATTAGTTAATCGCATGCACTGCCAGAGGTCTGCTGACTACGACAGTCTGAAATTGAGCTGGGCTGTCAGACTGATGGATTGATTGACAGATTAACACATTGACTGATGCCCTCGGCCTTTGCCGAGTGTTTCGGTACGTGCCTGAAGGTCACAGGTCTAATCACAGCTCTGCCTTGCCGGCTCTGTGACACGTTCGCCGGTGCTATAAATTACAACACAAAGCGTTCATCACAGACTTGATCGAGTATTCAGCCTTCACCTGTGCAGCACAGAGAATACAGCACTCAACACACAATTCAGCAGCTGCGCTACTGACAAGTGCACTCAACACTGGGGCTGAATGATCAGTGTCCCACATTCAATACAGACAAACATTTGCCCTCAGCTCCAAATTCTAAATATGTGCTAGCATTAGCTTTTGCCATCGCAAAGCCAGTTTGGTTATTGAATTTCAGTATTCACTGTACGGTTACTGAAAGGCATTTAATTGTGAGCCAGACATAAGGACAAATGCTTATTGAATCTTGGCCTATGAATTTAAAACAGTTTGACAAGCTCACATCGGTGATTGCAGAACTCTCTGAACCGTCTGTGAGGGGCAAAAAACAAGCACTTGCATCTTAGTCAAAGTTACGGACAAGTGCATGCCAATTATTCTCACCGTTAACCATGAGCTCCCCGATCAATTAGCTGCATCAGTATTTAAATGTCTGTTCCATTAACGAAGACAAATGAAGAGTGAAGGATAGAGATTTCAGAGGGAAAGATCTGTGGTCTTCTTCATCAACATTCATTTAGGAGACCCTAAAAACCTGGCATAAAACAGGTAATTTCACCACCTTCTCTGAAAGCGTGAGCACCCAGGTTCTTCCGTTACTTCTTTTTTTTTGGGGGGGGGGGGGGCACGTATGTGTGTAAACTGAGCAAAGGCTTTCTTGAAATATGCCATTAAGCGTTTATTATTCCGTCACTAGTGGGAGCTCTTCTGACGCTGTGTAGATGAGTAACTGGATGTAGTCGCAATAGCTGATGCACTTGAATTGTGCTCATTTCTTCTTCTTAGTGCTCAGAGGGCCAGGGTCAGTGCACATTTGGCCCCCCGGCCATCATTCGAAAAGCTCTGATAGGCCCTGTAGCCTCCTTATGCAGCACACAGTGTACATCCAGACCCACAGTTCTGCCACACGGCTCATTCTGTCCTCTGCACCTTAAAGGCTCCATCAGCTGAAAATCTAACAGGTAATAGAAATCCTACGGAAGAGAACATTTTTATAGATACAGAAGGCAAGTCAGAAATAGGATTTTCAGAAGGACTTATAAATTCAGCCTCCTGATTTTCTGCACCAGGGTGTCACACAGGCCCAGAACTGCGCTGTAGGCCCAGGGGTGTGAGCGCCCAACAGGTGTGTTATGGGCCGACCCTAAAAAGTAAATTTGTTCACTTCTATGTTTTCCCTACGGCGGGCCAATTAAGGACCCAAATTTACAAAACCCTAAAAATAAGGAACATGGTTACGCACACACACACGCCCACACACACAGGCGAACACACACACACACACACACACACACACACAACACACTCACACACACTTTGATAATGCCCGCGGGTGAATAAAAAAAGAGCCTTAACGAGCCGTCGGCGACAGACGGACACGAAGCGGAACATCCGAGGAGTCGTTGGCCTGGCAGCGCGGGGCGGGCGCTCTCTCTCTCGCTCTCTCTCTCTCTCTCTCTCTCTCTCTCTCTCTCTCTCTCTCTCTCTCTCTCTCTCTCTCTCTCTCTCTCTCTCTCTCTCTCTCTCTCTCTCTCTCTCTCTCTCTCTCTCTCTCTCTCTCTCTCTCTCTCTCTCTCTCTCTCTCGCTGACGGTGGAGGGGATGAATGCTCGTCTGCTCTTTTCAGTGCCGCCGGTGAGTGGCGGGGCTTGGCCAGCGCCGCGCTCCGGGGCTCCGCTCGGGCACTGAATGGCTCCATCCAGAGCGCTCCCTTTCAGAGCCCGCTGGACTCTCGAGTTTTCGCCCGTCGCCCGAGTTGCCTAGCTGTCTCCTCCAGGCTACCGCTGGCACCCCCATCCCCCGTCTGTCCGTTTCAAAGAGTCTGATTAACATATTTTGCCCCCTAAATCAAGACGGGTGTGGCATGCATGATATCGATCCAATTACAATTACAAAGGCGGCCAATAACATTGCGCACGGAACAAGCTTTTGTAGGAATATAACAGAAAAATAACAGCTCGGTTCCGTAATTTGCATATGAACTGAATAATAGTAAAGTTTAATTAAGCTTCAGAAGGACTCCTACAACATGCGCACAGCTGAGGGAAACAGACAGACTGCGTCCATAGGGGGTGGCCAGCACATATGGGCATTTGACAGCAAGAGAACCATTCAATTATCAGGCTCACACGCAAACCGATGCACAGCATCTATTGACCCTTTTCTTTTTGTTTGCAACTTTGCCAAAAAGTGAGGAAGACCCCGGTCACCTGACGCATGTGCTAATACAGTCGGTTCTCACGCTGCAATTTGCGGCGTTGACAGCGCCGGCTCGGGGAGACGGGCACGGTGCATTAGCACTGACTGCTCATTTTGTGCCCCGCACCGAGCTGCTGGCAAGTCTGGCAACGCCGAGGCACAGCCTGCATTCCGTGGCGGTTTGGGGACACCTCCACCCCGCCCCCCCCCACCCCTCCCCCCCCCCACAACCCCCACTCGCTCCCCTATGTTCCTGCCTCCCTCAGCCAGAACAGACCGTCTTTAGACACAGAGCCTCCGGAGGAACAGAGCTGTACCAGCGCCAGAGCTGGCACCGTGACGCTGAGATAGGGCCGGCCAAAAGAGGAACTAGGAAGAGAGCGAAAATGCACGTTGAAAGAAAACAGTTCAACTGACATTGCTCCTGAAGTATCTGCTCATGATACACTGCTCCTCTTACAACTGTAAGACCACAGATATGTGATTAGAATGTACTTAACTGAACATTCCAATGATGATGTATCAATCACTACTGGTAATTGAAAAGAATGTAGTTCTAGAATGCTGACTTAAATAAGAATTTTTAAAAAAAGAAACGTTCTAAAAAAATTACTCATGAAAGGGTTAAGAAAATCAGATTTTCACCAAAGAACATTGTTATTGAAATTATTCACATTGATCTTCTTCGGACATTCCACAACTCAATGAAGACATTCCACTACATGTCCACCTGAGGAGATCATATGCCTTCCCGAATGCTTGCACCAGTTTCACAAACTGTTTAAAAAAACTGTCAGTACCTCTTTACAGACTCCCAACAACAGCCAAAAAGACTCAGGGAATGTGGATCGATACATCAACAGTGCCAAGGAGAGGTCACAGCCTCAGAATCCAGGTCTAAACCCCAACCGGGGAGCTTTTCTGTACCATCCCTGAGCAAGGTATGTTACCGAGATTACATCAGTAAAAACATAACTGTGGCAAATGGGTAAAATAATGTGCAATCTCTAAGGAACTAGACAGTCTATAGAATCAAAAAATGTATCGGAATTGTATTGAAGGGGGCCCTGGTGCCCTGGCATGAATAATCAATAGCGTCCTACTTTTTAGAAGTGTGGTGTTGGGCATGGAGAATCAATCATGCTGAATAATTCTGAAGCCTAGCGAAGGAGTAAAAAACCAAGGAAAGTATCCCTACAGAGCATGTGCATCGATTCAGGGACTTAATCAAAAGAGAAAGAAAATAATAGCTAAAAACGCATCTCAGATAGCTTCAGGAGGTCTGTCCTATTAAATATTAATACGCCTCTGGCATGGGGCCTTTGTTTATGGCAATCGATAGCTTTTAGATTTAATATCACAGGATTACAAGAGCTGTACCAGGGCAGAGGAAGGGGTGGGAGGGAGAGGGTTCATAACTCGAACTGCAGCAAAATGTCACCTGGAATAGCTCTGTATTTATGTGTATATGTGTGTGTGTGTGCGCGCGTGTGTGTGTGTGTGTGTGTGTGCGCGTGTATGTGTGTAGGATATGAGAGGCCGATGAACAACACTGTTAGATCGTCCCCCATACTAGCAGTGAGCAACATCACAACCGCCACTCTGGGTTAGCCATACTAGTACCCAGGTGGCTGTGGGTTTAGCTGCTGTACTCGTCATCCCAAGTCATACAGTAGCTGTTGAACTGAAGTCATTTCATTGGATCAGAAACAAAGCAGCCTGCCTTTTCAGGTAACTCAGTGTTCCCTTAAAACCTGTCTGATGCACAGAGGTAGCTGCGTGGCGCATGCTGTTGGGACACAGTTACAGTGCTGCAGATGGGCCCGGCGATCGGGTTTCACAATCCGGGCCAAACCAATGGCGGCTGCGGCTGGCGGCCACGCGTGACAATGCGCGGTTGGTGGCCACGGTGCGATAGGCTGCGGCGTCTGACATCACGGCCCGTGGAGGAGAGCACGCGCAGCAATTGGCTAATGAATGTGACTGGCTGTCCCAATCACATTGCGAGAAAATGAATTTTTTAAATTCCATATAAAGTAAGCCCACTCCTGTGAGCATGCCGGTGCTATATCCGAACATTAAAACAAGAGTAAAAACTGTCTTTCAGGCAGGGAAGAAAGTCAAGGTGCGTGTGTGTGTGTGCAGGCACATGAGTGCTTGTCTGTCTGTGCGTATGGAATTGTTTCACCGGTGTCTTTCAGTTCAGGAGAGAAAGCAAAAAAAAAGCATCCAGCGGGCCCACAGAATTTATTGCTTGAGCCGTTGCTTCCTTCATAAATAATTCAGCCGCAGAGCTACATTAAATAAACACCATTGCATAGAATTAAAGGCCGCGCGCGGACTGCGAGGTGAATCACGACCGTCTCCGAACGGCAGCGCCGGCGACGGCGTGACATTTGAAGGAGCGTTTTGCGCACTGCACAGGCGGGGTCCTCGAGCTCTCTACTGTTAAATCCTATGTTTGTTTGTGTTCCCAGGGGTGTGCGTGAGGATGACATCTCTCCCACTTCCCTTTACTGCGCTGCAGTAGCGCACGCTGAGGAGATATGTCTTTCCTTCCCTTACCGCCCTCATAATCGTTAACGGTGAGGCGGTGTCAGGAAAACGTCTAAAAGTGACATGATTTGTTTTTTTGTTTTTTTGCCGTGACCGCCCGGTATAAAAAAGGGGTGCATTTCTTAAAAAAAAAAAAAAAAAAAAAAAAACAGGGGCCACCCTTTCACCATAGAGAGATATATATAATGGTATCCATGGCAACATAAATAATTCCAAAATGGAACTCCTTTTGTCAGACATGAAGCTGCCTGAATGGGAAATTCTCCTCCGGCACACTGGGACACCGAAGCGCTTGTTCTGCCGCTAACATAAAGATTGACACATCAAGCTTTGCCACGTCCAGGCATACGGCGATTGGATTTGGACTGGAGTGCACTGGCTGTTTTAAAGCAAGAATCGGATAAGTGGGTGTGGAGTGGAGGTGCTTTTTTTGTTTATGGGAGGCAGTGGGGTGAGGCATGTGGTTCAACATAAAATACACTTTCAGTATAAACCGCTGTTGCACCAATGGGATGCTAACCACTAAAGCCTACGAGCTGCTAATGGGGCACACAAAGCCATTATACCAAGCGATCTGTTGCTACCATAGCCATCAATCAATAACATCTGAGCATGTAATTCACCGTGAACGACTTTCCACATAAATGCCTTGCATAGGGAGCCACACATAGCGGTTCCCTTTATTCCTTAACTACTTATAACTGACAAAAACAAATAAATGGTTTTCGCAGAGGTTTAAATCATCGCTATGAAAATGACTGAGCTGACTGGGGCTTCCCACTGGCACAAGAGTTACGGTTACATAAGCAGCAGGCGCACGGCAGGGGCTACGCATGCTCAAAATGGCCGCTCGTTCTTGTTAGAAAACTGGAGAGCACTCAGGTCCTGGACAAAAACATACCTGTCACTCCCTCCTCTTTACTCTTTCCGAGAAAATTACTGAACCAAAAAATCACTCGCAGCTTGCACTCGACCAATGTATTTCTGTTTCTGGGCACAGCAGTAGGAAATGGGAATTGGAGCAGCACAGAAGATAAATATTCCTACTCTGTGACACACACTAGACTATAAATCCCAAAATAATAAAACAACTAAAAGGAGGTCCTATGATCCTGATGAGTTAAAAATCTCTTGTTTTCTTCCATGGCCATTTTTCTCACCATCCATCTTATCGCAAAGCACTTCAAATAAGCCATATATTGATAAGTTATATATACAAAAATGAGCCATATATCATCCTGGACAAAACGTATGCATATACTTACTTATATGAAAAGTATTGAAATCAATTTCTGTACAAATGTTCAGATGGCACGGCCTGACCTTGGAGTGGGATGTGAATGACAGGCATGATTAGCGTAGGAATCATCAGGTTGTTTCCAGCCTGGCAGACTGCCAGGGAGGGTAGGCCTACATGTTAAATGCAGTGGCTTGCCTAGGCACGGTGCATATCCAAACAGATGGTGCAGGATGTCCAGCCTTCTACCCGCTGTTGGCATCACACCCAGTACCCCCCACCACCCCCCATCCCCCCCACCCCTGCACCCCCCGACCCCCCCAACAGTGTTGATGAATTAAACATGATTTCAGACTCCCAGTCATCTCCACATCAATACTGTCATCCAAACATTTCACACAAAACCTTTTTTTTTCTCCACAAGATTGTTTTTTCTTATTATGCGTCTGTGATAAAGACTTCAAATAATCCAGGAAGTGTCTCTGCTCAAATGACTCCTCAGATTTTTCACTTGTTTACCACTTATATTTGTATGAAATATAGAAAAAAAAATATTTTGACTGTCAAGGACTTGGCAAAGTTATCGGGAAGTTGGAAATCCAAGGACTTCTCTGAGCTTTGTATCGTTCTTCCTTGACAGGGAAGGTGAGCAGGGGAACGTGGGATATGGGAGAAACTGAGAACACAAAGCTCTGCTAACTACACTTTCACCTGACAAATTCTCCATAAAAATATGAGTTTAAATCCTAATAACTGGTGAACTGAAACCAGTGCCACAAAGAGAGGATGGGTTGCTGAGGGTGTGAGGGAAAGAACCAAGTGAACCCCTCAGAATCAAGTGATCAGAAGTTCCAGAAGGAGCCTAGCCAGGCATATTTCATTCTCAACTGCAAGATCTCTCCAGCAAATATAAACAACTAAATAAATACGCAAATACACACACACACACACACACAGACACATGCCCACACACACACAGACACACAGACACACACACACACATGGGGGGGGGGACTATGGATGTAAAATGCTGTAATTCCTGCATGGATCACCCAATATGGATGTAAATGCATTCAAATTAGAGATGTCAGTCTGCATTTAACCTCAGGTTCATTGTTTTATTTAAAATCCAATGTGCTGTGGTACAGAGCCAAAGCAACAACAATTGTGTTACTGTCCAAATTAGCACACATATATGTATATATATATATATATATGTGTGTGTGTGTGTGTGTGTAAATATATATTCTTTAAAAAATCATCTCTGCATTCAGGCAACACATCTCTACCTGAGGGACAAGAGGCTTTCAGTGCATTGATTTTGTGTCAGGTTGTAGAGGGTAGACTTTTTAAAGCATTTTCCCCATATTTTTATTCAATTTTTTTTTGTTTCATTTTTAAACGCCCATTAGGCGGTACAGCATCGATTGAAAAAACAGAGAGGGGGGTGTGGTGGGGGGGGGGGGGGCGGAGAGCACAGGGAAAGGGACGCGGGAATAAGCGAATCGCGTAGGCCGAAGCCATCACTGCTACTTCCCCTACTCCGGCGCCTCCTCCCCAGCGGAGCCCTCCGCGGAGAGCGCGTTTATATCATCGTCTGGTGTTCTCGGGGCAAAGAGACATCGCTGATTGAATAATTGCCTCGGAGGACGGCAGCGTCCGCGACAGCCGCAAAACCCCAGAAAGCGAATCCGATGATGAGTGGCGAAAATCGATATCCCTGCTGGGGATTCATCATCGTTCTTTGCTGCCACTCGCTTTCGTTTGGGCGCAGTGGGAGAGCCCGCCACTTAACTGCTTGTTATGGAAACGGCGGGAGGTAAGCCGTAAAAAAGCGCCTGAAGAATACCTTTTTCCAGTTTGGGATGAAAGAATGCCGCCTTTCATTCCACGGCTGTTGTCCTTTTCTTAATTTGCCTTTCTTTTCGTCTTCCACGTGGTTACGGCTTATTTATCCAGCGTGACTCACGGTTTTCCAGTTTATAAAGCGAAATGCTTTAACTCCTTCGTATCGTTTCTCGGGAGCTGTTTAACACACCGGGACACGCTCACTGCATCTCAGCGCTTTCCTCAAGGGCCACATTCTGGGATTCAGACCCAAACCCCAGAGTCCAAGCAGACGCTGCCAATCAGAAGGTGCGTATTCTAATTCTACGGGGCCCAAGCCCACGCTAAACACACACCCGGCCACCCCCCTTAAATCAGGATGCCGCCTCCATTTTGTTAAACAGCGGATATTCTTCATGATTTGGCTGGACGCTGAACACTTTTGACACCTCTGGTGCCTCTTACTACAAAGGTCAACCAGAGGTTAACCCTCTGTTAGACGCTGTTTAATTCACATTCCCTCATGTCTGCTTCTTCCAGCCCCTCTACCCCCCGCCCCCACCCACCCCCAACCACCAGCACCCCCATAGATGAAGTCTTGGTCCCAGGAATCCTGTCCAATTACTGGGAGCAGTGAAGGAGAAATATTGAGGCAGGAGTTCTCCTTACCAGGGATCTTCTGTTCAATCCCCCTCAACTGCATTATCCTTCAAAGAGATCATTTCCCATCCATCACTCGGTCAGTGACAGCAGCAATCTCAGCCGATGCTAAACCGGGCCGGCTGATCGCTGACATGAAGCCCCTGTGAAAGGTCATCAAACAAGATTGTTTCAACACTCTCGAGCTCTTTCCTGAGCCAACCCTCATCCAAAAAATAATAAGGGAAGAGAGTGAAGAATGGAGGCCAAGAGAGCGGAATTATGCAGGATACGGGGGGTCCGGTAATGTCTGATCCTCCGCCGCACGTTTCAGAAAGACAGACACGGAGCAGCCCGGCAGTGAAACAGTCTGTGGGCAGGCTATACGACGTTAAGCATCGCGGGGTGTGACAACAGCTGCGATGCTTAATTAAGGCGAAACAGGAAACTGCACTCGCTACAAAACACTTCCACTAATTAACACCGAGCTGTGTGACTCCCTAATGCCTAACAAAGTCGGCTGCCGGAGTGCGTAGAGACCCTTTCAGCTCTGCGTCAACGGCGTCGGAAGCGCGCGTTAACATCCGCTAATCTATACGGCGCGGAACTGATTGGATTGCGCTGCGAGGCCATTGACGGCGGACAGAAGAGCTGACTGCGCGTTTACCTGACGCGCGGCGGGGAGACGGTCCCCGCAGAGCAAAGCCGGCTGCCTCTGCAACCGCTGTGCCTCAGCACAGAAAGGGCTCCACAGTCCTGAAACTGCAGCTCAGTGAGCAAAAGCCCAAATCGAGACGTCTAGAAGGGTGGAAATCTAGGTTGAGAGATGTTTTGACATGAACGGACTAGGTTAGCTCAATTCGCTCCAATTTTACCCTGATGTAGCCTGGCTATTCCTTAGTCGGCTAGAAAACTTTCACATTTCAACCAAATGTAGCCATGCTTCTAGACCATCTAGACATTCAGGTGAAAACCTGGCTACATTTTGGTTGAAACGTGAAAGTTTTCTGGTCAACTAGGACACAGTCATGCAATATCCGGGTAAAACCTGAGCTAAACTGGAGCTAACCGAAGCTAACCTGGTCCGTTTTCAGCAAAACATCTCTCAACCTACTTTTCCACCACTCTACATGCTAGATTTGGGCCTTCGCTCACTGGGAAAGCTTGCAGGCATCTGCAGGCTTTCGAACCGGCCGGGTGCTTAACCGCCCCCTCTTGTGATGATCGCCGCCTTCAGCCGCGCGGCGGCGCCTTCCCTCCCTCGGCGATCGCTGGAGCGTCGGCGGAAAACCGGCCGGATTGCGGCGTCTCCGGAGGGGGGCCAGAGCCGAGAAGCCCCGCGTCAGAGCTCAGCTCGTCTCTGCCATGTCTCCGGCTCGCTTCGCCGCCAAACCGCAGCGCTTACACAGAGAGGGCCACAGAACAGCGCACGCCGAACCCAGGGACCGCATAAAAATACAGCTTCACTGCATTCTCAACTGCATTATTTTATTTGTTCAGCAGACTCGAATACCGAGGGACCTGCTGTACCAGGGCATTGTGATATCCAAAACATTTCTGCATTTTGTATATAAGGAAAAACAGGCCCCGTTCTGGCTTGAGATATAAACTTACAATGGACACCACTATCAAGGTCACTGTTGATTCTCAATGCAATATTTATGTGCATAATTACTACATAAACTGTACCACCGATTTTAGGAAAGTGCTTTAGCAAATCAGTCAGCTTTTCTGTCATTCCAAGAATCATTCTAATTTTGGCCTTCTTTTTACTTCCAGTCATATTATATATAGTAAAAAAAGCCAGACAAAAAAATAGCAGTTTCTGTAAAATAGTAAAACATGTGCATGTAAATGCCATGAGAATAAAGCTGACTGTCTGTAATTCTGTCTCATGATTTTGTCTGTGATTTCCTCAAAGATGAATGCTTTGATAGCTTAGGGGTAAACCTGTGAGGTAAAGTCATCTGTGATGGTGACCTCAGGCTATTTATTTAATGGTTATGGTGATTCATTTAATGTTAAATAAATATAAGGATGAGAGTGATGGAAAAGGTCAGGCCAGCGTCTGACAGGCCTGAGGTGGGGGGAAGGGAGGAGGGGGGGACTGGGACTAAAGCAACACCTGCCTGTCCGCCAGGATCTGTTTGGTTTTCATTCCATGTAACCCAAGCATGTTTCCTCTGTCTTAAATCCCACCCGCAGCCATTGAAGCACAGAGCTGCTCCTTCCTCCCTCGCTGCCATCGCCGTTCGGCTCCCTGGGAAACTGCGGAACTTCCAGAGCCGTTCGCCATCGAGTGGATACCACACGGTAAACTGAGATTAGTGACAACTGCACCCTGAGCTTGAGAATTCCTGCAGACTCCATCACCATCCCCACAAAATGAATACCAGGTGTGCAGTGTTGCTCTTGCCAGTTAGATGTTATTTTCCTAATTTGGTCTGGTAAGTAGGGGGTTTCTGAGGAGACAAGGGTTTTGGGATTGACTGCAGTTTTGGCTGCCTCGATAAATGTGAATAAGGAGAAGCACTGTGGGGGGTTTGTGGTGGAGT